>NW_021604629.1:5297275-5370414 GCF_004785775.1 Grammomys surdaster
CCCACCCCCCTACCCACCTCCCACCCCCGTGACACAGCTCCTCCTACAAGGCCACACCCCCTCATCCTTCTAGTCATATCAAATAGTGCCACTCCCTGGTGACTAAGCATTTAAATACATGAGCCTATGGGGGACATTCTTTCTTTAACTACCACACACGGTTTTTCCTGCAAGGACAGAGTCCCCTGGACCTCATTTGGCTAAGATCCCAAGGCCGTAGGCTCTTCCTTTATCTTTCGTCCTTATTCAGGTCGGACCTGGTTCTGAATCCAAAACCACTTCCTGTTTCAAACAGGAAGTTCTCTCAGAAGTGAGATGCCCCTGCCCACCTGGGGGCAAGTATGTTTGGCAAACATCAGAGCCTCTTCCTGTCAGAACTACTTCCAAGAAACCTGCCAGGTCCTGAAGGCAGGGAGCTAACGTTCTTGAGAGCCTGAAGCCTCATACTCCTCTTCTGGCCTTCAGCTGGGGAGTTCTAATGGGAAACTGTCAGATACCACCCATACTGACTTGGTTTTTGGCTTGCTTTGGCACCAGCATCCTGTCTACCCTGTTTCCTATGGAGGGGCAAATGAGTGAATTTTAATTATGCTGGTATATCACAGAGCTTGGGGGAGAGCCAGCTTCTTGGAACTCCTCCGGCAGCTATCAGAAGAGGAAGGCGTCTAGGAGCTGGCAGGAGGGAGGAAAGTGAAGTCATAGGGCCAGAGGCTTCCTTCCTGGCTGAAGTAACACCTCCATAACGTATGTTCAGTAGTGAGCAGCTTACCTGACTCTCCAAGCTCAGGAATGACAGTCCCTCCCTGCAGGGGCCTCCCAACACCCAGCTCTCCCCGGGGCACAGGCTCCCCTCCCTGTCTCATCCATCCACTGAGCAAACATGACCTTTGAACAAGGCTGCAAATTCATCAAGGTGAAGGGTATTGTGTGCACCCTGGCACAGGCACGCAAGAGAGCGCTTAAGCAGCGTAAATCACCCCAAGCGCCGCCTGCAGGAATCCTGGGAAAGAGTGCTTATTTATTTATGTTTACCTACCCCTGCAGCTGTAGCTTTTCCTTTGGTCTTCTTGAACCTAGTCCCTCTGCCAGGCTGACAGAGCGTCACAGGATTGCTGTGTTTTTTTCTGTTCCCACCACAAAGCTTGGAGATCTCCAAGGTCATTGGTCTCGGGATTCTCCCCTGTACCCCTCAGGCCTCAAAATTCCATCTACCTTTAGGGAGGCTCCTTAGCTGAAAGTGGTTGTAGTTGTCCTCCTCTTCCTCCTCTTCTCCCTCCTCCTCTTCCTCTGCCTCTTCTGCTTCCTCTTCCTTTTCTTCCTCTTCCTTCCTCTTCACCCCTCTTCCCCATGACACAGAAGATTACCCTGGACAGACAACACTGTGGAATCTGTGACTGCAGACCAGGCTGTAGACCATAGGAAAGAGGGAGGGCTTGGGGCTTCCAATTCCCAGAGCCTCCTCCTCTCCTTTCCTCCCATCTCATTCTCCTAGTCTGCCAATATCTGCTGTCCTCTTTCTTCCTTGCTCTGTCTTTCTTGTCCCTCTTTCTCCTTCACTCTCTCCCCCCTCCTTTCCTCTCTTCCATAACAAGCAGCAACCAGCTAGGTCCTACGGTCACAGGTCTGTAGATCCTGGGTCACATCAGAGACGAGCTGTGCTTGTTGGGTTGAGGTGCTTCAGCACCCTGAGCCTATGTTCTCACGTGCCAGGTGGGAACCGTCTGCCCTGCTTCTCTGTGGAGGCTTCAGAGGGTCTGCATCTCTCCAGCACAGCACTCAGGACACTCAGAGCACTCAGCTCTTCAGTGTTCATGAACTCTGTGGGATACGGCAGCTGTGCTCTACGCGCTGGGCACAAAAGGAACAGCAACGGGCCCAGCAGAAGATTCTAAACAAACTCCAGGTGCCATCTCTGTCCTAATATATGATAATTATTTTTCATAAGCACAAGAGGAGACATAAATAGTTCCTCTGCAAAGCTCTCAAGGGCAGATTTTAAAGGCTGCATATTGAAACTAAAGACACACAGTGGCTTTGAGAAACCAACCCCACATCCTGTGTGAAATTTTCTTTACATAGCTTATAGGGATTGTGCAATTGCCAAGATGGTTCTGTTTCTTCCCAGGAAGCAACCTTTAAAATGGGAGGAAACTATTTTATGTCTGTAGGGCAAGGCAGGCTTTGAGCTACACAGGCCTAGGAAGCCCCTGAAAGCCCACACATGGGGTCACCATAGTGTTACAGCAAGCATGTATACACTCAGTGAGACTGTGGCTGCTGAGAAGGATGGTCTTCCAAGGCAGGTTAGTTCTGACTGATGCAGGAGCTGCCTACAGTGCCAGGATGGCAAGGAAACTGAGATGCCCAGGGTAGGAAGAAAACACTGCGGTGAAAAGCAGAATCTACCATAGGAGGCTTTAGGACCTGGAGCAGGAAGCATTCCAGTCTATGTCGTCTCTGAGTTAGCTGACTTGGGCCATGAGTGTGAGCTGCCTGCCTCTCTTCCTGCAGGAAGTTCTGGCTCTCTATACTTTGCCACCGGGATTCCTGTGGGAGGGTCCTCAGGCTCATTACCATATCCTAAACAGCTGGAGAGCTGGATCAGGTTCCCAGAGGGCAAGACTCCACTCCGTGTGCCATCTAGAGAGACCCTCTCTCACATCTGCGAATGTAAAAGTGGGATTCTATAAGCCTTTACAAGCCGATGCTAAAATTCACATGGAAGATAAGAAGGGCAGAGGACGAGTGAGTGTGACTTTGAAGAACAAGGACAGGCTAACACTGACAGTCATCAAGACTTGCTACCAAGGCCCTAGTGTTGAAGGTTTAGTGAAGGCATAGACAGTGGACAATAAGATAGAACAAAGAGGCCAGAGGTGAGCCTGTAGCTGCCTGGACAACAGTGAGAAGCAAAGCAACGTGTAGTTCCATGCACAGCACATGAATATATGAAGTTAAAAGCTGAAAGAACACTTTAACGCATTGTTTAGAATGAATACTTTTGCTGCGCATATACTAACACAGCGCCAGTACGACAAACATTTAGTTGGAAGGAAAGGAATGAGAGCCTCTAGGGCTCGGAGTATGAACTGATGGGTCGTGTTTATGCCTATGAGTTTAGTTTTATTTTATTTTGGGTTTCGAGATAGGGTCTCAATGTGACCCAGGTTGGCCTTGAACTCCTGATTCTCTTGCTTCAGTCTCCTGCATGCTGGGATTACAGGCATGGACCACCATGCCAGGCATTCTTTTGTCTTCAAAAGGGAAAAGAAAAGTATGTGAAGTGAATGTCACAAACTGTCACAGTCGTGAAGCTGTATGGCAGCATATGAGTTGTGGCTACTTTATTGCCTTGATAGAAATATTGGAAAAACCATCTTCATGTCGTTGGCCTCTGGTATTCCCTGAAAAGCTGGTTATGGGCTAGAAGGCAAAGGGCAGAGGTGTTTTCTGCACGCCTCGTGTATGACACTCAGTTCACTCATAATTGTTAGTCCGTTTATCACCATGGGTGAGTCATGCACGGAGGAAACAAATATAGTTAAGGTCTGCTCTTCCCCAGCATAAAAACAGGAAAATGGCCACACTGTGATGGATGCTAAGACTAAGGTATATTTGAAAGCCTTAAAGCTAACACAATGGGAGAAAGGTTTTCTTCTGCCCAGTGTATAGGAATGAGGCAAGGATGGGGTTGGACCTTGAAGGGTGAATAGGAGTTTTCAACAAGATAAGAGAGTGGTGGGAGTAAAGGCCTAGAATATGACCAGGGCTGGTATGCTGTGGGGCTGGAGGGCAGCTTGCAGCTTGACACATGCTTCAGAGTGAACATCTGCCAGTAGAAAATGCTGGAAGACAGGAAGATTGGTGATTTAAGTGAGAGGCAATTAGAACACTGCCTGCAGCCGGGAGAGCAGTTTGGGGCTCTGCATCTGTGGCTTCCATATCACAAATTTGACCAATTTGGCACGGAATTTATGACATATACGATATTATAGATGGTACAGAATATTTGTATTTTGGCTGGCTATTGTTCTGAGGGAACTGAAGCAATGGCTCAGCAGCTAAGGGTTCTTGCTTCTTTTGCAGAGGACCAGAATTCTGTTCCCAGCACCCACGTCAGGTGCACATGTCCATATAAACATGCACTTAATTAAAAATAAAATAAATGTTTAAAAAGTTTTTCCGAACGGTAAAGTCTCCCTCCCCCATCATTATTCCCCAAAGAATACAGTAGATCAGTGAGTTCTGGGTTCAGTGAGAGCCCCAAGGAAGACAACATTGATGACAACTGGTCTTGCATGTGTACAGGCATGCACACACACATACCTGGGCTCAGGAGGTAGAGGAAAGACAGTCAGGACTTTAAGCTCCATCTTCAGCTACATCGTGAATTTGAGACCAGCCTTGGTTACATGAGACTCCATCTTAAGAAGCCACAATATATATAATGGGCATAGCACGAGGATATGCGTAAGTTACAGGCAAACGTATCCCCATCGTTTTACAGAAGACACTTGAGCATCCTCCACAGACCTGGGTACCCGAGGGACTCCTGGCCGTAGAACTGAGGGATGTTTGTATTTTTCTGCGAGCTGCACATTCACAGACAGGGACAAGGGCTCGGTTAGGCTTGCTTCAGCTCTGTTGGGTTTGCTTTAATCAAGCTATGTTTATCTCCTCGATGTACCCACAGGCCTCCCTGACTGCTGGAAGAGCTCAATAAATACATGTTGGTGGCCGGGCAAGGAGGGAGGAAGGAGGCAGGCAGAGAAGAAAACCAGAGAGAGGAGGGATTTCTCAAGAACAGCATTAACACTAGCTACTAGCTTACTCTGTGCCTCACCATCTAGGAAGGTAAAAGCCCCGGAGGCTGTCCACCCAGCCTGTTGACAAGTGTGTGTGCAGGCGTACTTCTAATGAAAGGAGCTCACAGGTGTAGGCCTGTTGCAGTGAGTGAGTCCTGTCATAAGGTGGTGGTGTTGCATGGTATCACACGTCTGTCACCCCAGCCCTCAGAAGGATTGCTTTGTATTCCAGGCTGGCCTGGGCTACATAGCAAGATCTTGTCTTAAAAAAAAAAAAAAAAAAAAAAAAAAAAAGTGGTGTTATTTATAACGAAATGCTTTCCTTTCTCTGAGGCGAAAAGACCTCACATAAAATAAAAACAAGTTCTCTCTTTGATGAATAAAACAATAAGCTCGAAGCTGGCTGCGCCCCAGCTGACAGGCTCTGATCAGGTGGCAGAGAGCACCTGCCCTGCCCTGTTGGCACTGTGGGAGGGGCAGGGCCTGCAGAAGCCCGAGGCTTTACAAGTTTTTGCTCTGCTTCCCTGAGTCAACTCAGTCACCAACCACAATTCACTTCAATTAATAAACTGGGCCCAAAGCAAACAGGCCCCCAGGAGTGCTCAGAGGTGAACACATGGCCATCCATTCCCCACTGCCTGCCCCTCCAACACCTAGGAGACCCAGCCTCTGTGGTCCAAGGCTCCTCCTGCCTTCTTTTCTTCCTTCCCTTCCATGGGCAGTCTCTGTTGACTCTCCTGTTCTTCTCAATTCAGCCTCTTTCTGGGCCAGCTCGTTTTTCCTCCATCTGATCACACTTGAGGAAAGTGGCCAAAAACCTAAGACACCAGCCATCCCTTTCCCCCCAGTTCTGTTTCTTTCCTTCCGTGTCCCCTTCCATCAAGGGAGAGTGAGCAGAACCATCATCCCCATACTAGCTCACTTCCTGGTCACCTCTCAGACAATTCAGTGAGCCCAAGGGAGTCAGACTCATCTCTAGGAACTAATGAACAGAGACACTGACGTTACTGCATTTGATGAATTTGACAGTTTGATTTATGAGGTCCTGCTAACCCCACTGCCATTAGATTTCTCAGAGGGGGGAAGGGAGGTATTGGGAAGTTGAGTATTTGCCCTGGACATGGACTCTGGCTGCAGAGGCTGCCCTTCTCTTGTTCCTGAATTTGTTTTTTAAATGCCTTTCTTATACCTGGTACCCAGGACAAAGTACCTTGAAAGAATAGTTGTTCAAGAACATGATGTGGCCCCATCTCTTGTGTGTTTGCTCAGCAACTCACATGTTTCAGGTTCTATCATGGGCAAGGCAGGGAAGGTCGTGCATCTGCCTTTCCGATACTGACAGTGCAACAGTGGGGAGCTGTAAAGGGCAGGGAGTGAAGGAGCTCAAAGGAAGCGGCTCACTTGGCTTAGAGCAGGGGTTCCCTAACTCTGCTGGGTACTAGACTCTCCTATAGTGGTCATTCCTGTGATCCCACAACTTGGGAGGGACAATCCAGAGTCCAAGGTCATTCTCGAGTACACAGTGAGTTCAAAGCTACTCTGAGTTATGTGAGACCCTGCCCTCAAAATTATTATTTTTTATTTGCTGATGCTTGGCCCATTCCCAGATCTGTGGACCCACTGACATTGGGAATTTTAATTACCCAGATGACTCTAACGCTCAGTAAAACTGAGGAGACACCAGCTTTAATATTGATAAGAAGTAGCAAGTTTGGTTTGCAAGTGGCACAAAGCCAGTCAAGCCTGGTTGCACGTAGCTATATCCTAGCAACCGAAAGCCTGAGGCAGAAGGATCAGTACAAGTCTGAGGGCAGCATGGGCTACTTAGCTAGACACTGTCTCACCCTCTCAAAGGAATTAGACAATCCAACTTACATTATCTTAAGTATAACAGAAATCATGGAAGGGGTCCTATATACTGTATCGCGTTTGAATAACAAAGGAGGTGTTTATAGGTCTGAGTGGAAGGGAGTTGAGAGGCTCTGGAGACACAGCTCAGTGTGTAACAGTACCGGCTGCTCTTCCAGAGGACTTGATTCAATTCCCAGCATCCACATGGCAGCCCTCATCATATACAACTCCAGCTTTGGAGGGTTTAGTGTTCTCTTCTGGCCTCTATAGGCATGCTATCTATATGGTACACATACATACATTCAGGCAAAACACCCATTTCCCTAAAAGCAAACAATACTTCTTTTAAAAAAAAATCTGCTAGGGTGAAGGGCGGCTTTCTCTTTCTCTAGGTAGCTGCAGTCCTGGCTCCCCATGTTTACAAAGAGTCACAGTCTTGTCTCTGTCGTCCTTCTTTACAACTACTGCAAAGAGGCCTAGAGTCCTCGGAGCTCCGACAAAGCCAGAATAACTTTTATGTGCTCTGACTTGGTCTGAGCCGATTTCTGCATGAACTGGAAATGGCTGATCAGCTTACCCATGGACCAGGATTGTTTCCCAGTGGGTATACACATTTAAATAGAACCACAGCCTCAGTTTTTATCTTTTGATTTTATGTACACTGATGTTTTACTTACGTGTATATCTGTGTGAGGGTGTCAGATCCCCTGAAACTGGAGTTACAGTCAGTGGTGAGCTGCCATGTGGGTGCTGGAACCTGGGTCCTCTGGAAGAACAGCTAGTGCTTTTAATTGCTGAGCCATCTCTCCAGCCCCTACTTTCTTTCATTCTGTTTTTAAATAAAGACAGGCTCTCATGTAGATCAGTCTGGCGGCCAATTTACTATAGCACAGGTGAGCCTCGAACTCCTGACCTCTTTGCCCCTTACTGCTGAGATTAGAGGGATGTGCCACCATATCCAATCACTTTTGCATTTTAAGATATAATTTCTTAAAATTAAAACATTACCTTTATTTATATATTTGTTTGTTTGTTTGTTTGTTTTGTAAGGGGGTGGGGTGCTTGCCCCAGGATGTGAGTGGAGGTCAGAGGACAGTTTTTAGAAGTCCGTTCTCTCCTTCTTCCCTGTGGCTAATTCAACTTATCAGGCCTGGCAGCAAAAGCCTTTACCCATTGAGCCATCTCCCCAGCCCTTAACGTGTAATTCCTGGGGCTGGAGAGATGGCTCAGCAGGTACGAGCACTGGCTACTCTTTCAGAGAAGCCAGGTTCAATCTCCAGTGCCATCTCCCTGCTACAACTCACAACTGTCCCGTGACTCCAGCCTTTGAGGATTTAGCGCCCTCTTCTGGCCCTTTTAGGCACTGCATGCTTGTGGTGCACAGACAGCCACACAGGCAGAATAACCAGACACATAAAGTAAAATTTAAAAAGACGTAAGACTTGATAGTTCTGGGAAGGGCATTGTGAATAAAAAGAACAGACAACTGAGGTCATTCAGAGGAGAGATTTTGGGGAATCGAGACCATGAAAACTGAGGTAGATAAGCAGGAATGGAATTATAGTTGATAAGGTTTAGTATCCTAATAGAAAGAAAAGGTCAGGAAAAAAAAAAAAAAGAGAGGATCCACAGGTGACTGAAGGCTTCAGTTTGTAATCAAGTAGGTGCTAGTCAATCCAACTTTGAAATCTTGTCTCAGTGTATGCACAGTGCTTTAACAGGACAAGCTGGGGACTTAATAGAGTCAAGAATTATATTTCTGGAGGCTGAGCAGTCCAAGATCAAGTGCCAGCCAGCAAGTGGTGAGGGCCTTCTTACCTTTATCCCAAGGCTGAAGCTGAGAGGGCGAGACAGAGAGCAGAAGGGGCTGAACTTTTTGTGTAACATCCCAGTCTTGATGTAACAAACCCATTTCTGTGACAGGGACCTCAGCCAATTTGTAATTTAATCACCTTCAACAGTTCTTCAAACCTTCAAACTATTGCACTGGGGCTTAACCTTGCCACACTACCAATTTGGGAAGACATTTAAAAACATCCAGAAGTCTTAATTAGCAGGGGTGACATGCAATCCAGAGACTCTGGGGAAGAGTTGGAAGTCACCAGAGTCCAGACAACTGAGGAAGCAGAGGCCAGGGGTGTGGTCCCTGAAGGAGAAAGTTAGGAAATGGGATTCTACAGCCAGAAGCTCGGGTGGACAAGGGAGGGGGTGGAGGGAGGCAGGTCTTACGGTGCAAGGAAACAAAGAAGGAGGGGCAGGAGCTGGAACTAGAAGATGGGTTTAGCTACTAGGGAGAAGTCTCACTCTAGGAAGAACTAGGCTATAGAATTTCCAGTGAACAAGATGAGGAACACAGGGGATGTTTCATGGAAGATGCTTCAAGGTCAACCTGGCCTACATGAGACTTGTTAGGAAAAAAAAAAAAGGAGTTTGTTGGTGAGAGGCGGGGTAGTCTCAAAAGGGGGTATATGTAATGAATTCTACATGTTTGGTTTTTACTTTTGTTATTATTTTCCTGTTTGTTTTCTTTTTAAAGCTTGATTTTGTTGCCTCCACGAGAGAAATCTGACCGTGATTAAAGCTACCAACCAAAACAAAGACAGAGAGAAAAGACAAAAGATGAGTGTAAAAGGTGGTGACTTTCCATAGGTCGGGAAAGCAGATTGCCAGCTGTCAGAGGCTGGGAGGAAGCAGGCAGGGGAGTGACTGCTCCGTGGGGGTGGGGTTTCCTCCTGGAGTGATAAAAACATTCAGGAACTAGATAAGAGTTCTGAAGGTTGTGTATAGTCAAGGTTTTATGACGTGCTCCTGGATTTTGTACTTTGAAATGGGTGGATTATTTTAAAATGTATATTTTATCATGCTCACAAAAAGTAGTGATCTTATACACATTATACTTTGTGGATTTTACATCTTTTGTCTAAGCTGATATCCACACCGTGAGACAGGGTGCCATACCCATTTTATATGACTAGATCATGCAACTGGATTTAAGATTTCAACTCAAGCTGACGTAACTACAAAAGCCAAACCATGAGCCACCTTTTCACACTGTCTCTACGCTTTATAAATGCCTGTATTGATAGTGTGAATTGATTAATATCCACTGAGGACATTTTTCAACTTGGTCACTGTAACGAAATACCTGACATTTATTTTGGTTCACTGTTTTGGAAGTTGTAATCTGTGGTTTGTTGGTCCTGTCGATTTGTTGGCTTTGGTCATGTAAGTGAGGTAGCATTTTGAGGCTGTCCTATATGGTGGAGGAAGCTGTTTATCTCGTAGAAGTCAGGAGAGAAAGAGAGAGAGAGAGAGAGAGAGAGAGAGAGAGAGAGAGAGAGAGAGAGAGAGAGAGAGAGAGAGAGAGGTTGCTGCTATCTCATCAAGGGCATGCCTCCAATGACCTGAGACTTTCCATCTACTCTTAAAGGACCTGCCAACTCCTAACAGCACCTTCAACATGAAGGCCTCTGAGGAGCAAACTATAAATCCAAATCATAGCAACCATAGCAACTAAAATATTATCCAAATATCTGGGTGATAAACACATCTACTTTTTTTTCCTTTTGAGATAATGTCTTCTGTAGCCCAGGCTGGCCTTAAACTTAACTGTGTAGCTGAGAATGACTTGAACTTCCAAGTTCTAGGATTAAGACATACACCAGAAGGCCAGGTTTATGTGGTGTTAAGAATTGAGCCCAGGTCTTCATGCATGCTAGGCAAGCACTCTACCATCTGACCTGTACCTAAAGCCCAGCATCCACACGTGTTTTTGTCACTGTTGTTGCTTGCTGGTTTGCTTTGTGAGATAGGGTCTCACTATGGAGATTTAGGTGGCAAGGAACTCACAATATAGACCAGAGAGATCTGCCTGCCTCTGCCTCCCGAGTGCTAGAATTAAAGATATGTCACACACACACACACACACACACACAGAGAGAGAGAGAGAGAGAGAGAGAGAGAGAGAGAGAGAGAGAGAGAGAGAGAGAGAGATTCTACATGTTAAAAGTTGTCCTTTTTAAATAAAGTTGACTCCATTTATTGGGAACAGCGGTGATTCTAAAAGTTACTATAAGGTTCAGATCTAACATAAGGAGGAAAAGAGACTGTCTCCTAGTAGAGCGGAAGAACACAAACCAGGTGACAAGGAAGCTTCTCTAGGTGGTGGGTGACCTACAGCACAGTCTCAAAGGGAGTGACAGTAGTCACTGGGTAGGGAGAAGGAGGAAGGGCTGTGAAGGGGAAGGTAACACCAAGCTGACATTGGCAGGGATTGGAGCAGTGAGCACCTGGCTAGATCCTAGAGGTCTGCTCAAGCCAACACTTTTCCTGATCCCCACGCTGTTTGGCTTCCAGACTCTATTCCTCTCTCACTGACCAGAGAGAATCCTTTTGGCATGAACTTGCTTTGCTCCAAAGGACTGCCACAGTCTTGTTCAAGGGTAGCCCCTTCCTGCCAAGTCCTTTTTCTTTGTTCTGGGATCCCCTGACTATTGGCCACACATCTGGAGCAGCCATTACTTCTTTGTGACTTTTATTTCCTCCCGTTTGGAGGAAGAGGATGCTGAATGCTGATGGACCCGCAGAGAATGATTTACTTCTAATTCTACCCAAAGTAAGGAACTGCCCGTGCACGGAGGTCAGCCATCTGAGACTTTACCCAGCCTGCTGACCCATTGTGCTCCTGCTGGGGGGGCCAGTGGACCTGTCATTCCCCCTTCCCTATGGGGGTGGGGGTAGGGAGGTAGGTTCCATTTGGGAGCCTAACCTACTGTTTTGTTTTGAAGGCATTGTGTTATGTCTCCTGACTCCCGTAGGCTCTTGTGTTTGTCTCGTGGTCTCTAACTGGTGGTACTGTTTTGAAAGACTGTGGAACCTTGAGAAGTTGGAGACTTGCTGGAGGTAGTGGGCCACTGGGGGCCCGACTTCCAGCCTACTCTCTGCTCCCTGACTGTGGCTGTACTGTGACCATCCGTGTACCCACAGCGCTGCTACCATACCTTCCATGCTGTGTGACACATTGTACCCCTTCTTAAACCATGACCCCAAATAAAGCCTTCCTTCTTCAAGTTGCTTTTGTAGGTTTTTGTCACAGCAGCAGCAGCAGTAGCAGCAGCAACAACAACAACAACAACGACAGCAACTACATTTCCCCTTCTCTGTATCTGTCTATCTCTCCCTTGCCCCACAGTGAGGAAATTCTGGGCCCTGAGCCTGCGCAGCAAGCATTCTGCTGTTGAGCTAAGTCCTAAGTAGAGACATGGACTTCTCTAGATGAAAATCCAGCTCTGTGAGGAATTGCTTGGAATGGACGCCTCCTGCAGGCCACACTAATCTGACACAGAGAGGGCAGCCCTTCCTGAAGCCCTAGGGTCTGGGCTGTCCTAGGGAGTCCTTTGCTATCTAAGCTACACCGGGAGAAAGATTACAAGGAAAGCAGTCAGGCAGGATCATACTGCAGTTTAAAAATATTTATCCGTTACAAAATTCACCAAAGGCTTATCTGGGGTGTTGGTGCGTGGGTGGAACAGGAATGTAGAATGGATCATAGAGGAGGATGTCAGGGTGACATGACTTCTTGAGATGTCAGAAGCACACAGTTATTCTGAGAGACCACACAGGCCAGAGTTGTGGGTAGAGTCCAGTTCCATTAGAGAATCAGTGTATGGGGGCTACAAACACCTCACTCAGTGGTTTACTTACTTCCTGTTCTGGGGATTGAACCAAAGGTATTATATATGCCAGAGAAACACTATCTTTGAGCCATATTCGTAGCTTTCTTATCTATCTATCTATCTATCTATCTATCTATCTATCTATCATCTATCTATCTATCTATCTATCTTATTTTATTTGCTTTTCAGAAAACCAGATTTTTAGGGCAGTGAGTAGGCCACATGACCATAGAAGCCATAGTAAGAAGTTGTTTCCTTAGTGTAGTTCTCCACCAAACATGTGGTCATCTTCTAGACATGGGTTACTGTTTAAGCAATGAGCACTTATCTTCTGGCCACTGGAGTGACCGTGGTGAGTGCTCTACTGTGACTCTTCTCAGGATGTTTGATTTGGGGAGCTCAGATGAGCTGTGTGATAGATGGCTTTCTGCATCTGTGAGAAGCATAGCCAAGACAAGGAGAAGGAAGGAAGGTTTCTTTGGACTCATAGTTTTGGTTCAGAACTGCTTTGCTTCCTTGATTTGGGTCTGAGGCTAGACCCCACATCATGGGGGGAGCATGTGGCACAGGGGCATGTTCACTTCATGGCAGCTGGGAAGCAAACAAAATCAGAAATGATGTGGCCATGGTGGCTCATGTCTGGAATCCTAGCACAGGGAAAGATGAAGCAGGAAGACTGCCCCAAGTTTGGGATCAATCTGGGATACATCATTCTAATCAATATAGGTACGATGTGAGACCCTGTCTCAAAACAAACAAACAAAGAAGTAAACAAACAAACAAAACGCAGCGTGCCCACCACACACACACACACACACACACACACTCACATACTAACCCCCCAAACAGAAATGGCTCAGTTGACAAAGCATTTACCTTGCAAGGCGCAGGCACCTGAGTAAGAGCCTTGGCATCCATGTAAAGAAAGTTGTGCACTGCGCGAGGCTCAGGGTTGTCAGACAAATGTGAAGACAGCGGACACAGAGCACACCTTTGTGACCCAGTATTTCTACAGTGAGACAGGAAGCAGGAGGGCCAGCTGGCCTGGCATACCTAGCATCGAGCAAGAAACCTTGTCTCAAACACTGTGGAAGGCTGGGGTGGGCTCCTGAAGTTATTCTGACTTCCACAGTGCTGTGGCACCTGCAGTTACATTTACACACACTCACATGCACACTCACATGCACACTCACATGCACACTTACAAGCACATTCAGAGATTTAAAAAAGTAAACAACACTGGAGCTCAGGCTTGGACAGTCAGACAGTCAGGTAGCCCTCTGTTGTGTGCTGGCTCCAAGGAGCTATCAGGCAGGGACTCCACTTCTCCGAGATGCCATTCTCTTACCTCTCAAGTGTGGATGGTACCTACGTCAAAATATGCTGAGAACTATGACACTCGCCCAGGTACGATGCTGGAAAAATGGCCAGAATTTCTTTTTTTTAACCTAGAACTGCTTACCGAATCTGTACCTCTTAGGGACAATTGATTAACTCAAAAGAGCCATATCCATCACTAACCAGGTGCCCCCTCTGTTCTACGCATGGCTCTCCCTAGTACTGGTGCCCTTTTGTTACCCAGGGAAGCTAGATATCTTGTGTGGGGCACATTGTCAGTAGAACTGAGATTCAGTCCGGATACCTTGACTTGGAACCTTAGAGAGGGAGTGGGAGGCAGGAAGGAAAGGAAGAAGGAAGGGAGGGTTGGGGAGAGACGGAGGATGTTGATATCTTCAGTCTTTGGGGTTGAGGCTGGACTATTTGTGAGGCCCTCCCAGCCCCTCTGCGCACCCACGCTGTGTTTGTCTGTTGCAATTGGCATCCCTCGTTGGAGTGCCACTTTCTGCCTATAGGAACATCTTGACTACCTCAGTGCTGACTTTGTCACATGTGCATACATCCCCCAAAGTGCTGTGGGGCTCCAAGAATCATCCTCACTGGAAATTCCTAGACAAGCTCCTCTTCCCCACATTGTCAGAAAAGTCTCCTTGAAGGTGTGGTGGGCCTGATGGGTCCCTGATGACCTTGAGTTCTGGTACTTGTATCTAGGGACAGTAGTGCCGCCTGCAGCCTGTGGGGTGATAAGAGGTTTGGACGGGTTGCCATGATATTGTTTCTCATACACTGGCGGGTATGCCCGAGGGAGGCACCACTGCTCCCACTTCCTGGCTTAGAAAGTCCTCCAAAGATAGCTAGCTGTCAAGGCAGCCTGGGGCCTATCAGCCTCTTTTCATCACTGACAAGGTCACTGGGTTCCGTGGAGACCAGCCTTCCTCTTCCCTTGAAAGCCAAGGCACTTTGATGTCAGCTCTAGAGAAAGCCTGGGAACCACATACTCCCGGTGTCACCCCTGCTGGGGGAGAACTTGAAAGCCAGGGGAAGACACCAGAGTGTGCTCTGTGGAAAATGTCCCTGGGGGATTCTCCAGGCTCCAGGTCAGCCTTGTCTCTAGCACACTGGGAGGCTGGCACTACGGAAGGCATCCTGATCTCTCTGCAGCCCCCTTGGAAGTGGGCAGGGCCACCTGCAGGGGCTGGTTTGGAACTATGCAGGCTACTGTTTCTGGTTGGTGATGAGGATATTTTTAGGGCTGAATCTGGGTCTTCCTTCTCTCCCTCCCTCTGATGCTAAGTAGCCATCTGTATCTCCCAGGCAACCTCCTCAAGATGTATCCTAGAAAAGCAGGATGGGGAAGTGACTAATGTTAAATACAGAGTGTGGGGCTGCTGCATCATTCATTCATTCATTCATTCATTCATCTCTTAAGAAAGGAGCCAGATACTATTTCTAACACAATATAATGCTTTCTTTGAAGCAGAGTTATATGAACCCCCAATACAGCTGGTCACCCTACACTGACGGCTTTGAGTTTTGAATTTTGACACCCGTATCCCCAGTCTTCCAAAAAGCCACAAGCCTTGCCTAGTTCCTTTACACAGTCAGCCCCCTCAGTGTCCAGCTTGCCCTATTTCAGAGCTACAACTCAATCCACCTACCTAGAGAGAGTTTTTTGGTGAAGCCCCATGAGATAAAAGCTTGGTGGATGGTAGAAGAGAGGTACAAAGGATGCTGGGAAGTATTGTAAATTCTTACTTTTGAGCAGCCAGAACTTCTGTCCTAGCCCAGACCTGTGGTACATGCACACAGTCTCCATATTTGGGAGGACAAGTCGAGATGATTGTTGAGTTTTGAGATCAGCTTGGAGTACATAGTGATCAAGACCAGCCTAGAGCACACACATCCTATACATAGTGATCAAGACCAGCCTAGAGCATGCACTAAAATCTTGTCTGGAGAACTTTCTGTGCTGAGCAGTGCTATCATTGCTGGACTTAGTTGGCTCACGGTGCTCCTGAACATGTCAGTGTCAGGCTTGTTTTAATCTGAAGGCAGAATGTTGTGCTGTGTGAGACCGTGCGGCTCAACAACGAATAATGCAGAATGTGCTTCCCATACAGTCACTTATGTCCGGTCAGTCACCTGCTACAGAGTGACAGCCGCTTAAGTGAATGAATGACTCCCCTCCATCTCTAACTCCACACTGCCTAGCCTGGGCTCAGTCAAGTAGCTATGAGCCTTGTCCACTGAAGTCAAGCTGTGAACAGAAGCTGTACAATTTCCTATATTACATTACTACTTAAAAGGTAGGGCCAGGTCCCTCAAGGCTCTTTTCCCTGACAGCAGCCAGAGGTGAGCTTTATACACCTATTGACTTGGAATCCATTCTGGGTTCAAATACAGACACACTAATAGGCACATGATCTTGGTAAATGACTCTTCATTACAGATCTCAGTTCCCCCATCTGTGAAGGGGGATGATGATATTGAAAAGGTCTATCTCTAGGTCTAGGTTTAAATGAGATGATACACGGAAGATGTTCATTGATTGGTGGTGTCATGGTTGGAATCCCACCAGAATCAAGTACTGTGTGTTAGAGTCAGTGATGAGTTTTGCAAGTCTAGTGCTGGGAATAAAACTCATCCGCGGAAGTGGAGTGAATTCTAAAGATGCTAAGAGACAAACTCGGATAAACCCCAAGGGCTGGAAGACGGAACAGCAAAGAGTATAGAAAAAAATGGGCCCCAGGTTTGGGATTGGAGGAATTGCTGCCTGCACTTGCCTGGCCAAGGGGCATGCTCTCCAGAGGGTGGTACCTGGGGAATTCCAGCAGCCTGGAGTCACGGTACTGTTTGCCTTCGCCGCCCAAGCCTGCCTGTTTTCCTCCCCCTGGGTCAGTTCCCCCTGGGTCAGTTCCAAGAGCATTTATGGACTCTGCGTTGGGCCAAGCTGGATGATGGGCTCTGGGCCCCAGAGGTGAGTCAGCCCACTTGAATCCTGTTTTCCTGGACTCTGCTGTCACAGTGTCCGTATGAATTTCTCAGGACTTTCAGCCCCGAACCATTCATTCATAATTTTCTCTGAAACTGTGAGAGGCGTGGTCACTCATGAAAGTGATCAGGAACAGACGTTAGCCATTCGACCAGCCAAGAAAGAGGAAATGCGAGGGACCCAGGTAATGCGATTGGTCTGTGTCACTACCCCATTCCCCACAGCTTTAGCCCAATACAAGGGAGGACCTAAGCAAGGGAGATAACACGCAGAAAAGCAAGAAATGAGGGCCCAAGAAGGCCAGGCAGTCCTAGAAGTCCTTCGTTGCTCCCTCCAGTCCAAAAGCGAACAGTGAGGCTGTCTTTCCAGCTGCCTAGGCCAAGCTTCGTGAGGCCCAGCCTTCCTCTCTCCCTTTACACTAGAACACCAAGGCCGGGTGTTAGTCTCGCAGCAGCCCAGGGCTGGGTCTTCGACCTGTGACCAGGGTAGGAGCAGCTAGGGCAGGGCTTCAGCCCACGTGCGTCCGAGGCTGCAGTGGTGACAGCTGTCTCTAGACCAGTACTAAATAGGAGGGCGCTGGGGTGGGTCCGCGCTGCACGATCATTGGTCGTGCATCTCGGGACTGGGGTGGAGCCTCGTCTTCGGAGGCCCTGTCATTGGCAGAACCTCCGATGGGGGCGTGTCCCAATCAGGTCCTCCGCGGCTCGCAGAACCGCAGGCACCCGGCCGGCTCAGCCTGCGCCGGGCCGCCTCGCTAGCTCCGGGCTCGGCAGGCGGCCCGCGGGGTCCCGGATTTCTGCGCCTTCAGACAGAGGCCAAGCAAGGCAGGCGCTGACCTGAGGCCCGGAGGCCCGCGAGACCTTCGGTAAGACGGAGTGAGAGTAGGCTCCGGGGTGCGCGGGAGCGGGTGGGGATTGTGCCAGTCCCGGCTGGACTCTGCGCCCTGCTGGACGCCCCGGAGGGTCAGGTGCGGCCGTTCCGTCAGGGATCTTAGACCCACCAGCGGGGAGCGCCTTGGGCTCTCCAACAATCAAAACTGTCATTCTAGCCCCAGAAAACGTAACACAAAAGCGCATAGTAGGTGCCCTTCGGCTGCAGGGTCGCCTGTCATCGTTCAGGGGAACGTCCCCAAACTTTGCTCCGTGCGATCTGGGCTCCCGTACCTTTCCCATCCTCTAACAGAGAGCCTTGCTTATTTTTATTTAATTATTATATTTTTCTGCCTCCCTTCTTCTCTTCCCTCCTTGATAACAGGAAGTTGGGCCAAATGTCAGTGGCCTGGCCAGCGGCGGGCTGGAACACGGGCTGGTTGCTTGGCTGGTGGCGACGCTCCGAGGGGCCTGCCTGCGCTGCTGTCCCCTCTGTATCCTGCGACCCCTGTCCACATGTGCTAGTTCCCGCCCAGGAGAACCCCGCCCTCGCGTCCTGCCCTGTCGCTGGCTAGCTGGTCCTGGGTTGGGGTCTCCCTTGCAGCCTCTGCCTGCTGCAGCTGTCCGGAGAAGGCGGGGTTAATTTATCCCAGGCCAGTCTCAGTCTCAGCCTCACCCTCACCGGCATAGCTGGGAAGGGCCTGTACTGGACCGGGAAGAGGCGTGTTGAAACCAGAGTACTCTCGTGTCTCCTTCCACATTGTTTATTCTGAGTCTGGGTTTCTAAAGCGGAAAGAGCTCTCTCGTTTGCAAGGTCTTTCGCTGTCCACTATGTCTTAGGCGGTTTAGTGGGAGGATAAAGTCAGTAGCCCTTACGGACAGACCCGGAGAGAAAACAGCCAGAGGCTAATTGGCTTTCCGCGTTTGCCTCCCTGAGTTCTCTGGCACCTGTGTCCTCTGCGTGCCAGCAACCTCCGCGGGGGCAGTGGACCTAACAAGTGGGCCACCAGAATAACCCCTGTTCATCGTCCCAGGGATTTGAAAGGAGATCAGTGATGCCTTCTTTCAGGTACAGGGAAGAGGGCACAGGTTGAGTCCCAGTGCTTACTCTCCAAAAAGCTTGAGTTGTGCCCTCTCTGTTTTAGGGACCCGGAAAGCAGTCCTGGCTCTGTGCCTGCTTCCCACCAGTTAGTTGCCCTGTGGCTGTGGGAAGGAGCTCTGTGTGCATGTCTCTGGAGACCCTGGCCTTTTGAGAGATTCTGGTGATCACAAAGCGCAAGGTGCTTGAACAGATCTCAGGAAGCGGGATGCACTGCAAACTGCTCCCCACTGTGTAGTCCAATGCAGAGGGGCCGCTTTAGAGGAAAGCCTCCTCCCCAGTTGGCTTTACCTCTGCGGGCTTGGCTTTTCCAGTAATCTCAAACTGAATTCATTGAAATAACTTTGACCCTTAGGAACTCCCGGCTTGTTCTTTCTGCAGTGGGGGTAGGGCAGGGTTTGGTATATGCTTCTTTTGTTTGCTGGGTGACAGAAACCTACAGTTTGAACAGCCCTATTCCTAGGAGCTGCAGAGAACAGCCCCAATCCTTCCATCCTGTGATGGGTTGGGGGGTTCTCTCCACCATCTCCATATCTCTATCTGGGTTTGCCTTCCAGGCATAGGCCTGACTGCTCACTCTACTGCTGAACGGTAGAGGTTCTGTCTTCCTGGTGGAGGGCTTGGCTGGGCTAACCCAGCCTGGGTGGAACATGGCTAATAGTCCTGCTCCTTTAAAACGCCTGAAAGAGCATCCTGAAACTGCTCATTCTTTGCCTCACGAGCACCTCCACATTAGCCCTCTGTAGTAGTTGGGGCCACACCCATTTTATAGATGAGAGAACTGAGTCCACAGAGAGATTGCTACTGGCCCCAGCAGATGATTCCAGCTTCCAGGAGTGAGTATGTGGAAAGCCAGCCTCGAGGAGGCAGAAGCAGGAGGATTGCTGAAAGTTTGAGGCCAAATTGGTATATATAATGAGCTCTAGGTCAGCTACAACTGTCTCAAAAGACAAAACCAGTGGGGCAATCGTGGTGCGTGCCTTTAATCCCAGCACTTGAGAGGCAGAGGCAGGAGGATCGCTGTGAGTTTGAGGCCAGTCTGGTCTATAGAACAAGTTCCAGGACAGCCAAGGCTACACAGAGAGACCCTGTCTCCAACCACCCTCCCTAAACAAAACAAAACAAACAAACAGAAACCAACCAACAAAATATGTAAATATATATCTAACATACAATATATTATATTATATTATATTATATTATATTATAAATATACATATAATTATATATACATATATACAATTTTTCAGAAAAATATTGTGTAATGAGCTCTACCTGTGCCTTCCCCAGCTTCCTCAGTTATTTAAATGATGCTGAGTTATGCTAACTCTGTGGCTTTCTCTTTTACTTTTCTCTCCATTCTTTTTTGTTTTAAACTTCCGTTTGTTTTTGTTTGTTTGTTTGTTTACTATGTGTGTGTACGTGTATGGGCATGTGTGACACAGTTCCTGTGCAGAGAGGTCAGAGGACAGTTTGTGGGAGTCAGTTCTCTCTGTCAAGTATGTGGGTCCCTGAGGTTGAACTCAGGTCATTGGACTTGGCAGCAAGCACCTTTCCCTGCTGAGCCATCTTGCTGACCCCCTGGATTTTTCTTTCTGAAGCATTTTAAAGCTGATTTCTGATGCCATTGTTTATGTCATTTTTTTTCTCTACACAGTGCAGCACACGTCACTTAAAAAGAACATTTCCTTGTAAAAGCATTACTTACTCCACAGGACAGAGACAGTAGTGTCATATAGTGTCACCTGTCCACATTGAGATAGGCGCACAGGCCTGCTTGTCAGGAATGACATCTCCAGCTGTCTGTTGGAGTGCTGATCCATGCACATTCTGTGTTTGGTCCCCAGTGCCTTGCTGCCTGTTATGAACTGGAGAAGGTCCCCTCCTCTCCATGAGCAATTAATCTCAATCTTTCAAGAGCTTACCTCTCCCGGGAGCACAGCGAGCCCCCGGGCACTGGAGTCCACTTCAGTCTCTCTCTGGATCCTCAGGAACAAAGCCTGCACACAGTGGACACAGCAGAGGCCTGGCGAGCATGTGCCCAGTGGCACAGCAGCCACTCCAATGGCATGTTCTGAATGAGGGGACTGTCGGGCTCGTGTGACTGTGGTCCGTGTTTGGAATGATGACTTGCTCATGCATGTGTGTCTGTCAGAGCAGTGAACGTCAGCCCACAAGCATCCTGAAATCATAGGAGAATTATTTACAACACTCACCCTCGCCACTTTGGTCTGTGGTGTGGAGCCCAGATGGCCACGTGTGTGCCCTCAGCAGCAGCTGGCCCCGCACATCACACGTGGCTGACAGCTGCTGAGGTCATTCTGTTCAAGATTTGGGTTTAGTTCCATCAAAACCAAGTTGTAACACTGGGCTAGGTAGAGAACAGGGCTCATGCCCCCGCCCTTACCCCCATCCTGTCCCTTCTTTTTGCAATAACTCTCTGTGAAAACTTAGAATTTTACTTTCATTTTCTTATTTTCTTTCCCTTTAGCTTTTCTGAGAAAGGGTCTTATATAGCTCAGGCTGGACTTGAACTCAATATGTAGTTGACAATGGCCTGGAACTCCTGAACTCTCCCGCCTCTACTTCCCAAGTGCTGGGATTGCAAATGTGTACGACTACATACACCTAATCTTTTATTTAATTTTTTTAGCAAATATAACAACATTTTAATGCCCAGGTTGTGTCAGTATTTGAGTTGATATAGTTGATATTTTTCCTTTCTTATTACTTTTTAGGTCTTTGGTTGGATGATTTCTATACTGGAGACCATAGCCTGAGCCCTCTCGTGCATGCTAGTCAAGTATTCAACCTCTGAGCCACATCTTTATGTTTTTAATGCACTCTTTAATGTTTTTAATCTTAACAGAGTCTCACTAAGTTGCCCAGGCAGGCTTTGAAGCCTAGGAAGGCTTTGGACTTTTGTTCCTGTCTCAGCCTCCCAGAGAGCTGGGCTTGTAGATGTATACTGCTGGGTATGATATTACTCTTTACTTTTGTTTTCTCCCTCAAATTTTTATAGTAGAAATGTTTTCATGATAGGAAATCCATATTACATTCTCTTTAGAAATCTGACACACACCCCCGACGACTTGGGCACCTGTAGGCAAACTTAAGCTCCAGTGGACAAGCGTGGGCTGACCATGTGTATCGGCTACAGCTATGTGTACTGACAGTACCTTAGAGCTAATGGGATTCCGAGATTTGCTCAGATCATAGTGTTGTTTATATAACCAGAGATGGCAGAAGAGCAGGCAGGCCCAAGCTCCAGGCTCTACTGGCCTGCGCTGCCTCCTGGGAAAATCTTTAAGGACAAAACCACCTGTGCAGCTCATCCTAGGGTACTCTGGCCCGCCCCACACTCGCTTCTCTTTTTCTCCTGGGCACCTGCCCCAGATGTAGAACACATGCCTGGTCTCTGGTGACAAGGCACCCCTTCTAAAACATTGATCCTTCGTTTGCTGGTGGCCGACATTAAAGCTGTCTGGAGTGATGGTAACAGGGCCCCTCTGGTCATAAACTGCTGCTGCAGTCCAATTTTTGGGATGCTCCCTGTTCTGTCAGATTTTAAAGAATCATCCTCCCCTAGTACACAGCACACGGCCTTTTGTAGTCCCAGGTGTGGTCTGTTTTCTTCCATTCTCTTGCTCTGTCTCTGTGTACACATCTGAGCATTGCTCTAGGCATCACGGGAAGGAGTCTCTGGCTCACTGAGTATGTAGGCCACTGTGTCCACATAGTTAATACTGTATTTGTCATGTTGGAGATTTTAGGGGTTTTGTTTGTTTTGTTTTGTCTTGTTTTTATAGGGTCTCATTATGTAGCTCTGTCTGACCTGAAACTATATAGACTAGGATAGCCTCATTCACAGACATCTGCCTGCCTGTGCCTTCCAAGTACTGAGATTAAAGGCCCTTGCTACCAGGCTTGTTTTTATTTTAAAGATAAGGTCTTATGTAGCCAAGGCTAGCCTCAAACTTATTAGGTATGGGTGAATGAACTCAAGTTTGTGATTCCCCTGCCTTCATGTAATCCCTGAGAACTAGGATTATAGATATGTACCATGGCCATTTTATACAGTGTTGAAGTTCCCACTCAGGGAGTTTTCTGTGTAGGAGCAAGCACATTCCCTACAGAGCTACAACTCCAGCCTCTTAGCATGTTCTTTATGTGGATTAATGTTTCTACCCAGGACTGTATTCCTTCCTCCCCCAGATCTCCACCTCTCTGTGGCTGCCTGGATACCTCATGGCTCTAGCATTCCTCCTGTAGCTTGCCTATATTTCTTTCAGGGTATAGAAATGTTACAGCAGAACCGTTCCTGGGCAACAGGGTATGACCAGAGCTCATGTCCTTTTAGCTGGCTGCAGGAGCTGTACAGCAAGGAGCCAGTCAGTTATTGCTGGCCCCTGCACTGCTAGAGCCACAGGTTAGTGGAACATTCTCAAACCCAAGTTTCGGACACACCCAGCCCGGAAGCTCAGCACATGCCAGAAACAGGAGTGAGTGTCTAGAACACTCTGTCCTGGACTTGGCCACCTTCATATCGTTATGCTGAGCTGCGGAGATCACTTCTTTGCTCACAGACTAAATGCTGGCCTTAGCTACTCATGTGTGCACTGGATTCAGGTCTTAGGGTGCTGGCAGCCAAGAGCATGAGGAGAGGGGGGGAGGAGGATGTGCATGGAGGAGAGTTACTGAGATCTTTCAGATACTAAAGAGAGCTGCTTCCTGGGGCAGAGTAGACCCAGGTCTGTGGGGGATCTGGCTGCTGACACCTGCATTGGGTGCCTCCTCATCCTAAAGTTCTATGTACAGTATTCATGGAGTTGATAGCTCCATGGGTGGGGACAGTTGGACCTTTCACACTTGGATGCAAAGATGGTAATGGTCAAGAGTTTCTTCCTGAAAGAACTGGGGGTCTAACAGCTTAGGGAGAGGATAAACAGCATGGAGGGGCACACATGTATGTGTTCAGTCTAATACACGCACATGGATGCATGGTACTCGTTCATACACACACATAGATGCACTGTACTCTCCCTACACACACACACACACACACACACACACACACACACACACACACACACTGAGAGACAGAGAAGGGGGTACAGTACTTGCCCTAACACACAGGTATATATCTCACCTCCACACACAAGTGTGTGTGGCATTCACCATCACAAACATAGATACATAGAACTACACCGTGTGCACACATCGATGTGATGCATGGTAAAACACTCACTCCATACAAGAGGAACTGGTGAAAACCCAAGCCGTGTTTCTTCCCTCAGCCTCCATCTTTGGGCTCTCTTCTCACAACATGGTTGCTGTTCCAAGCCTCCTGTGGATATACTGTGGGCACATTTCTCTTCCTGTTACATGCTGCACTTTTCCTTCTGTCTGCTAGGAAGTGACCAGAATGGACCAGAAGGTCCACAAGATCTCGGAGACTCAGTAATGAATTGGCCAAAACTCGATGACTGCCTTCTCCATATAGTTCAGCACCTCTCCTTGTCAGAATCCCCTTGCTTTTAGATCTGGGGGATTTGGGACATCTAGGCACTGAGGACTAACATCAGGAACAAGTTCTCCATGCAGATGATAGAGGCAGAAACAAGCAAGCAGACATGGGTTCAAATCCTAGCCATGTGGCCTTGCAAAGTTCATGAACCCTACCATCTAAGCCTATAAAGAAGAGGTAGTTAGAAGAGTCATCTTGGTCTTGAGACTGATAATAGAGATGAAATTAAAATATTTATAAAGTGTCCTGTGTGGGTCTACATTCCAGTACCTCCCTTTTCTCAACGGTCCATTTCCATAATGAACATCATGCATGGGCTCCAGAAGCCCCCTCTGGGTCTCAAGCTTTGGTTCCCTACAAACGTCAGCCAGTTCTTCATTTTTCCCCAAGCTGAGCTCCCCCTGTCTGTCTCCCTATTCCCCCAACGCAGCCCTGCTCTTGTGGCACTCCTCCATCCCACCCAGCCTCTCCACACCCCATCCTTCTCTGCCCTTCACTCCCCACAGCCTCCTCCTCATTTCCGTCCCTTCTTCCCTGGTGAGCAGTAGCTTCCTGGAGAGGGCTCCCTGTTTATGGTTGCTCCCTGGGGTGTTTATGCTACCTCTCTTCAAGAGCTCCTAACAGATGTCTGTTTATTGCTGAAACTTCATCTTCAGCCAGAGAGAGGAACAGCTTTTTTTTTTTTTTTTTTTTAGCTCTCTAACTGTGGCTGTACAATTCAGCTTAGATTGCCTCCAAGTTTAATTCCTCATTGCTCTCCAGCTCCACCCATCATGAAACTCTTCAGATGCAGGCAGAGAGACCTTATAAGTCCCGATTTCAGAGTGACATTTAAATTTAGCATCCAGTTGTAATCAGTTAGAAAGGTAGGCCAGGGGAGTGAGGGCAACCAACAGTTTGTCTTCTATCCTGGCTCCGACAGATGGTATGAATGAGAGGAGCATTTTTTGTATCCATAGCAACAGCAGCCCTCCCTCACGCCCCCCTCTTGCCACCTGCAGGATTGAGCAGGCAGTCTCAGGCTGCTCTGAGATTAGCTGGCAACTCAGGAGTTTTATCTTTCCCTTTGGACCACAGTGAGACTTGAGGTGCCTGGGGAAGGGCAACTGGTGTGGCTTTAGATGACTCTGACCTCTCTGCTGGAGGAAGAAGAGAGAGCATGAGTCATGGAGCTGTGGGATGTCAAGTTGGAAGGGCCCTATGATGTCTTGGTCATGAAGCTCTCACCCT
This sequence comes from Grammomys surdaster, assembly GCF_004785775.1. Taxonomy (NCBI): domain Eukaryota; kingdom Metazoa; phylum Chordata; class Mammalia; order Rodentia; family Muridae; genus Grammomys; species Grammomys surdaster. The sequence continues at coordinate 5,322,662 of NW_021604629.1, forward strand.
GCCTTGAGTTTATGTGTTTAGAATAAGAGGCTCTGACAATGTGGTTTTATAGTTTTCTGTTTTTAATGTTTTGAAGCAGGGCCTTATCATGCAGTATAGGTTGGCCTTAGCTTGCAATTCCTTAAGGAAGGCTAGAGCTTGGTTGAATGCCTGAAATTCCAGCAGTCAGGAGACTGAGGCAGAGGAATTGCTTGGCTGTCCTGGAACTCACTATATAGAACAGGATGGTCTCGAACTCACAGAGATCCATCTGCCTCTGCCTCCCAAGTGCTGGGATTAAAGGTGTGTGCCACTAGACCCAGCTCACAAACCCAGATTTTAACTGAGATGGGCAACTGTCCATAGAGATTTATTTGTCTCCGATTGGCTATTGACTGACCCTTGAGAGAATACACCAACATGAGCCAGTTGGGAGTCACGGAGGAGGACTATAAATAGGTACTGAGTGGCTACCAACAGCTGGAGGCTCAGGCTTGTTAGAGCCCAGCACAGCATGCAGCTGTTGTGCTGGGGCCAAGCTCTGGTTGCTCTTCTGTCTAGAGTGAGGTATGCAGAACCAGCTTCTCAATGCTGCCTGCATACCAGGATTGGGTATGAACGCTTGTAGTGGTGGCCTACCAGGGGACATCTTGGAAAAGGAAGGGGTAGGGCCATCTTGTTAGTCACAAAGCACCTTGGAGGATGATTAGGATACCCTCAACAGAAAAAATGAGCAGAGGCAAGAGCACCCAGAGGCATGGACAGGTGGCATGTGCAGGATGTGAGCAAACCCAAGAGGCAGGAGGAAGCCACCAGAGGAGACTAGGGTACCTAATCCTTGGGCCAGATAACTTTAGGAAGCCTAGGCTTCCCACCAAGGACTTAATGCTTACTAAATGACTACCCTTTGTCTACATTGAGGGGTGCCCTAAAAATGGAGTAGAGCAATTAAGGCCAGGCCCCAAGGCAGGCTTCCTCTGCCCTGGCTTTATCTCTTAACTTTCTTTGTGGTTACAGGGCCTGTGTATGCAATCCCATCTTTCCAAGTACGGCAACCCATTATGAAACTCCCTGGCTAAGGTTGTCGAATATGGTCCATCTATCTTTTCCTGCAGCTTGCATTCTGTAGGGAAGAAACAAACAAACAAATAAACAAGCAAAAAAACCTGCTCCCTTACACTCCTCCTTCCCTTCTTCCAGGTCAAGGAGAGGAAATGCAGACATAGAGGGTCCTGACCCCTGACCCCCAGAAACAGACCAGGAGGTTCCTGCTTGCCTGTGGTAAGTCAAGGTAGCAAAGCTGGGGTGGATTGGAGCCTGGGGGATAGCCTCTTCCAAAGGAGCAGCGTGCTCTACAGGATCATTTCTGTAGGGCTCCGAAGCTCACAGAGCCCAGCATCCCGTCTGAAATGCTGCCTATTCTCCTGCATTGGTGACCTCACAGCCACCAGAGTCTCCTTCCCTGCAGTGTCCAGGCCTGGAAAGGAGGCGAAGGCTGAGCTCAACCCCCACCAGCATGCTGCTGGTGCTAACCTGGCAGGCTGGTCGCATGGCAACTTGCTGTGTTTATAGCTTGGACATTTGAGCAGGGCTGCTGGCACCTGTCTCTCACATATGTCTTGGGGACACCCTGGGTTTATGTCATGGTATAAATTGTGCCTGCAAGTTGCAAGTGGAAAAAATTGAGTATTCATGGGAGCTTTTGAGGGGCCTGGGGTATGGTACGGAATACTCGCTTCTCTTCCTTCTTCCTTCCTCTGCCTCACCCTTCTCCTTCCTCTCCATTTCTCTCCTCTCCTCTCCCTTCTTCTCCTCCTTTCTTAGCATCAGTTGTCCCAGTGGGAGCTCAGGTTGACTCATCCATCACTCAGGCCATCTGATCTGTCATTCGAGACCTCTGATGTACTGCCTACTGGAGGCAGGCTATCACAGGTAGAATTGGGTTTTCAGTTAGGTTTAGTGACAACATTCCCCTCGCAGGATGCATGTGAGGACTAAAGAGGGTGATGGGCTCAGCAGGATCCAATGCACGAGTCATTCTTCTGCCCACTCTTGAGTTGGTCCAAGAAGTCTTGAAGCACAGATGGGATCAGAGTTCCTCTTGCCTTCAAACCTTCCATTTGTATCGTTCCCTAAGTGACGTTTGCCCCTAAGCAGTGGCCCTGTAAAGAGTGCTTCAGGTGGACCACTCCGATAGGCAATAAAGAGCTGTGAGAAGCTTGCCTTCTTGGTGACACCAGCACATCACTAGACTCAGAGTCATAGAATAAGGAGAGTCCTGATTTCACTGGGGACTTCATTCATTCCATCTGCTGGCTCTTAAGTATCTGTTACTCTATTGGGCACTAGACAAATGTCTTTATATTATTCCTGAACTTTGCTTATTTAGTTTTTTTGAGAGTAAAGATCTTATTCTGTACACTTTGAGGGTAAGGATCTTATTGAGTTCCAGGCTGGCCTGGAACTCAAACTCTCTGCAGTACAAACGTCTCAAACTCATTCACTATGCCCACTAGGCTGGCCTCAATCCTCCCACCTCAGCCTCCTACGTGCTGGGGAGTATACCACCATACTTCGCTTATTTCAGATTCTTCTTGCATGCATACAAAAAGAGAATAAAAATGGTTACAGCATTTCTGAACCTTTTCCACATTCATGATTTAGCTCTTCAGAATCTCATTTGGCCCTGCTGTAGTCATAATTAACTGTCGACTTGACACACCTAGAATCACCTGAAAAAGCTCTCAGTTGGGTAATTGTCTTTCTTGGGTTGGTCTGTAGGCATGTCGGTAAAAGATTGTCTTGACTCTGACTTGAACAATCGTGTTGGTTAATTTTTTTAAAGTACATTTTTATTCATTTATCTGTGTGTAGTATGGAAGTCAGAGTGCCTACTGTAGAGCACAGGTGTAGGTCAGAGGACAACCCTCAAGAGTTGGTCCTCTCCCTACCATGTAGGTCCCAGGGATTGAACTCAGGTTGTCAGGCTTAGTAGTAGATGCCTTTACTCATGAGTCTTCTCACTGTTACCCACTCTGGTTAAACTGGACAGGGTCCCAATATGCAGCCCAGGATGTTTTAAACCAGCAGTCCCGAGTGCTAGAGTGCAAGCATGCACTGCCACCTTCAGTGCTGGCAGTCTTGCTCTGTGGATCATTTTCAGGTTTGCATGCCATGGCCACAGCATCCTCCAGGTCAGCACCACACAGGGTTATCAGAGAGCCCTCTGTTGTAGTACTATAGAACATCCTTTAGGGGACCTCACACTTTAGCCAGCTTGCTTTGAGAACATGGATTCCAAATGCCCTGTTGGCTCCATCCTTTTCCTACCCATGACAGGGTACCTACTGGCAGCCAGATGAGATCTGACTCTTGCAGCTCTCCCTGTGTTTTGATGTCTCCAACCCCCACAGGGCTCCAGGACAACTTTTAGGTCTGGGCTGCCTCTCAGATACAAAGGCCACTAGGCTACTAGGCCACTAGGCACCTCCTCTGAGGATGTATGTGCAGCGCTCTAGGCTAGAGGTTTTGTGGCCTGGAGGACTTGAACTCATTAAAAAAACAGAGTTTAGACATTCTTTACAAACAAAATGGCGCTGGAGATAAAGACTAGAGTGTTTCCCTAGCACGCACACGGCTCCAACACTGAAAAACTGAAAACAGTAACCAACAATAAGAAAACCACATAAAACTAAACCAAGCCCTGTGTGGTCTGAGTGCCCCATGTCACTTCAGGGTAGGTTCATGTGTTTGCCTTCTTTGCCTCTCTCCCGCTTCTCAGTCTGGAGGCTGGAATCATATCTCTGAGTCTTATGAGTCACTCGTTTCCTCAGTCTAGGTCCTGAAGCCTTTTCTCCTGAGCTGTTAGGAAGGTCTGTTTTCCTCAAATCTCATACACCAACTTCCCCTTCTCTGGTCCACAAGTTTCACAGGAAATGGTTGTTTTTCCTCCACACATCCTGTGTCCTGGTCACTAGCTGGCTTTCCCGTTGCTGTGGGAACTAGGGAATTAGGCCAGTCCTGTTACCATAGAGGCTTCCTCCCTCTTCTGGAAGATGAAGGTCTCGGAGAGGCTAGGTAGCCCTGGTCAATAGCCACTGGGGTCCACCCACCTCTCAGGACTGCCAGCTTTCTCTGGCCGGCTGCTTTCATGGCAGTAGTTAGCTTGAGGCTTCTATCTGAGGCAGCTCCTTGCCTCAGTCCTGTCATGTGAACTCTGTGTCTCAAAGTCTTTCCATATGAAGTTCTCCTGCCTTAATGCAGTTCCATCTTGTATAAGGGTAAAGTGGCCACAGCAGTGTGTGGAGTCAGCTGTCAATTACCTAAGGGAATGGTAATTTCAACTTGCAAATGCATGGAGAGCATTGGCGGGAGGCAGCTCAAAACAGCTTCCCTCTTTGATTGGTACATGAGCTAAGGACCAAGAGAAGGGAAAAATGCCTTTGAGGGGCTTCCAGGGTTTTGGACTTGAGAATTTGGCGAGTGCATTTCCTCCCCCGCCCAAAGTGTCAGGTAATCTTGGAGTACGATTGACTAACTAGTTTATGAGGCTGTGTGGAAAGAGTGTGGCTTATAAATCTGAGTCAGGCCTCTGTTGACTCCTGCTCACCTGGGCCTCAGCTGCTCAGGTGCACAGCAGTTGCTCCAGCCTTCTGACCTTGCGGAGGCAAGCAGGAAGATCATTCTGTCTTCCAGTGTCCAGCCCAGGCCCCACGCAGCATCTTCAAGATATGGCTTCCTCCCTCCACCTGACTCTCATTTCCCCTGAAGAGCAGAAGTAACTAGAAAGCAGGTTTTTAGTGGCCCATATTTGTAATCCCAGCACTGGGGATGGGGGTGGGGGGATCAGAGGGGGAGGCTGTGATAGGAGGATCTCTGGGAGGTCAAGTCTAGCTTGTGCTACAGGGTGAGTTACAGCCCAGCCTGAGCTATAATGTGAGATCATGTCTGAAAAAAGAAAAAGTCACTGGAGTTTCTGCCAGTCCTTGTGCTGTGGTTGGCTGAGAACTGGTGCCCAGCAAGCTGAGGCTCCAGTTTTGGTTTCTGACATGCGTCAATTCCACCTCCATCCTTGTGGTTCCTCTGTTAGGCTCCCCTGTCTGAAGGAATCAGCACTCAGAATCCCTGGTTTACCAGAAAGAACCAGACACTTAACTTTTCCAGACCCGTGGTGCTTTGCAAACCATCTGGTGGGCCCTATCCAGGAGCCTTTGAAGACACAGGTCCACAGCTGCCTATCCAGATAAGCATGCAGCAGCTAGGCTGGGAAGAGCAATGCAGGGTGTGGGAGAGGCCAGGCCAGGGAGAGGCCATGAGAAGGTGGCTTGTTTACATGGGGAAGTGAATTGAGAAACATTTATGGAGAACCTACTGTGTGCCTGTTCCTTGTGCTACGAGGACATTGGAATCTACCAGGCTTGGCAGCTCTTCCCAGAAGGTCTACAGTGCCAGGAAAACAAGGCACATGTGTGTGTAAACAAGTGTGGTGGCAGCAGGGGATTTAGGAAACCTCAGCTCAGTCACCAGGAAGTTCATGACTGGTCCAGATGACGGGGGAAGGCCTTGGTGTGAGGAACATTTTCTACGGGCTGGAAAGACCTGGAGAGTTTCCTAGGAGAGGAGAAGGCGGCAGTGGTGCTTGATGTGGATCTTGAGGGGTAGGCGGAGTGCAGATGGCAAGTGAGAGGATGCAGAGAGCATCTCACCCTCTGCGCATGCTGGAGGATGGGGAAAGAGAGGATAGGAAGGTGGGAGTAAGCAGAGACTCTGAGTGGGTGAGTGACTTTGGATGTATGTGGAGGGTCTTTTAGTTAAGACAGGGCAGGATACCCAGAGACCCCTAGGGCCCAGTAAGACAAGCCAGACATAGTTTAGTTTCCATCTATTCCAATCTAGGCAACTCCAGAGTACTGGGGAGCAGGTGGCAGGGCTTGCTAGCCACACTTTACCATGGAACCTCCAGGATTTGATGTTTTCATTTTGTTGTTTTAGACAAGGCGCTTGTATTTAAGCTGGTCTTGAACTTTGCTATGTAGCCAAGGATAAACTTGGGCTCCTGCCTCGGCCTTCTGCAGGTTTACAGGCACACATCACTGTATACAAAGGATCAAACCCAGGGCTTCCTGAAAGAGACCAGCATTTCTTCTACCACCTGAGCTATATGGCCAGCCCTCCAGGGACATTCTAAGGTCTGTTCAGTCATTCTATGGGTATTTACAAGACAGCTTTGTTCTAGAACAAGCCGCCCACTGCTCTAAGCTCTGGGTTTACAACAAGGGAAAAAAAAATAGGAGAACAAAGCAGGATCCCATCTCCCAGTCCTGGAGCTCTTATCCAAGGAGAGAGATAAAACAAAAGGTCAGTATGAAAGGACGAAGAGTTCAGCAGATGCCCCTTAATATACTGGGCCTGGCTCTAGACAGTGTGGACCCATGAGTATTCATGAGCCGAAGGGTGCCAAGAAGTTAAGTATTATATGCACATCTGTCACACCAGCACCTGGGAGACTGAGGTAGTGTTGTGTGTTCAAAGGCCACATGAGCTATACAGTGAATTCTGGGTTAGCCTGGGTTACAGGCTGTCTCAAAAACAAACAAACAAAAACAAACAAGGAAAAAACTGATAACAACTGTTATTAAAGCACATGAGCCATGCATGGGTGTTCAACTCAAGTATTTGAGGCAGGAGGATTAACAGCAACTTAAAGAACAGTCTGGGCTATATCTAAATTTAATTTGCCCAAAGACTTAAGGTGAAAAAATGTGAACTGGATGTCCCTACTCATCCCAGGAGGCCTTGGGACATCATCTCGGATTGGCCACACCCGAAATGAATCACCTCACAGCCCTTTCCTAGAGGAGGTGGGGAGGAGGGTAGAGCACCTGCACACCTTAATGTAGTCTTGCTTTTTGTTTCCCGCCCTTTGCTCTCTGGCCCTGTCATTCTCAGACCAAGTACACACTGAAAGTTTAGCCTAAGCTGATCATTGGCCACCCCTATTTCCCTTTTGTGGTCTGAGGTCAGGGCTGGAACCAAGCATTTAGCATCCAGTGAGGAGAAGAGACAGTGGGGCTCAGAGATAGTTTTGGGGAACCTTGCAGTTGGAGGAGGGGGGGTCAGGAAGGGGCCCAGGCTTCACCGAATAGGAGGGACAGTGTGAGTGTGAGGCCCAGAGGATGCTGGAGACTGAAGCAGAGACAATGGGGATGTTTCCTTCTTGGGGAGAAACAGGTAATTATGCTGTTAGCTAAAATGTGGCTAAGCCAGATCTTAAAATGGGTGCCATGGCCCAGGGACCCTCAGCAGGAAAGTTCAGCTCAATGGTAGGGTCCTGAAGAAGTGTTTGTAGTAAGAAAAGCCCCCTCCACCTCTTACTGGGAGGACTCCAAGCCTCCAGCTTTTCATGAGCCAGCACCCCTTTCTTCTCCCTGGCAGCCTTGAACGCTGGGGCTTAGAGGCTCCTTGCATACACACAGCAACCTTTTAGATTCTCGGCTTGGGTTTGAATCCATGCCTGGCAGGTTAGCAGAGAAGCACAGACTGGAAGCTCAACCACACCTGCTGTGGAGTTGAGTTTTCATCTTGCCATGGGAGGAGAAGCTGCTGGGTTTTGAAGTGCAGGTGCCTGTGAGCGCACTCCATAATTTACTAAAGAAGCAGGTGATGAAGAGCCTCCAGGCTCTAGGTGACAGAAGTCCCAGTAGAATTGTTCCCATTGGAGAAGCTCAGATCCCTTCCACCCCCAGGTGGACATCAATACTCCCCCAGCTTCCAAGCTGGCCTGTCTTCCTAGCATCCATAGCCCTGCTACCTGCAGTGCCCCTATTTTAGCTTTTAGCTTTGGCTCTGTAGCACTTCCCCTTTCCAGCCTCCTCCTCCTCCTCCCAGGCTTGGCTCCAGCACTGCCTACTTCAGAAAGGCTCTTCACACTCCTTTCCACCCATTCTCCATCTGCATCCATGGTGGGAGCCAGCAGTCCCTGGTTCAGAACTTAGCAGCTTCCGGAGTGGAACACTCTTTCCCAGGGTTATGTTTTGAGCATCCGCCATATCCCAGGCTGCCATGCAGAGGCTGAGACTCTAGTGAAGTGTGCCTGACCAGGGATCATGTTCTCCTCCTTCTAAGGTATATGGCTTTGTATAGACTCTTTAGTTTTCTGGGTCTCTGTGTCCTCATATGAAGAGAGCATATGGTGCCTGCTCACACGTTGGAAGCATTGGACAGAATGATTTGAGAACAGTGCTCTGTGCCCAGTTCCAGCCTCACTGGAAAGGGCTGACATATGGCAACTTTTATCTTAGCATGTTAGTTGTTATGGTTTGCATATGAGATATCTCCCACAGGGCTGTATGTTTGAACTCTTGGCACCCAGATGGTGGCGCTGTTATGGGAGGCTGGACAACCTTTTGGACAGGAGGTCTAGCTGGCAGACCTAATAGGCAGTAGGGACTGTGACTGAGGGTTCTAGGCCAAACCACTTCTGCTTCTAGATCTGCCAAGATGTAATAAGTTATATGTCAACATCCTGCCACCACTGATGGAGTCCCAGCTGTCACACTTTCCCCGCCATGATGGACTGTTTTCTTCAAACTGTGAGCCAGAATAAATCCTTCCCTCCTTCTGTTGCCTCTGTCAGGAATCTGGTCACAGAGGGGAGAAGAGCTGCCAAGAGTTAACTCTCACTCCAGCTTTAGAAGTAGACACCATCCCCCTGCAAAGGGCATCATTTGACTCAGAGCTTATGTCCCTTATGGCCTCACCGTGGGGTACCTTTTCTCCCGCTCCCTCTACTTCCTGAGCCCCAGGCCTGACTTGGGTTTCATGCTTCCTCCTCCAATACTAGGCAGTTCTACAAACCCATCACCAGTTCTCACCTGCCTGCAGAAGTGAACCAAATCCAACCATGAGGAAAGATAAGCCAGTTTCTTTGACTGAGTGGCAGAGAGAAATAAAGAAAAGGATGGAATACTTACCTGAGGGATCCCTGTAATGAGGGTAGCTACTACCCCCTCTAGCTGTCAGGAAGGCTCTATGCTGTGCATATCCTCTAGGGGTTGGTCGGTGATGACCCCCCAGGCTTGGCTTACAGTGTAGACCCTGCCCACTGCTTGCCTCTTACCCACTGCTATATCAAGAGAATTTTCACATTATTCCAGACAATAGCTTCCAACTTCATTCTCCAGCAAATGTTGGAAGCTCCCACCTCTGCCTCTGGCTGTGTCCCCTTTGTGCCAGGCAATGTTTATGTCTGGACAGGCCTTCCCCAACTGGTTGCCTGAGTTACTCCTGTACACTAGGGTGCTAGGCTTTATGAGAACTGGGAGGCAGGCAGCTAAGCATGCTTGTTCACGAGACTAATGCTGCAGGAGAGGTGGGGGCTAATGTGTTTTGGTTATTTGTTTTTGCTGTCAAGCTAGAGATCTTATTATTTTTGGCAACTTTAAAAACCTTTAAAAACTTACCTGAAGGTAGAACTTCTTTTCCTGGGGAGAGTTAAGAGACTACTAGAAGGCTTGGGTCAGTCTACCTAAAAATAGAAAAATAGATTATCTTTGGGTGCTGGCTTGGAAGGTAATGAGTCATTGAGACCAAGCAAAGATAACTTTGTTGAGCTCAATACCACATGCCAGGCACTGCAGTCATTCTACCTGCTAATTCAGACTCTCCTGGGACAGACAACAAAGAACAAAAACAAATCTCCAACTCCCCATGGGATTCTGGCAGGTGTGCTTGATCTCCTGAGACTCATGTAGAACTCTTAGAGATTAAATTTTTTTCTGTGAGAGTGTGTGTGTGTGTGTGTGCGTGCACATGTGCATGTGTAAACATATGCATGAGTGCTTGTGTGTGCTTATGTGTGGAGGCCAGAAGTTTTGGGGGTCATTCCTCAGGAGCCATCCACCTTGTGTTTTGAGATATGATCTCTCACTGGCCTGAGGCTTGCCAAGTAATTGAGGCTCATTGGCCATCGAACCCCAGGATCTGCCTGTCTCTGCACCCACAACACTGGGATTGCAAGTTCATGGCACTATGTCTGATTTGCATGTAGGTGCTGGGATCAAACTCGTGGGTCCTCGCGGTTTGGTGGCAAACACTAAAGTCACTGAACTATCTCATCAGCTCCCAAGATCAAAACTTCTTAGGTGGAAAGAAGGTATCTTGCCCTGAGACATACTTGGGGTAGCTGAAGCTCTCTCTCTCTTGTCTGCTTTCAGGCAGTCTCTTCCCCCGGAGGGGTGCCACTTCCTGTGCCAGCTGGTCAGGAAGAGAGAACACAGCAGGACAACAATGTCCTTCAGCCATTCCGAGCTCAGGGATTAGTGTCAGCAGAAATGATCCATGAGAGGAGACCCCAGGCGGGGGATTAGAATGAAAACAAGACCTGGGGAGGCAGAGGCATGGGCCATGTGATTGGTGAGTTTGGCTATTAGTCACTATAAGCCTCAGTCCCCTCATCTAGAAAGGGGGCCACATGATCAGCTGACTCTCAGAACAGCCGTGTAGGCTGGGTAAGGTCCTACAAATAGGGCAATTACTCCGACAAGGCAGTTTCTCTTCCCATCCTCCCTTCTTTTCTCCCCTTTCTTCCTCCTCCAAAGAGCTATATTAAATAGCTATTATAATTTTAAAGGGTGAGGTACTACTTTGAATTCAATGAAAAGCAACACTGGCTTTCTTCAATCTTTCTCTCCTACTTTCCAAATACTTATGGCAAAGTCTGAGACCGGGTTGTTGCCAGGGACTGCAGGACCAGGCTGCTTGGTCTTGTTCTGGCAGCTTCTTGTACCCTGAGAGTATTAATCCAGGGGCTTGCATTGGCCACCCCTCTCTCTGCTGCTTACAGACACTTGCTGCCTTTGTTTGCATTGTCCCAGCTGTCTGGGTCTTGCTGTGGTTGGACAGCTAGCTCTCCTACCTGGGCAGATTCAGTGGTGATAAAGCAGCCATCTGTTTGGGGCTGTTGTTTGTCAGAATTCTCTGTTTAAGGAGCAAGAGCTTACATAAAAAGGGAGTATGTTGAAAGGTGCCAGAGGAGGCTCTGAAGAATCCTGCCCCAGGAGGAGAACAGCTGACTGACAGCCTTCCTGGGCCCTAGTCCTCTTTCTAGTGGTCCCCTCAGCTGCAGGCAGCTCTCAAGTTATCCCACCCAGTCTAAGGGGTGACTTGTCCTCAGGGTCCAGACCTTCCTGGGGCGTTTCAGAAAAGACTGCATATATACTCAGCCTGCATCTTGGGCTGAGGGATGGGAGATGGGGTGGAGTCTGTAATGAGAAAATAAAGAAGAATACCAAGACAGTCTTACCTCATATTTAGTGGCAGCAGCTATTCTGAGGTAACTCTCATGTAACTCTTTTATTCTGTAGCATTGACTGTTTTTCATGTGCCATGAAACTGAAGCATAAAGTTTAAGTAGTTTGCCCAAGGGTGTCTCCTCTCTCTTCTGGAAAGATTATGTCAGGCAGAGGGCTCCAGGTGTGTCCCTTGCCACAAACTCTAATGAGGCAGTAACAGCTATGCCGCCACTTCCAAGCACATGCTGAGAACTAGTGCTGGGCTCAGTCCTTTACCATATTATCTCATTGAGTCCTTATGGAGTCTTCAAACGGTACTTATGGAGTGGGTACTAGAATTAAGCTAATTATAAATTTTAAAAAAATTTTTTTGAAACAGGAACTCATATATTCTAGTCAGGCCTCTAACTGACTATGTAGACAAAAATAACCTTGAACTTTTCAGGCTCCTTCCTCTACCTCCCAAGTGCTGGGATTACAGGCATACCCCACTATGTCTGGTTTTATGTGGTGTGGGGGAAGGGGGTGTCAGGGAAGCATACTACCAACTGAGATGCATTCTCAGCCCCTACCATCAGTTTAGATCAGGAACTGAAGCTCAGAGACTGCTTTTCCAAGGACCACTAACTATGTTAAGGTAAAGGAACCAGATTGTATTGCAGCAGATGCTAACTGGGAAAACTTTAAATGAAGGCATTTCTCTTGCTCAATCGGAAGCTCCTGGCTGCCTGAGGTAAATCCCAGAGTTGGCTCAAAATCTGAGCCTTTGTCCTCTGTCCAGCAGGCTGGGGTGTGGAAACTTCACTCTTTGCATGCCTGATTTGAACCTGCCTTGACGTCTCTAACTAAACTCATAGCAAGTGGCTCCTGAGCCAGCCATGCGCTGGTACATCCAGGTTCTTAAGTCACACAGTCCCCACCCTCTTTTCTTAATGGTACTGAGGACTGAACCCAAACCTTGCACATGCCAAGCAAACAACTCTCCTCCTGAGTCACACTCCCAGCCTTTATTCGACAAGTATTTCCAGAGTGCCAGGAACATTCCAGGCCTAGTCTACGTTCATAGAGTCCTTAGGGAAGACCCTGACTCCATGCACCTAGATGTGGAGAACATCAGAGAGGAAGACTATTGACTTCCTTTCCACTGGGCTTCCCAAGCTCTTGGGTTCCATGGGGACACATATACCACCAGATCAGGTTCACAGGGGACCAGAAGCCTCCTGCTTCTTAGATTTTGCCTGGCATGAGGTCAAGTTCCTGGGAGATGGCATTTCTTCATTCTGACTGATGACAAAGGGAAGCTTTGTGTCAAGGAACAAGTGTGGGCCTGGACTTAGGCTGCTCCACCATGGATCCTAGGATTACTGTGGTTAGTGCTTGTTGGAACTTTGGTTCAAGCACATGACAGAGTTCTAGCTCTTTCCAGGGCAGGTGGGAAGATTTGCCAAGGCAGAACATAGTAACTAGCCAGAGCAAAGCCTGTTCCACAGGTAATTCCATGACTAGTCTATTAACAGTCATCTGTGTCTCTAAAGCAAGGGTCTGTAAACAGCTGGGAAGGGAATCACTGGTTATGTTAAGCTCCTTGTTGAATAGAGACACCTAGACCCCTGGTGGCAATGGAGTCTCGGGCCTTCTACTCAGGTGTGATATGTAGAACATGTTTGGCTGTTGGTCAGAATGTAGACTGGTTGGTCTTTTGAGTGGCTAGATAACAGTGTGCAGAGGCCCTTGAGAGTCTGACTAATGTTGCTCTGCCCCAGCCATGTTCATTTCCCTGCCATTGTGCAGGCATCCCACGCAGACCTTCAAAGAGCCTATGTCCCTGCTGTTCTTCATAGATCTCGTGAGCTCTAGGGAGCAGGGTGATCACCAGGCTTCTTAAACTCTGCTTAGGCTGACAATAGACTTCCAAATTCAGGATGTCTAACACTCCTACCTACTGTTCCTGGAAGCTTCCCTTGAGAAGCAGGCTAGATGTGTTGAGGCCCCTGCCTGCTCTGACTTCTCCAGTCAGTCATTAGTACCAAGCCTACAGCTCAGGCTGATAGAATGTAGCCAAGGCAGGCTAGCCTGTTTATCAATTGGCACCGGCCCTGAGGGCTGTGGGCATGGTAATGGGGATGCGAGACGGGGTGTTAATTCCTAATCAGGTGACTGCTCTCAGAACTTGTCAACCTCACATACTATTGCAAGCCACCATAGTTGCATCAGGCTTTTATGTTCAAGGTACCTCAGCTTGGATGGACGGACCCTAAGTGTTGAGCATGTCAGCCTGGGCTCAAACCCTGCTATGTTGTAGGGCCAAGGCAGGTACTACCCAAACTCTGAAGCCTCAGCCTCTACTTTATGTGGAGCAGCTGGGATAAAGAATGTCTGATCCTGACAGTGCTGACTCTGTGTATGGCCAGCTCTCAATAAATAATAAATTTCCTCTCATGAGTGGTGTAAGCAACTAGACATGGGATCCTTTCTCCTAATATTCTAAACATGTCTCTCATGTGCTAGAAAGGCCATCTATGTATGAGGGAGGGGTAGCAGGTCCTTTGCTTCTCCAAAGCATGGACAGATGTCTTGTAGACCTCAGATTTCACATCTGTGTCTATTTCATCTTTGTAAAATCTCTGAGACATTTGGATTTTCTTTGAATGTGAAAATAAGTCACTAGAAATATTTTATAACTCCGCACTCTTTCTTCCAAGCAGGTGTGGAAACATTTCTACAGCAATAATTAGGATGTAACCAAATCTTGTGGGTGGTCACTGGAAGCCAACATAATAATTTAGTTAGGAAACAGCCACGCTCAGCTGGCTCACTTCTGTGGCTTTCTCTTTGATTTATCCTCTGGGGACCTTTCCCCCTTAGGCAATGGGACAGATTATATATTGGAAACCTGTTAAGTGTTATACCAGTTGGACTTGATGTCATTCTGCCTTGAGCTTAGAAGTTCTGGCACTTTCTCAGTAGGCTAAAGCAAACTTAGTATAAAGATAGTGTAAAGCCCTGGGGTGATCCTCCTTGGAGACATACCTGACTGACCATCTTGTGGGCCTTCTCCCTCACCACCCACACCACTTCTCACTGTCCTGCCTCATTTTCTGCCCCTCCTTCACTCCTAGCTCCATTCCCATGGTTCTGAAACAGTTTACCATATCCAAGACATACTGTTCTTCTAAGAAGCTTTCTTTGCCTCCCAGGAGGGACTGGTAAAATTCCTGTCTTTCCATGGTGCTTTGTGGGTTCCTTAGACATACCAGTATGGTGTCTGTAGTTGGCTCTCACCTACTGGCTGAGGAAGGAGCCACCATCTAACCTTCCTCTCTGAGCCAAACACAGCTCCAGCATAGGGAAGGCGGGTAGCAGATACTCATTGACTCAAGGATCTGAGCCCCGAGTTCATTTAGGGCTTATGAACCCTAAAGCTCTGCCACACAGTACTTCATATGAAAGATGGTTGTTTTATATTCCCTCATTTGTGGCCATGTCTTATGTGATAGATCTCAAGCTTTCAGGGTGCTTGCCCCAGGTCATACACACATAAAGACCAGAACTCTGACCTTCTGTGTCCTGGGCTCATCTGGTTTCTGTAATAACCTTTATCATGAGAGAGGTTATTTAGAACAAACCCCTCATTATCAAGTTAGAAAACTGAGGCCCAGCCTGAAAAGACTTTCTTCAGGTTTTAAAACTAACCAGTGTAGAGTGGAGAATTGGACCATCGGCTACGGACAAGCACTAAGACCTTTTTTCTGTTCCCTGCTTTATCTTCCTTTGCCTCTCTTTTGTGAACTCCACTTTGAGAACATTTTGAGACCTGTGTCTACCTTTGTTGGCACTCACCCAGGGCCCTGAGCTGGAGGGGCACAGGGGAAATGACCTAGCCTCTCTCACAGGGACATCCAGGACTTGTAAGAACTCAATTCTGTTGGAGGAGGAGGGAGGGTAAGGTCAGGGAAGAACAGCAGGGTCCATCCAGTTCAGACTAGGGTGACCACTGGTGACATGTTGACACATTCAGAGGCTGGCTTGGTGGGCACTGAGGACACACAGGGGGACAATATGATAGGTGGATTGGACTCAAAGCAAAGCTTCTTTAGAGTTCTGATTTCCTAGTATTAGGCACAGATCCAGGCAAAGAGGTCCAGATTGACCATTGTGTGCCAACCTAAGATACCTCCCACTACACACACACACACACACACACACACACTTTTCCTGAAGACACATAGCACCCAGACACTATGTCCATGGAGGAAGGTTGGCAGCAAGCGGTGAATTCCAGCATTGTCTGAAGCAAGTGTGGGGCGAGGCATGTATACCTTTCTGGCCAGCTCACTCCTCTCATGAGCCCATGAATTGTCTTGTTTTGTTTCTGAGTGACCATGTGTTCTCCTCCCACATTGCATTGCAGGTCTCTCCTGGCTCGTTCATTCAGTCCTGGCTTGACACAGTGCCAGGCAAGTTCTAATGTGAACCCCACCCGCCAGCTCTGTCTCCGATGCCAAGCTGAAACATACAATTTGCCCAAATTACAGAGAATGTGATGTTGGCCAAATAGGTACCTTGAGTCGTTTTCCAAAACATTCCCAGATTACACATTTCTTTGGGGCGGGAAAGTGTGCGGTGTTACATGATTATGGCTTAAATTCCTAGTTCACATTGCACTTTGCCATTTACAAAGACCATGCCATCTTCCCCATCAGACAGGTGAATTCAACCCCATTGTCCAGATGGGAAGCTTGTTTTAGGTAGGCAGCAATCTGCCCAGGCAGCATCCTTTGAGAGCCAAGGCTCAGAACTCCATGATCTCTCTTCTCTGTTGAACTCTAGCCCATATCTAAATCCTAGAGGGTCTGGAAGGGCCATCTAGCCATAAATGGATTTTCTTGAACAGTCAACAGTCATTTACCCACAAACTGTTTGAGTTTCTTGCTGCAGCGGAGTAACCAGTGAGCTCCCTCCCTGCCCAGCCTCACCCCCAGGAACTGGGTCATGTTTCTGAATAATTGATTCCTTGACCTTGCCTCTTCCCTGGAGCATCCTCCTTCTGTTGCTGAGCAGATCTTTAAAGGCGTACCCTTTTGTTTGTTGCCCTAAACCTTGAACTGACCTCGAAATTGCCCACTTGTGATGTTCTTGATCTAAACAGGTCAGATCTGTAGTAGGTTAATTTGCCATCATTGCTATCCCCTCCTCCCACCCCCTTCCCCCCCCACACACACTTTTCCTAGACCTTGAGACCAAGAAAAAGAGATTGTGTGGGTATCTTATCTATTTGGGTCTGTGGAGGAACAAAGAGGCCCAACTCTTTCTCACTGACTTCTGATCTCATCATGATTCTGTGATGAGTGCTGGAGGATGAACAAAGAAAGCCACGGTGAGATAGCTCAGTAGACAAAGGTGCTGCTACTAAGCCTGATGGTCTGTGTTTCATCCCCAGGATCCACGTGGTATCGGAGAGAACAGAGTCCCACAAATTGCCCTTTGACAAAGGGCAAAGCAATTTTTCACAGATATGCTATGGTGTATGTACATGTGCATATACACACTGAAAGAGTTAAGTAAATATATACATATGTACACACACACTCTCAAATACACACACACACACACATGTTGGCAACAGGGTCTCACTATGTAGCCCTGGCTGACATAGAACTTGCTATATAATCCAGGCTAACATAAAACTCACAGAGAACCACCTGTATCTGCCTCCTAAGTGCCAGAATTAAATGTATGTGTCAAAGGCCTGATATGTAATTTTTCAAGAGAAAAGAGAAACACAGGGAGTCAGGAAGGAATCCTTGAGGTAGGGAAGCAGTTATATCATCTCCTGGGACACTTACTGCCCGAGTGCACCAGGGTTGCATTTCTCAGCATCTGTAGCGGATCTGCTGGCCTTGTTAGACTCTTGAGGTCAACAGAGTTGAATGGAAAGAACAGTGGGCTGAGACCCAAAGATACACATGTGATCCACTGGTCCTAGCTTAGTTACAGGACTTTGGGCAGGTCAGGCTATTTCTTCTGCCTTGACTTCTTAGACAGGAAATGACAGACATGTAGGGTGTGTGGGGTATCTTAAAAGAGCATCCTAGGCTTTAGTGACCCCTCAGTGTTCACGCTTATACTGTCTTCTCGATCTACCTCCTCTTCTTTCTCGTCTTCCCCCTCTTCCTCTTCCCCTTCCTCCTGTGAGGATTGATTACTTCTGTAAGCACTTCCCTCCTGACCTAAGTAGCTCTGCCATGTCTCTTGGCTCCACCAGAGTTATGTCTAAGCTCAGATAAGAGCGGCCTGTTACTGCTCTGGCCTCCTGCCGGGCTGCATGGGGGACTGTAACTGAGAAGTGATGCTGGAGCTCTAAGGAGAGATACTGGTCAGTAGACAGGCATGGGACTGGGAGGAGATGTTGTTTTCAGTGTCCCAGGTTCCTAGACTCTGCTGTTATTGAATAGAGGTTAATAAATAAGTTCTTAAAATATGCCCCCCTTGGACCTGGTAGCTCAGGCCTGTGATCTCAGCTGCTCAGGAGCCTGATAAGGCTACAGTGAATTCAAAGTCACTCTGGGCAATTTAGTGAGAACATATCTCAATAAAAAGTAAGAAGATGTCTGGGATATAGCTCCGTGGTACTTTCCAAGCACTGGCATGGGTCCTAGATTCAAACCCTGTGACAACCACCACTAAACAATAAAAAAAAAAATACATTCAGAGTGACCAGACCTTGTGGCCAAGGGTTGGAGGGACATTTTACAGCAGTAAAAGGTAGGGACATTTGATAAAACAGGACATAACTTAGCTGGAAAGCTAATGGAAGGGAAAAGACTTGGAGATTTGCAGTTGTATAGAGTATTTAAGCTAGAAAGAACTTACAGATCATCTAACCCAACCATCACTTTTGTGGACAAGACTGAAACAATCCCAGGAAACCAGCTAGTGGCAGGACTGAGAGGGGAGGGACATCCCCATGTCTCCCCAAATGGCTTTCCCCCAAAGCCACATTCCTTCTTCATATGAGTTCATACTCCGTGCCTTCTACTTGTCTCTTTGACCCTGAACTTGGCTGTCAAAGGTGTTAGTAGGGCCCCACCTTGTTGTTTATTGAGCCCTAATAAAGCCTGGGCCCAGCAGTGTGGAGAGGCGGAACTGCTTCGGGTCTGTTGACTTGTACTCCGTACCTAACGATGCTGAGTCAGCGAGTCTGTTTTATGGTGTGTCTTGGGTGGAAGGTCGATTTTGAAGACAGGAAGTGAAGGGAATGCCCAGCTTTAGCCCTGGTGGCCTCTTGTGGGTTTGTCATTCGGATAACAGCTGCTTGGTTTGTGAGGCAGCCTTGTTCTGGGGCAGGACTGAATGCAGCCTGCACAGGCTCATGGAAGGACTCTTAGAGTGAGAAGTGGGTGCCTGCCCCACTGCTGTGATGGCCTCTGTGAACCAGGCAGCAGTCGTCTGAGGGCTCTGCTTGCCCTTTTAGTTCTGACTGAAGAGAGAGGGTGAGAGTGGGAGATTCTGTGCTGTGCTCCTTTTGTTGGATGAGCCCTAGGTTCACATGCAGCTCCTTGCCTGTCCCTCTCTCCCAAGGGGATTGAAGGATGAATAGGGGACTGTGGGGCAGAGCAGGCAGAGGGTTGTCCAAGGAAAGGGGAGGGTGGGAAGGAGCTCATTCTGGATTTTGGAACTGAAGAGGGCTGTAAGAATGTTTTCTCCTCAGCAGAAAGCACACGGAGTGGAACGTCAGCTGAGCCATTTAGAACTAGACTGTCAAAACACTACAGTGGGAGACCCTGGACACCAGTGTCAGCCCTCCAGATGTGACTCCTCCATGCATCTGGAGTCCCATGTATTTAGACTCTGGAGTGGGGCCTCGGGCAGTTTGTGTTCGTCTTCTTCTTTCGGGCTCTCTTGCAGCAGTGAGGGTGTTATTGGTAAGGGAAGGACAGTGAGGTGAGACAGCCCACACTGAAGGTTCATATTTAAAATGTCTTGGATTTCTTGTGCCAAATAAATTGAGAGCAAACATCCTTGTGAGTTCATGGCAGACTATCCCTCCCAGGACTGCCACATTCCAGACAGGGCGTCATTCCGCAGGAGCTGGGACATGGGTGAGAAAACTATTCTTTACAAAAAGGCCAATAAAAATATACAATAATTTATAAAGCAAAATTACCCAGGAAGCAGATTATTAGTCACAAGGACAAGCTAAAAAAATTTTTTTAAAAAATCTAGATCCTTCAAGAGGAAAGAGGACAAGGAGTCCTCCAAGAATTCTTCCCTCTGGCGTGGATCTCCCCCTCAACATCTTGCCTAGGCCTATTTCCAGGAAACCAATTTTAGAGACTGACATTTGAACCTTAGTGGAATGATTTGGAGTCTAAGGCTTTGATGCCTTCCTTTCAAGTGATGCATTGTCACTCCTGGACTTTTGTTTGTTTTTACTTTCTTTGCAGTTCTTGGAATTGAACCCCAAAACCCAAGGCCTTGAAGATGCCATACAAGTCCTCTGAGTTATATAACCTCCTGCCCTTGGTGGTTTTAAAGCAGAGTCTCACAGGGCAACTCAAGGTGTCTTTAGACTTGCCTTCTTCCTGCTGCAACTTAGGGTCTTGGACATGTACAGCTAGACCTAGCTCAATAGGCCTGAGGTTCGAGCATTGCTTCTGACAGTTGTTGCTTATTTTAGTGAATGTGTCTTTCAGAGCATGAACCCAAATACCAAGGACGCAGGTTAGCACCTTCTCAGAGCCAAAACAAATGCGTATGTCTCCTCCTACCATGGAAAATCCACCCTTGGTTCCACCTTTGTGGTCCCTTTCCCTGGGGCTATGGTGGAATTTGGGAGTCACTGTGAGCTACTCCAGTCCAGCAAATGTCAAGATATTTGCTGAGTCTGGTTCATTTTCCCTAGCATCTCCAAACTCAGGAGCTGTGGCCTCTGAATGCCCCCAAAAGTCAGTTAGGATCCCAAGACTGTTTTTGCTCCTCCTTCATAGTCTGTTGCTCTTAGCAACCAGCCTTGTAGCTACTTGACTTTCAAACTCAAGTACTTAGGAATGGGAGGATGTAAAAGCCTGTTCAGGTAGCAATCTCCTCCAGACTCGGGTCACAATAAGTGGATTCCAGGCAGGCATTCTATCCCATCTGATGATAAAGCCTTTCTACTTTAGTTTATACAACCTAATTGACTTTGTAAGTCTTTGAAGAAAATAATTCTTAGTGACTTCTATTCCCCTGTCCAGAAAAGGAGTGGGTCACGGTTACCTTTGTCTGTCTATCACTTTGTCTCTGTCCCCCCCTCTCTGTCATTGTCTGTCTCTCTTTCTCTCTCCCTCTCCACTTCCCTCTCCTGATCAGACCTGATCATAATGCCTGCTAACAACAGCAAGCACATTTTCCACAGGCAGGGTGCTCCTCAGCCTTGGTAAAGGGAAAGAGAACTTTCTTGGAGCTGAGCTGCCTCATCTGTTTGTGTATGATCGGCTTGCTTTCCTGGGATTGTGACTGGGGACTGTTAGCATACTACTCGGCACATCATCACTAGTGTTTTTTAGAATGGATAGATGTGCATATGAATGAATGTATAAATTAATTGATGAGTAGAAAGATGGGTGAATTAATGAGTATGTGGATGAATAAATGGATGTATGTATGAATGGATGGTTAGATGGATGAATGAGTGAATGAATGAATGAATGGGTATATGGATGAATATATGGTTAGAAAGATGAATGAATAAATGAGTGAATGAATGAATGAGTGTATGGATAAATGTATGGTAAGATGAATAAATGAATGATTGAATGAATGGGTGGATGAACAGCAAGCACAGTTCCCTTCCTTCCAACAAAAGCATAAAGAAAGTGAACAGGTTCAGACCACATTGCCTACCTGCTGTCTATACTTCAGAAGAAGCCCATTTGGTTTTGGAGAAAAGAGAGTTGTATGAAAAGCTGTTTTCTAGTAAGTGGCAGGGCAGAGCAGGGCAGGGCAGCTAACCTTTGACCCACAACACCTTCAGACCTGTTTTCAGAGCTTACAACAAACATCAGTAGCAGTTACATGGCTCTGGAATAGCTGGCTGCAGCAGCAGGGTAGAGTCTGTTCTGAGAGCTGCTTCTGCTTCTTCAATCCATAGGACGAGGTGCCCTACTGGACACATGTCACAGGAACCTCCCTATGGGGTGCTCACTCTGTCCATTGGCTTGCATAGAGGATTTCACACTGATACCCTAGATTCTGCCCTTCCAATGTACTGACATGCTAGTAGGCTTTAAGCCACCCAAGAGTCCCTTCTGACTCAGAAAGGGACTGCTTGTGTGTGCAGATGGCCTCATCTGCTCACAAAGGCTGGATGATGTCCATGGGCCCCATAGAAGGATGAGAGGGAATGTGTGGCCAGCCACATGACTACCTGGGCAGACATTGAATAGAAGGAACAGACAGGTACTGCCCCTTCCCCCTGGCCGCAGCATGCTCCCAGAGGCCACCTGACTGCTAAGATCCAGGAAGGTGCTATTTATGTCACTAGTTGCATCAACCATAGTGTCAGCAGCAAAGCCCTGGACTCACACATCAGAAAATCATGCTGATATGGAGAGTGTGCAACCCAAATGTAGAAAATTTAGAGACAGAAATAGTATCATCTATCCTGATTTTAATGGGAAATATCCATTCATTCAATGAACAGGTCAGCTACTTACGGGAGCAATAATGATCCTGAAACTGAGATTTCAACGATAAAAAGATGGGACCACTCATCAGTGGGTGAATTAGGAGACAAAACGTAAAAAGAACAGCACGTGGAGCTCAGTCACCCAAATTCCAAACATCAGTAGAGTGCCGACAGGGGACTCAGAAGTGAAGTGGTCACTCTGGCAAGACAAAAGAGACCAAGGGCAATCTACCTTTCCTTTAAGGTGTTTCCACATGAGTTACCCAGGCAAGATGATGAACACTCAGAGGTGCCATGAATTCCAGGGTAAAGGAAGATCCAGCAGCTTGGTCTCTGCCCTGTATGGTACTTCCCTGCCCTACTGGGCCTTCAGAAGAGAGAGTACGGTGTGTCCTGTTCGCCTGGTAGCCTACTGTGGTTCTGGCACTGTCTAGGTTCTCAGTAAAGGAGATGGGTGGAACTCACTGTGGCTGCTGGCCTTCAACCCTAGCTGCTCAGCAGAATTCCTTAGAGAGTTAAAAGCATTTCACCTCCAGGACCCTCGGCCTCTGAGATTCTGTTTGGGAGTGGCCTCGGATGCTAATTTTGGGTTATTCCATGGAGAATCTGCTGTGCCCACGGTGACCACCAGCTGTGGTGACTCTGGTACAGAGTTGAGGAGGTAGAAGAGTGCAGAGGGAAGAAAGGAGAGCAGGTCAGGGAATGTTCGCTCTGAGCGCTCCAGCCCTCTCCTCAGAGCTGGCTGGGAGTCAGGCCCTTTGTCCCACAGCTCTGTGGCCATGCATCACGGTGGCCACCTTTGCTGCAGCTCTTAACTATGTGGCTTCCACAGCACAAGGTGCCTAGTAGACCTGTAACCAGCGCCATGGATAGACTCTGTGGGGCAGGAAAAGAGAGGCAAGCAAAGGCCTGATGGGAACGCTGACTAGGCTGCTGCAGAGTGAGCCGAGGGACTTCAGGAACCAAGCCTGATAAAGAAGAAGGTGCTACATAATGGTAGTGGTACTGGGGAGAATGTGGGGGACACCAAAGATGTGGGAACTCTCAGCTCCTTTCCCATCATTCTCTAAGCTGCCGTATACTCTGAAAGTCATGGGAGGCTTCTGGTTTGAT
The DNA here is from genome assembly GCF_004785775.1 of Grammomys surdaster. Classification (NCBI taxonomy): domain Eukaryota; kingdom Metazoa; phylum Chordata; class Mammalia; order Rodentia; family Muridae; genus Grammomys; species Grammomys surdaster. Next base: position 5,345,714 of record NW_021604629.1, read on the forward strand.
ATTCTCCTTACAGTTTTTATCAAGCATCTAGTACTGCCAGAGGCACAGATGCCAGGCACTGAAACAGGCAGCCTCTGGCCTCAGTAGATCAATGCAATTGTGTGTGGGAAACATCCCTGTGAAACTCCACAGGGCACAGTATGGGGAAGGTGGAAGAGGAGGGCAAAGTAGTCTTCAAAGAACAGTGCTGCTGAGAATACCACCTGGCTAGGCATCATTGTGCTTTATCCTTGAGCCCTGCATGGCAGGGCTGTTATTATCCCCATTTTATAGATGAGAAAACTGAGGTTCAAAGAGATTAGGCAACTCATCCTAGTAAATGGTGACTTAGGATTTGCCACCAGTCTGCCTGACTCCAGAGTTCACACTGTAACCCATGATGCTCCATGGCCTCTGCTGGTGAGTTAGTTGCTTTTCTCAATGCTATGACCAAATGCCTGATAAGGAGCTAGTTAAGGGAAGAGAGATTCATGTTGGCTCAGTGTTCAAGGGAATACAGTCTATCATGGTGGTGGTGGGGGCATGGTGTTGGGTGTCTGTAGCTATGGAAACTTACAGCAGCTGCTTATTCATATCAGTGGACCAGGAAACAGAGGGATGGAGGAGGAAGTGAAGCCAGGCTATAGGAATGAAGTTCTTTCCATCCCATATGACATACTTTCTTCAGCTAGACCCAATTCCTAAAGGTTCCATAACCTTCTGAAACCGTACCACTCAGAGGAGGCTCAGTGTTCAAACATAAGCCTTTGGAGAAATTTTACACCTAAGCTATAACAACTGGGATTTCCCCAGTGACCAAGAGTGGGGGTGAGAACTGCAGACAGAGGGGGCTGCACCAGTAGGACCTGAGGATAGGAGCAAGAGGATTCCTTATGTCAGGGAACAGGGGCTGGGTACTGATGAGGGCTGAAACCACAGGGACAGGCAGGAGCTGGACCACGCTGGTGGGCTTCATTCAGCTCTACTAGACATTGGTGTTCACCCTGTTCATCTTTACAGCTGAAACTTCTAAGGCAGCAAAGCATCATGGGTTGCAATATGTAACAAACAGTACCGGGGCTAAGTCTTACACATTTCTGCTAGATCTCTCCAGCAACAGTTTGAGATCTGGGCTGGGAGCTTGGTGGAAGGTGAATCTAGACACAGAAAAGGTACTGATGAGGGGACTTTGAGGGTTCTAGTGAGAAACAGGACTCAGCTGGCCAGCTCTGCAGGATGAGGGGAAAGAGCCAAGATCGTTGGCTCAAAGGATGTAGCACCAGGGTCCAGTGTAGACAGGAGACAGGTGCAGGTGAAATTGAGGCAAACAGACCACACTAGAGGTTTCTATAGGGCAAGCAGGAGACAGTTCTCACTAGTGAGTCACTGGGATGCAGCCATTGGCAGGATAGCAGGGTTGAGGTCCTGGAGAGCAAGGGTCAGAACTTTCTCTCTTAAAGGCAGTTGAGAGAGAGGACTTTACCAAAGATGGAAATCACAGACAGACCAGCAAGATAAGGCTGGATAAGTGGCCTTAGAAGTAGAGAGTGGGTGGTGACAGGGGGCCTGGTTCATTGAGTGCGAGCAGAAACCAGAATGTGTGGGGGAGGGGTAAGAGGACATGAGGAAGTGACCGTGAAAAAGAACAGAGGCTATGAAATGGAAAGGGGAGGATATAACTTGGTCTCTCCAGGAAAAGAAAGGTTAAATCTAACAGGGGTTGAGTTTTGCCATAGTTGGAGTAGTGTCTCAATAATGATAAATTCACAAATCAGAAAGCAACCCAGTACACATGCAATGAATCTTTGGAGGGAGATTCAGTGAGGAGGCACGTTCTTCTAAATGCAGGGAGCTTGGTAGGACAGACCATCAGATGCCAAGAATCAGTGAATAGGCAGAGGGAGCCTGACTCTGGTCACCCTGACACTTCTAAACATGGTGCTGTATACTCTGTAAACAGGTGTGGGTACCTGGCCCTCCCCTCCAGCATCCCACACACCTCCAAACCGAGGATGGGGATTCTCACTCCCAAGGCCTAACTTCAGCAAGCCAAATGTAAAGATTCACCAGGGAGGTAACTTTGCAGTGGGGCCAGGCAGAAGCTAAATAGAAAGTATCCACCAGCCACAGAAGGCTGTCCCCCATGCCCTTGAAGAAAATGCCTGGTCTCTCGAGGGGAGAGCCACCCCCAGGCCTGGTGTCTACACTGACATGTACCAGGCATGGCAGGGAAACCAGACACTGCAAGAAGTCTCTTAATTTTCACAGGAATTCAGTGTTGTTTGTGACTTGCTCAAGGGAGAGTTGAGTGACTCAGAGACCCACATTTCTTTTGATCTGTCACACAGGCTTTTAGGGCCTTGGGACTTCAGTAGTTGGGAGATCATTGAAACCCAAGGAATGACTGAGGCTGTCTGTCTCAGCACCCTGCTGCATGCCATTTTCAAATGGGAAAAGGACATGGGTTTTTAAGAGAGATTAGAAAGGTTTATTTCTGGGGATCAAACAACTTTTTCAAGCTATCAGGTCCTGATACAAGGTTAGATATAAAATGGCAGAATAGATTGTTATTGGAACTTGACCTATATATTAGTTATTTTCTTTTAAAAATATTCTAATTATATAACTTTTAGTTTAAATATATATTTATATCTATAATATATTTAACAGTAATTTTAATATTAAATATATTTATAATTATATTTATATAATATATAAAATTTACATATATTTTCTTTCTTCTCTCCAACTCCTCTCATGCCTCCTCCCACTAACCCCTCCATGCCCCTCCTCCCTCTCAAATTGATGGTCTCTTTTTCTTGATTATTATTGTACATACAAATATACATAAATATAGAAATACAACTTCCTGAGCCCATTTGATATTGCTTGTGTGCCAATGATTTCAGGGCTGGCCACTTGTTATCAGAGAAGCAGTTAGGGGCTGATCCCTGGAGAATACTAATTCCTCCTCTCTCCCCAGTCATTAGCTGCCTGCAGTTCTTATGTGTCAGGGTAAGATCCTGTGAAATTTCCTCCTTCCATAGCCGCATGTCTATTGGTGGTGTCAGTGTTCAGGCCTTGTTTAGGCAGACATATTGTGGTATCATGACTGTAGCTTCCCTGTCATTTCTAATAGACACAGTCTCATAGCCCACTTCTTGGTCCTCTGGCCCTTACAATCTCTCTCTGACCCCCCATTCCCTCTCCCCCCCCATTTTCCAAGATGCTCCCTGAACCTTAGGTGCAAGAGTTGTGTTGAGATGTATCCATCATGGCTAGGCAGCCCATAATCAGTTGATCTCTGCATTTTGACTTGTTGTGGTTTCCTGGGATGGTCTCTGTCTGTTGCAAAGAGACGCCTCTTTGATGAGGAGTGAGAACGGTACTTATCTGTGGATATAAGGATACGTTTTAGAATGTAGCTAGGAATTATGTTGATTAAGTGAAGTGGTGGTGATTGGTTCCTCCTAAGAGCCATGTTCTCACTAGCCCCAGATGGTTGGCTAGATTTCTACTACCGGGCATAATTTCCTTCATATTGAACTGGCATTACGTCTCATTAGAGAGCCGTTGGTTAGTGTCAGGATAGGAGTGTCACTACTGCACTTTCAGGGATATTTTTCCATGTGGATTATAATTGTGGTTTATAGGCAAATTATCTATTTTAATATCTCTGTGGCAAAAAGTACCTAGCAAAAACAATTCATTTTTGTCTCATGATCTCAAAGGTTTTTTTTTAAAAAAAATAATTTATTTTTATTTATATATGCATTGGTAGTTTTTGTTTTGGTTTTGCGTGCTTCACATGTGAAGGTGTCAGATCTTGGAGTTGGGAGCTGACATGTAGGTGCTGGTAATTGAACCCAGGTCCTCTGGAAGAACATTCAGTGTTATTAACTGCTGTGCCATCTTCCCAGCCTCCTCAAAAGGTTTTTATCATAGCTTATACTTGAGAAGTGGAAAGACAGAGTGGGGATGAAAGATTTAGTCTGTGGTGGTAAGAACATGCAGCAGTGGCGTTCATGTCATAGGGGACAAGGAAGCAGAAAGAGCAGGATCACAGTCTGGGAATAACCAGTCTGGGAATAAGTCACTCTTAGTGACTTAATTCTATCAGTCAGGCCCCCAGCTCTTCAGTGTTCTGCAGAATCCTAAAATAGCACACTCAAGGAACAAGCACTCAAGCCACAAGCCAGTGGGAACATTTCAGATTCAAAGCATGCCAACACATGGTGGCATAAGAGGGGTGTAGGTTCCCACGTGATCAGCATTCTTGTTGGAGGGAATGCTTGCTTGTGACACTGGCCAAATGTAACATGCCCACTGATACCTACTGTATTTATTAAGGTATTATTTTCTGCCTGGTAGACAAACTCCTATGTTCAATGGCTTCAAAATTACAAGTTTGGCTTGTTTGCTTGTTTGTTTTTATACATGTGAAGACTAAAACATATTCTGGTCATAAAGGTTTTTTGTTTTCCAAGTGGACACGCAAAAGGAGCTGACTTCTTTCTCTCTGTGGCTTTAAACTACCTTACCATGTAGTTCCCAGGACCGTGGTGTTCTGGGAAAGAAATAAAAGCAAATAGGATCTTGGGATAAAGTGGGGGCATTTATGGGTCAGTCCTCAAAGTGCTGAAAGTCCCTCTGCTCATGCTCCTTAAGGATGTACCTGGTCACCACCATTCTCATAACTGCAAGGAGCAGCCCAGGAAGAAGGAGCCACCAGGCTGGAGCTCAGCTAGCTTATCTCTGCCATGCCCACCATCACTAAACTGTCATTCCTCAACTGAACGTTTGTGGATGTGTTAGTCACTGTTCTCTTTTGATTCTTCATTAAGATCTCCTTACTCCAGATCCTGGCATACTAGAGCTGATGAAGAAAGGATGTGTGTGTGTGGGGGGGGAGATTATGGAACATCATGCATCCTAGGTCTACAGGAAAGCCAGTTTTTGACTTGATGGGCAAGGTAGTCTGTGTACCTGTGGCTCTACATGCTCTGTGTAGGAGCATTATAGGAATGGTACCTAAGAAGATGCTTTTGAACTTGGCTATGGGGCCTCCTATGAAAACTTGCCGACTAGGGCCTGTGACCTCTGGTAAGCTGCTGACTTTCAATCCTTTGAAAAATGGGCTTGAGTATCTAACAATGCCATAGTTTGTTACAATAATTAACTACTCCAATACACATTGAAGCTGCTAGCACATTGCCTGTGACTCCACTGATGCTCATTAAATGCCAACAGTCATCTTCTCAGAAAGTGGACACTCACTCTTTCTTTCCGGTGCCACAAACAGTGTAGAGACAGCCTTGTGCTGGGTGCTGGAAGCAGGGAGTAAAACATGTCAATATGGAACTCACTGTAGTCAAGATGGATATGGGGTACTGTGGAAGCTCTGTGGGAGGGTCCCAACCCATTTGGGGAAGCCCCTGGGGTGAAATGTGTCTGGAGGAGAGGGGGCTAGGAGGACAAGAGTTACAGCTTGAAGGTGTGCTCAGGGCTGCTGCCCACCCAAGAGTGACAAAGTCTGGCATGTGGTAGAGCCCACACTGTCTTATGAATGAGAATGAATTCCATACGCCCATGGAAGGACATGACCCTTTAGGTTTTTATTGTTGTTGATGTTATTGTTAGTTTTTAGATTATTTGAGAAAGTGTCTCCTTATATATAGCCCCGTCTGTTCTAGAACTCCCTATGTAGCTAAGGCTGGCTTTGAACTTGTGGCAACTTCCTCTCTAAGCCTTTGGAGTATAATCATTGCAGGTATGAACTACCATGCCTGGCCAAGGATGTGACTCTTTGGAAGGGCTTCTGCTACACTGGTCTCAGGGGCTCTGCGGTCCAGGAAGTAGACATGCTGGGAGGGAACTTACTTATTGGTTTTTGAGCCTCGATAGTCCTTTCACAAGCAGGGCTTCTTGCAGGACTGCAGTTTCTTTACTGGAGGAAACAGCTGAGGCTTTGATCCAGGTGGGCACTGATGGCTGAGACCGGATAAATACCCAGTGCTGAGCATAGCTGGGGAAGCAAGGTGCAGAAGGCCACCCCTTATGCTAAATACAACAAGCCAGGGAAAGATATTTCTGGATTTAGGGCATGTCAACAGGAAGGAGTTACTTAAGCTGTGCGTGTGTTAGGTAGAAGATTTGGGAACTAGATAGACTCACTAATCCTTCCTTGTTCAGGATGCTATAACTTGGGAAGCCATGCCCAAGAACATCATGGGCTACACAATTTAACCAGTGTAATTAGGGGCTGGTTGGAAAGACATGAGCAAGTACACATGCTATTTCTGTTACATGGCACTCATCCATGGTGGCCGAGAGTGCGGGTGACAGATGAACAGGGCTGGGCTCCCCTCACAGCCTCACAGCCTCACAGCCTGTTCTGTATCTGCCCATGTGGCTCTGATGGGGCTACTTAGCCTGGAACCTCCATTTTCCCTTTCAACCACAGGCAGTTGACTGAGGATATGGGTGTGAAAGGGTTTGGGTAGCATTAAGCACCCCAGCAGGGCTGAGGCCAAGAGGCAGGCAATGATTGAAGCTTAATCCTCCTCACTTGGGGATTTTCTTAGGAGGCCCTAAAAAGAGGTTTAGCAGTACTGACTGGAGATGGGGGGTGTTTTCAGAAATTTTTGTGGAAAAAATTAAACATATACATGTACCATACACACACACACACACGCACACCCACACCCACGCACACATACATGCATGTGAATGCCCATAGATGCACACACTCCCACAGATCCACAGATCCACAAACACATGTTAAATAGCTACCACAAATGACAAAGTTATAGTTACATTATACAGACATGGACATGTTTGAAAGGAGTTCATTTTTGAGAGAGAGAGAGAGAGAGAGAGAGAGAGAGAGAGAGAGAGAGAGAGAGAGAGAATATACAGAGAATACAACATACAGGCTTATTGCTAGGACTCCTGGATGAAGGTACCTGGCAGGCAGTGACCTCAGACAATTCTGGCTAGTTGTTCCCTCTTCTTGCCAACTCCTGGTGTGTAGTTATTTCCTGATTCAGGGCATAGGTAGTAAGACCCTGGAGAGTGTGGACTGGGGACTGACTCCATGGATCATCCTGGTGCCTGGCCTCGTGTGTGGCTCAAGAGAGTAGTGGGTGGAGGCCAGGGAGTAGTAAAGTGTGAGGCTACTTCAGACCTGACCACAGGCACCACTGAGGAAGAAGAGGGAGGAAGGGGGCTGCAGGATCCAAAACAAGTAAGTGTCAGAAATCATGGGGCAGGAGTGGGAAGGGAAGGGCAGGACTTCCATCCTCCGATGCTCACCTAGGGCAAGGGGTGATCAGTTACCCCAGCCCCATTGCAGCTGGGGGTCTGGTTGGTAATGTCACAGCACATCCCTGGGTGTCTTTCCCATGATCTCTTCCTAGAGAGGTTCCTGGCAGGGTTAGTAGTTAAGGGCTTCGGCCTCCTGTGAGTGAGCTCTAGGTGGAGATCAGGGAGCAAAGAGAGCTTTGACTGGACAGTGCCTCTCTCTGGGGCGGACTGAGATCTCTGAGGCCAGGGTGCAGGAAGGAGGCCTAGGAGGCGATGCACATCCTCCTGTGGAAGTGACTAAGACGGGGAGTGCCTGATGGACACAGAGCACAGACATGGAGACAGATAGCCCTTCGCTCCCTGTCTATCTCTGTTCTGTTTTTCCCTCCTGAACTGGAGCTGAACCCAGACTCTCCCTCATGCTAGAAAATTCTTTCACTGAGCTAGCTCCCCAGTCCTCCTTTCACCCAAAGACAGGGTCTTACTAAACTGCCCAAGCTGGCCAGGAACTAACTCTATAGCTCAGATGGACTTCAAAACTGCCACCCTCCTGCCTTAGCTTCTTGAGTAGCTAGGCTTATAGGCCTGTGCTACCAGGTCTGGCTTGGAGTTGCTCTTGGTTCATGTTGGCAGCATAGTACCCCAAGAGATGGAGGGCCAGACAGGAAGTTAAGGTTTCAGGTAAACTGCGGACTAGGGCTTTCTATCCTTGTTGGGCTCTACAGAAGCCTAGCCCAGAGGGAAGTGTTTCCCTGGCTGACTTTGGCTTCAGCTTAGAGATTCAGGTAGCTGAGGCTGATTTTCTACAGTATAGGATGTGAATGGGTTGGTGGTCTTTTCCTGTCTACACTGATTATAGGACTACATCCTTGTCATTGCTGAGACCCCCCTGTACCCGCCCGACTCCTTGCTGTAGCAGAACTGAGAGATGAGGAGGGCAGGTTGGCATGAAAACGACTCAAGGGTTTTGTTCTTAGGTTGCAGTGACCTTGAAACAGATCTCATGTGTGGGGCCCAAGGGTACAGTACAGGGTTGAGTGTATCTCCTGGACACAGCTACCCATGTCCCTCCGCAGGCCTCCATAAGTTTTCAGGAGCCCCGTCTTTTCCCCTAAGACATTGTCATACTATCATACTGACCATGAGTTAGCTGGTGAGGCCCAGAGTACACATAGGGAGTGAAGTTCTAGGTATAAATACACAGGTCAACCTGGGCTCAGGAGTCCCCATCACCTGTTGAGAAGGTGCTCAGGGTCTCTGTGTAACCTTGACCTTGTCTCCCAGGTGCTGTGAGCTGAGTCCATCACTATACTGTCACCTGCAATCCAGGGCTCTGAGTGTTCATTTTTGATGGTCAGAGGCAGGGAAGGGAATGTCTTTGTGACTCATGAAGTCACATAGGCAGGAAAGTTGGAAAACCACAAATAAGGGACTCAGTCAACAAAGCCCAAACTACTTCAGGCTATTCTTGGAAACGACACATCACATCGTGTTTCTTCCCAGAAAATGCAAAACCCTGCATATTTCTAGCTAGTCGGTTCTATTTCTATTACATCTCAAACTCTAGAGAGGCAACATCTGGGTGGTGGTTAAAAAGGCAGACAACCAAGAACCAGCTACCCAGGAGCTTCTTGTTGACGTATTCTTGTTTTTGAGACTCTGTGGTCTCATGGAGCCCAGGCTGACCTGGCCCTCACTCGGTAGCTGAGGGTTATCTTGAACTCCTGCCTAACTGTTCTGCTTCTACCAGGAAAGCACTGGGCTTCCAGGCTTGGGCCGCCGTGCTCGGCTCAGCTCTTCGTTCACAGTTTGAATCTCTGTCATTTGGAGCTGGGAAGAGTATTCTCCAAAGGTCATGAACCCCCAAATCTCTAATAAATGGAAACTTAAGTTCAGACTCACTGTGTCCCTGGACAACACTGCTTGTATGTACTCAGTGTTATCAGTTTGCTATCAGATCTCCCTGGGGGAGACTCCCCCTTGACATATGGAGAAATTAAAACTCACAAGTTCAGTGATTTATTCAGGACTATATGACTAAGAATCAATCCTAAACCTTCTGAACTGATGCTCTAGAGTTTTTGTTCGTTTTTGTCTAAGACAGGGTCTTCCTATGTAGCCCAGGCTGGCCTAACACATGTGATATACTTCTGCTTCCCAAGAGCTGATATTACTGGGATGTGCTTTGTCCTATAGTTTTAAGGTATATGTAAGTTCTTGACATAGGAAAATAGTCTAGCAGTGTTTGGGATTTTTGGGTTTTGGGGGGGAGGGTTGGTTTTGCTTTTGTTTTTGTTTGGTCAGTTCTGGGGCTCAAACCCAGCATCTGGGCATGCTAAGCAAATGCTTTAGGAACCCAGTCTAAGCCATGACTTGTGCTTCTTTTAATTTGATGTTTGAGCCATTGAAAGACTAGTGCTAATTACAAGGCCAGCAAACACTACGAAGTACCTCCCAAACCTGATTGCTCTTCTATCTTGTAACTCTATGTTGTGGGGAGTATTGTCTCCATTTTACAGATGAGAAAACTGAGGTGACCAACTAAGATGACTTGTCTCATATCACACAGTTAGCAAGTCCTGGTTTCCCTGGGTTTCCCTGACTCAATAAATGATCTGATGTTCCCACAAAGATGGCTACCCACCATGTGATGACGCCATCTTAAACTGGTGTGGCTTGGCAATGCAGTCTTTTATGACATGGAGACTGTTTAGATCTGGGGAGGCATGTTCACGCTGGTACAATAAGGTTCATGTCCAAGGCCAAACTTAACTCCTCCATGGGCTCTTTACCTCCCCATTTCTTATCGCATCCTAGATAAGAGCCAGTTCTGGGAACTCTCACACCCCCAGACCCTCAGCACCGCCTTTCCTTTGCTTGTCCTATACTGAAGTACAAGATTTAAGTGGTTTCAGGAGAGAGGAGACAAGTTCTTCCAGTTTGTAAATTGGCGCCTGGGAGACAGATCTGGCTTGATACTTGCCAACAGTATGCAATTTTAGATCCTAGACAAGACGCTGGGAGTGAAAAGTGGGTTTGGATGCAGTTGGCATTACATGCGTTACATACCTGAACACACATGCCCAGTACTTCCTGGGCCTGAGTGGCTTGTGTGAGGTCATGCGGCAGTGAGGAGGCTGTGCATCCTTGCTCCTGTAGCTCCAAGGTGACCCCAGCTCATCCTCAGGAGAGATTGTGGGGTTGCATTAGAATCCTGGGAGCATGGCTTATCTTCCAGCTCCCCTCCTCCCTTCTCAGTCAATGGCACACTGCTCTGGTTCCAAAGATAGATAGTCTGGGAATGTGCACACACTCAGAGACCAAGATGAGTCCTGCTTTCTGTTGGTGCTTTCTGGGTGGCAAGTGTGACATGCAGAGAAAGATGAGACATGCGAGGCCACAGTGTTGATGCCAGAGATGCCAAACAAGTGCCGGGGGTCTTACAGGAGCTGAGGGAGCACAAGGAAAGGAGTTCATGGCCCCTCTAAACTAGGCGGGGAACTACTGTCGCCAGCTCTCTCTGCCTCTGTATCTTTGTGGGTGGCATGGATCAGGGTAGCCAGGTAGGCCCTCCTGAAGGATGGGCCTGGTCAATGCATGCAAACTGGTAAGACCTCGGATAGGCATGGGTGTTAATCTCCATGTGAGCATGGTGCCAGGCACAGTGGACACTCTCAGGGGTGCAGTAGGGGAGGACAGACTCACACATGAGCCTTGGCCTGGAGGGGACACTCCATGATGTATCTCAGAACCCCTAACGTACCATTTTTGCAGAAAGCTTGCACTGCTAGTGCTTTGACTTTGCTGTTCCTGTAACTATACCCCGTCTTTCCAGACTCATGTTTCTGAAGTGTCTCCATGACCTATAATGCCCACTCCCCCATCTGTACTAGAACCCTCATTCTTCTTATAATAGAAGCAATTTGATATCTCCTGGGGACTTCTCGAGGCCCAATGAGACACCTGCTTCTCTGAGCATCCCCACACCCTTTGTCCAGATGCTACAAGTGCTCTTCTGTCTGCTGTTCTGTCCTTTTCCCCAGATGGGGTCTATCTCTGTATCAACCACCTCTGTTCCCAGCACCCAGGGTAATGCTGATGCTAGCCAAGGCACCAGAAACTGTTGCAGATGAATCAGGGATCAGGGGGAAAGATACACAGCCTCCTGACTGCTTCGGGTATTTTGAAACCAACCTCAGATCCAGATGTGCCCTCCATAAATGATCCCATCTGGAGAGTGTGAAGCTGCCTGGGGGCCTTTGACTCTGGGCATTGTCCAGTCTCCCATTACCAGGCTCCTCAGAACCCCAACAGCTGGGCCAGCCCAGACCCCGAACGCTGACTGACCTTCTTGTATTCTTCGTTCAGTCTGAGGAAAAGAAATAGCTTTGCTTTCAGGAAGTGGCTTTTCTTCATTTTCATCCCTTTGAAGTAGAAATGATTTTTCCTAAGAAATGCTTGAGGTTAGAATGGCAAAGGGAGAGAGAGAGAGAGAGAGAGAGAGAGAGAGAGAGAGAGAGAGAGAGAGAATGCCCCAAACCCAAGCAAGCTATTCAGTGATGTGAATGACTGCCCCATTGAGTGTTTCCTTCACATCAACAGACCCTCGTTTAAACAGCTCCCTGCTTGGTCTTGCACAGAATGGGTTCCTTTTGCTAGAGAGAATGCCTGCAAGTCTGTCTTCTGGTTGTCTGACTGAGGCAGATGGTGTGCTTCTGGCAGATTCCAGAAACAGGGGTTATGGGAGGTTGCCTTTTGACACCTGGATGAGAGAAAGTCTTATCCCGGGGTAATCAGTAAAGAGGATCGTGGAGCCCGGAAGTAGATGGGCCGTGGGTTTTTGGTTTTGTATTTAACCTGTGCACTGACATAATTATAGCTATATAGAATTCATGTTAATCAATGCTCATCACCAAGAATGGTACACAGGGCCATAAATCCTTCCTGGCCTTTTGCTTTTCTTACTCATTCTTTCCAGAGCCATCTGACTTGTAGCGTGATTGCCTAGCTCCTGTTGACATTCTCCGGGGTATATTTATATAGCTTTGTGCAATCTGCAGTTCTCCAGCCAAGAAAGGGAGTGGGGGCTGAGGAGAAAGGTTGCCAGCGAGGCGGCATGCCAGGCTAGAAGGTACTTTGGACCATCTCCAAATATGGTCCCTGTGGAGTGAACATGAGGGATGGAGTTCTGCCCTTTAGACCCTTAAAGGATATAAGGCTCACCTGTCAATGGCTTCCTTTGCAGGTGTGGTACTTATTCAGCCCTTTATGCTGACTCCTGCTGACCCCTCCACACCACTGTTCCACACGGCTCCTGAACCATGGGAGAGAATGAAGATGAGAAGCAGGCGCAAGCCAGCCAGGTCTTTGAGAACTTTGTGCAAGCTACCACATGCAAAGGGACCCTCCAGGCCTTCAACATCCTCACCTGCCTCCTGGACCTAGATCCGCTGGACCATAGAAACTTCTACTCCCAGCTCAAGTCCAAGGTGAACACCTGGAAGGCCAAAGCCCTCTGGCATAAACTGGATAAGAGAGGCTCCCACAAGGAGTACAAGCGAGGGAAAGCCTGCTCCAACACTAAGGTAAAGTGGACCCTGTGGATGCTCTTCACCCTCAAGGGTCAAGGAGTTATTGTGTGTGGGTGTTGTATTGTGATTCTCAGGGGAAGGTTTCCTTTGTGTCAAAGGACTACCTTGAAGCCATCCTATTGTCTGGCCACAACTACCCCTTTGTACCATCCCCAAGGAAGGGAATTAAAGCAAAATGGAGGGGGTGAAGCAAATGTCACCCTCCTACTTCCTAGGTTTCCCATCTCTACAACCCTGCTTGCCACCTGTGGGCCCTGCTGTTTATTGAGCAACTTCTGTGTACAAGGTATCTTTTGTCTGTGAGCCCACAGAACACCTGCAGTCAGTCTTCGGACAACTTTAGAGCTGTCTGGATGGAGAAAGCAATTTTTTTACCTGGGTTCATACTTCTAGAAGGCATGCTGGTTGGCTCTGTATGATTCTACAGCTCAGGCACTGCGTTACCTAAGCGGTGTCATTTAAGTGATTCTCTACCGGGAGCAAACATTTTGGAAAGACTTATGTCCATTTTTTGTTATGTGGGAGTAGGAAGGGGTGGGTACACTTGCCTATGTGTGCAGATGAGGAGACCAGGGGTCAACTTCAGGCGTCTTCTACTTTTCTCCACATTATTCTTTTAAGGCAAGGTCTTCCCTTGCGCCCAGAGGTTGCCATCTCAGCTAGACTGGATAGCCAGTAATCCCCTAGGACCCACCTGTCTCTGTCCCCTCACTGCTGGGCTTACTGTCTGTCTCCATGCCTAGATTCTATATGGGTGTTGGGAGTTGAAGCTAAGATCCTCTGTCTATGCAGCAAGCTGGGTGTTCACCAAATTGTCTCCCTAGTCTGACTCCCTGATAGGGAGAGATAGGTCTGAGATAATTCTCTGGTCTTAACATCTCTTTGCCTTTCCCCAGGATCCACATCCCTGGTCAGGAACATACCTATAGTTAATTTTCTGTATACCGGTTGTGTCCCCTGTGGTCTACAGTTGGCAACACTAGTAAACCTAGGGCCCAGAGCATCACATCTCTGACATCTCTGACATGCCAGCACCTACAGGCTGCCAAAGGTGATATTCATTGCTGGCCCTAGAGAACCATTGCTGGTCCAGGTCCAGGCTGTGTGTTTAAGTTAATGTTGAATGCACCGCATTTAGACCTCTCAGGAGGTAGTTCAGCAGAGCCCACAGAATTCTATTCTGTGCCAATCCCAGAACAAGAGGATTGAACTCTCCATGGCAATGGAGCCTGTTATGTTTTTGTTTTGGTGATGGGGAGTGGCTGAGGCCACCGTGGGATACGGCTGCTTTCCATTGCCCCAGGGAGGCAACTGCAAAGCTCCTGAGCCCAGTGCACCAGTGTGCAGAGGACAGAAAGGGTTCCAACTGTACTAAACCCATGTGCACTTCAGCTCTAAGAAGAGACGCTGCCCACTTCCCCCACCCCCATGCTAATCCAATAACCTGCCATGCTCTAACCTCAAGCAGAGGGCGCCAGGGCAGCAAAGGAAAGGGGCGAAGACAAAGATGCCCTGAGTGCTTCTCCCCCCAGTGCCTCCTTCAGAGTTGTAATTTCCTGGTTCATGACTTCCTGGGAATCGGCCAGGGGAATGTCAGAGTTACCTTTTTTAGTCATTGTATATGGTGGCTTTCTTTTTAAAGGGATCCTGTGTATGGTCCCTGCACCCCCAAGAAAATCATAAGGAGGGTATCATAGAAGTTGTGTGGTCACTATTTGACTTTGACACACTCTCTCATGGAGGATTTTTTTTAGAACTGTTATCCCAGGCTGCTTTGAACTCATAGCAATCCCCTTGTTTCAGAGCTAAGATTACAGTTGTCTAGCAGAACTGTTTTATTAGGAACTAGCATTGCCTGGATGGCTGATCCAAAGGTGAGCCTTCTAAGGGAGTCAGCCAGCATGACTTTAAAGGAACGTTGGCCAGCATGGCGTCTTTTGTTTTCAGACAGGGTCTCATGTAGCCCAGGCTGGCCAAACCCGCTATGTCTGGCCTGGAACTGCTGATCTTCTGCATCCATTTCCTGATGGTTAAGCTTAGTGATGTGCACCACCATGCCTGGCTCCGAGAAATCATCAGCCCTGGAGGGGCCTGGCTTGTTGAGCCAGTCCTATTTTGTAAGCTCTAGTGGCCTGAAGTAGCAGAGCCCTCACACCTTGTGGCTGACAGATCACTGGGGGTACTTGAGATACAAAGGAGATGAGGAGGACATCTTGTTAGCGATCGCAGTTAGTGATGCTACACAGGACCTGCTCTGAGCTCGATGAGTTGCTATGCCTGGTTTGTGAGGAGAAATGGAGGCTTTTGAATTTGCAAGAGCCTATCTTACAAAAACAGCCTGTGCTGAGGAGTGGAAGAGTCTGAGAATGCCCTGGCTGTTTAAACTAAGACTCTGTGAGCTCAGAGACCCAGCTCCAACCAATCAAGCCAGAAAGGAAAGCACTCAGTCATGGAGACAGGATGGTCCACCATGTGTCTTTTCCATCCTCTCCCCTTCCATCCGCGTTGGATATTTTGCTCCATTCCCCTACACTGTGAAAGGGTTTCTCTCCTCTTGAGATGTCTGAGTCCCATCTCCGCAGGTCTGTGATCCAAAAGGTACATCTTTCTCCTGCAGTTTAATAGTGAGTTTTTGACTGGCCGGCCTCTGGATATATAATGATCCAATCCAGGAAAGCTGGTTACTGTAATGGACGGCCCTTCCAAGCTTCACATGGTTGACACGAAGGTGGAGCAGTTTCCCAGGGCTGTGGGAGTGCAGACAAACACAGTTTTACTGGTTACTTTATTTCTGCTTAGGCCCTCCCACACCAGACTCATGCGTGGGGGACGGGATGCCCTAAGAGGCCGTGCTGCTGCTATTCTTCTCATGAGTCAAGCCAAACCACAAGAGATGGGTCCCACCTGCCCTCCTACGTGACAGACGCTGACTTGTTCACACAGAGTGTTTGTTTTCTTTGACATAATAGTTTATGCTCAGCATCATCCAGATAAGAAATACTAGACCTTAGCAAACATGTGGCTGATCATAAATGCTATTCCAGATAATGCAGGTGTGTTGAATGCTGGGCTTAATTAAAGCTCCCAGTTAGCCACAGGCATGAGTGGGAACAAATGCAATTTGTTTGAACCCCTTCTCTGTATTGACAGGAACATAATCCAATACCATCTGGAGTTGATCTGGGCTTATCAGCCCTCCCAGTTCCAGGTGCTAAGCATTGTGGTTGCTTCCAAATCTCTAGCCACACAGGCCTGCATGTGCTGGGGGGAGTGGCAGGGGTGCCGGGACCTTCTAGGAGGAGAAGAGCTGCAGTGGAGAGTGACCTAGCAGGTCTCCAGAGCACTGACACAGTGTGCATTGCATAACTTAACCTGAGATAGTTGTTTATGACCTATTAATATTTATGAGGGTTTCATTAGGCACTCCATAATTCGTTTCCTGGGTGTGGCTCTGGATAAGATTGGAGTGAGCCAAGGATCAAACCATATGAACTCTATTGAGATTAATACCACCTTAGCACTAGGGCCACACCCGGCTCAGATGTGACATCCAGGTGGGCAGGTCATATGCCAGGCCCAGATGAGCTTGCAATATTTAATTTGGTATGGAGTTGTCACACCACCAAATCCATACACTTACGTAATGCTAGGGACAACTTAAGAGAATAGTGTTCTCTTCAGCTGGCAGGTGACATGTAGGGAACCGGGGGTGGGCAGCTCGGAGCCACAGCTGTCTTGGGTAAGCCAGTGAGTACCAGGCTAGGGTTTGGGCTCTCTTGGTTTGCCCCAGCAGCAGGTGTTTGTAGCTAGGCATCCAACAGTAAAGAAGGTTAAGAAGGTATTGATCTACCTTCTACACAGTGTTTGCAGCCAGCCTGAGCTACACAAGACACTGACATTCAAAAAACCCCTGCAGGAGAGATGCTGAGATGGGTCAGTGGATAACGGCTCTGGTCATGCAAGGCTGGCAACCTGAGTTTAATCCCTGAAACTCATGTGAAAGTGGAAGAAGTTTCCACAAAGCTACCCTCTGACCTCCACACACATTCCATGGCATGCATCCCGCTACACACAATAAGAATAATAAATTTAAATTATATAAAAAAAAGAAGCAGTTCTCAAGGTATGTATGGTTTCCCATGCCTATAATCCTAGAATTAGGGAGGTGGAGGCAGGAGAGCCAGGGATCCAGGGTGAGCCTGGACTACATGAGATTATGTCATTAAAAAAAGTTCCCACCTGAGCCTTCTATAATGGAGATAGGAATGCAACTACTTCCTTATTCACCTACATACTTAATAATTCACAAGATGGGCGTTATTGAGCTAATACTATGCACCAAAGGCTTATCTAGGTGCCTATAAATCTTTCCATAGCTTGGTAGGCTGCTTTACTATCTGTACTTTTCTCTGTCAAATAGGATTAGTAGTGTATCTACTTGTCGAGGAACTGTTAGGATTAAATACAGGCTTCCTGTGGAGTCCTCGAGCACTGCCTGCTGCATAATGATCCGCAAAGCATCAAGCCATCTCAATCAATCAAAGCATCAAGCCATCTCAATCAATCAAAGCATCAAGCCATCTCAATCAATCAAAGCATCAGGCCATCTCAATCATCAAGAGCGCAAGTGCTGTGCGAGGGGTGTGCACCCCAGTATGCAGGAACAAAGGGAAACAAAAGACTAACTGGCTGGGGGCTGGGGTAGTCTGGAAATGCTCCTGAAAGAGGGCAAATGGTATGAGAGTTTGCCAGGAAAGCAGGGGTCTGTCTCGTAGAGCTGAGGACAGAAGAAAGATGATCTAGAAAGAGACGTTGGCTCTGTAATGGAAAGGAAAGAGGGAAAGACACAGAAGGAAGCTGAGAAAGTAGGATGGATGGATGGATGGATGGATGGATGGATGGATGGATGGATGGGAGGAAGAGGTGGGGGAAAGGACCTCCTGCTTTGGGAGCCAGGCTGCATTAAAAGGGTCCTGAACTCAAAGATAGGCCCTAGAGGACAATGGGCAAAGGACCCTCACTTCAACCTCCCTGGACTGGACTCCTTCTATCACCTTCCTGGACTTGCTCTATAAAAAACATGTTATCATTGCAGGCCAGCAGGTATTGTCCGCCTTGCATAAAAACACACTTGCAGAAAGTGAGTCACTCATGTGGACGGCTGACGTGGTAGGATCTTAAGAGGGATATTTGGAGAACATGGAGCTGGGATGGCTCACCACACCATGTCCTCCCCTATGTGGCCCTTGCCCGTGACTGCCTCAACACCACCTGTCCATATAGAACCCATGCCCTGGTTCTTACGAATGACCTAGCTTTCTGTGTAGCCCCTGCACTGCCTTAGTGAAGCCACTGGAGAGGCCTGCAGCTGAGAGTGGGGGAGGAAGTTAGGAGCTGAAAGGGTAAAATTGGGAGCACCCAGCTGCTATCTCTTGCTTGGATAAGCCTATCAGACATTCCAGATGTCTGAAGTCATGCTGGAAGGTTGCTGCAGGTCAAGTGCCTCTTTGCCTAATATGGACAGGTACAGGCAGCTGGGAAGGCAGAGGTGGTTCTGGCACAGGGCTGTGAAATGCTGAACACTGGGCAAGGGCTGGTTGAGGCGAATTCTGGACCTGCCCACCCACCTGGCCAGAGACCTCTGAGCCTGCTACAGGAGCAGCCTGGAGATGGAAGCTCACGCTCACGGCTGCAACTCGCCTATCTCAAGAAAGCATGTGAGGTCTGCCCGTGGTCACTTCCTGACAGCATTTTACTGAGAGGAAAACCCCCTCTCTTTGCACTACCTTCATACAAAGTCAGTAATCTGGGCCCACCTGTGATTTATTTTGTGGCGACTCAGTCAGCCCTATGTATTCCTAAGTTTTGTATATCTATGGATTCATCCAACCATGGATCAAAAATACTTAAAAATAAGTTTGTCTGTCCTGATGGATTTTTCTCTTTGTCTGTCCCTAGATGACACAATAAAATAACCATTTACAAAACATTTTGCAGTTTATTTAGTATTGTTATGAATGATCTAGAGTTAGCTTAAAATACATGAGAAGATCTGCACAGGTTATATGTGAACACTATACACCATTTTATTCAAAAGACTTGAACACCACAGATTTTGTTATCTGTGGGGAAAACAATAGAGGTTTACTAGACCCTCACAGATACTGAATAATTACTGCATTTAAGTATTTTTTTTTTAAAGAAAAATCTAACTGAGCTGAGCTACCTCAGTTGGTAGAGTGCTTGCCTAGCATGCATGAGATCCTGGGTTCCATCCTTAACATCCCTTAAGTGAGGCATGCTGACATATGCCTTTAATCCTAGCACTTGGAAGGGAGAGGTTCAAAGTCAACTAGTGTATGTAGAGAGTTCTAGGCCAACCAGGGCTATGTAGTGACACCCTGCCTCAAAAAATAAAGAAAAGCATGTTGAAGTTGGTAAGTAGTTTTTTTCCCAGGTGAACCGTGATTCCTGAGGCTATATGAGGAGTTTTCAGAAGCCATCCCAACTAATCCTTTTGCTTGTTTATTGTAGCACCCATCCACATTTGCCTCTGTGCATCTCTCCTGTGTGGGGCAGGGACAGTGATTTGAGCCACTTCTGGGACTTGGCTAGCATCTGAGACTCATGGAGCTCCCAAGGGGTGTGGGAAATCAGCCAATCGATAGGCCTGCAAGGCTGGAGAGCAGCCTTTCTTTTTCTTGGAGGAAAACAAACTCTTGTTGCAGGCCCTGGCCCACCCAGGGTTGTACAAAGCCCTAGGGAGTCTCTGGCCAGATTGTCCAAATAAACGGATGTCTGGGTAGGGCAGGAGGCAAGAATGGAAGGTTGAAAGCTACCTACATAGAAAGAGCTGCCTGGCTTCTGTCTGTCCTGCTTTTTGAGACTCTTCTTGTTGTTGCCGTAGTTGTTGTTTATCTGAGAGGAGTCCCAATGAGGATCCAGTATTGATGGTGTAGCAGAAGCCAGAGCCTTCGAACCAGACCAATGACTCATTATAATGACCATTTGCAAGAAAAGCTGTTTGAGCAATAGTGTACACTGTGTGACACACTGTGACACAGCGTAGCTTCCTCAATGAGATTTTTTAAAAATTTGTTTTCCTTGTGGGGGGTGTTACAAGGGCAGAGGGTGGATATGGAAGGATGGGGAGGTGGATAGGATTGGGGTGCATGGTGAGAAATTCACAAAGAATCAATAAAAGTCTAGGAAGGAAGGAAGGGAGGGAGGGAGGGAGGGAGGGAGGAAGGAAGGAAGGAAGGAAGGAAGGAAGGAAGGAAGGAAGGAAGGAAGGAAGGAAGGAAGGAAGACAGACAAGCCTTGGGGATGGGTATTTTCCATGACAAGGAATTCTGTGGGGCAAGCTACACGGAAGTACATCAGGCTCAGCCTTTAAGTTGTTCTCCATTGCTGAGTCAGTGAGGATTGTGTTCATCTGCAAGTAACTGTAAGCAGCCACAAATAGCCATGGGGACCAAAAGAAAAGGCTCATGGTTTTTTAGAGCAGAAATTCAGGGCAGAGGTGGCCCCTGAAGGATCAGTAGCCAGTCTTTAGGCCAGTGCAGCCTGAGGGAGCTAAGCCACATTGAACAGTACAAGGAAATGGTGGGATGATACAGACACTTTATGTGGAGGAGTATTTGCCTGCATGTATGTGTTGTGTCACATGTGTGCAATACCCAAGGAGTCCAGAGGACAGCCTCAGATTCCCATAGAAGTGGAGTTACAGGTGTTTGTGATCTGCCATGTAGATGCTGGAAACGGAACCTGAGTCCTCTGGGAAAATAGCAAATGTTCTTAACCTCTAAGTACTCTCCAGACTGTTGAAATAACTTTAAATATCACACACACACACACACACACACCACACACACACACACACACACACACACAGGGATGGAAGCTATTCCCTCAGGTCTGTCCCTGGAATTCTGTAGAGGAAGGACGTTTAGGGGATAGCTGTTTATTTAATCCAAGGAGAGAAAGTTCTGGGCAGTTCACTATCCCTTCTGTCCTCATGTCCACGTTACTGATTGTTAGTTGAATTTATTTTATACAATTTCCCACATGTACACAAAGCATGCTTCACCACTCTCAGCTGCCCATCTCCACACCACTCTTGGTCTGTACCCCTTTTCCCCACAAATCTCTTGATGGTCTCCGTATTTATATATTTGTTTTGTCACCCATCGGTTTCACTACAATCTGTCTGACTGTGGGTTTGGAGCTATTTCCCGCAGTCAAGTAGGCTCAGCAGTGGGTCTGTACCTAAAGGCAGTAATCGTCCCACCCCCCAGGTCTCCCAGAGTTCATAGCCAGTAGCTCAGCGGTAAAGAGTGGGACCCTGTGAGCCTCCCAACACTTTGACTTATTTTTGCAGGGTGTCTTATGTAGTCTGAGTGTAGGTAGCCTTCGTTATTGTGATAGTGATAATTCTGTTTGTGTCTGAAGATTAGTATTTCACAGATCACTCTGTCATCTGGCTCTTATGTACTTCCTGCCCCCTTCTTCTGCAGTGTTCCCTGAGCCTTAGATGGGGAAGTATAAATGTTTTGTTTAGGATTGTGCCCGTAGCCATCACGTGTAGTTTCTGTACTCAGAAGAGGCTTCTCATGGAACCAGAAAAATAGTACTGAGTGATGTAGCCCAGGCCCAGGGAGACAAACAATATATGTCCTCTCTCATATGCAGATGCTAGCATGACTCTTCTGATTTGTCTGTTTAACATCGCCATCTGTAGAAACTAGAAAATTGGGATGTTTTAATTGTGGTAAGATATGTGTGACCTTAACCATTTTAAGGGTCCAATTCTGTGACATTAATTGCAGTCATTCAACTATCTATATGCCTGTCTGTTTTGAGACAGGATCTTACATAGTTCAGGTTAGCATCAAACTCACAATGTAGCCTGGGCTGGCCTTGAACTCCTGATCTTCTTGCCTGCACCTCTAGAGTTCTGAGATTATAGGTATGCATCACCCCACCCAACACCAGCTTCAATTTCTACAAATTCCCAACACTCTAAATAGAAATTTTCTACTCTCTAACGGTAACCCCTGCTCCACTTGCCCTGCCCTTTCTCTGTAATTTTTCCTGTTTGGGGCATTTCAGAGAAGGGAATCATGCATTTGCCATTTTGTGTTTGGCCATTTCAGTCAGCATAAAAAATTCAAGATCCATTCATCATGTACACATCTGAAATATTACTGTTTTAGCAAACAATAACTATGACATTACTTATAATGTATTTTTTAATTCTTTAGTACCAAGTCATCAAATAGCTAATAATTTTACCCTTACAGGACTTCTCAATTTGGATGCCAAATATTAGTTAGAATCCTTGCTATAGGGAGGTAGGGAGGACCTGGAAGGAGATGACAGAGGAGAAACTGTGATCAGAATATACTGAATGGAAATAACTTTATATTCAAGAGAAAAAGGAAAAAGAAAGAAATCTTTGCTAGAGATAGGCCACAGAGTGTGGGTACCACTGGGAACTGGGCCTTCTCACTCAAGGAGTTGCAAAGCCACAGGGGACTTCTGGGTACAGAGTCACCTGATCTGATTTCCTCCTGGAAGAACTTGTGACATCCTAGGGGTACTAAAGCTAGACAGGCATCTTTGGTCACTGCCTGAGCATTGTCTGTCTGGTTAACAACTTTTCTCCTGTCCTGATAAGTAGTATAGGCACATACCAGCACACACAGTCTGCGTAGTACACGGGATCACCAGGCCAACTCTCTCAGCAGAGTTCCATCCACCACCCTCTGTGTTCTTGTAAAAATAGACTCTGAGTCCATTTTTGCATGTGGAGTAAGGCAGGAAGTGGTTAAACCTTTTTTCAACCCATTTTATTTCTAAAGTCATGTCCCCTTTCTTCTCTCTAGTGCATACTCTGTGTCCCCTGCAGGTTTGTCACTTCTCAAGGAGCATCTCAGCCATGGTCACCTATGTGCTACTTATAGATGAGATGGCCTTTTATAGCACAAAGGTCACTTCAGCTAGTCGGTTACTAGGCAAGGCCTCGTAACAACTTTCCTGTGAGAATAGGCTCTGAGGCTCCCAGATCTGGAGTGTGGACATTGGTCCTCGGCTCCCACAGTGCCTGGAAGAGAGTCTTTAAAGCAATGTATTCTAAGACCAGCCCTTATGTTCAGCATCTGGACCAGCAGATAGCAGGCCTGGGAAAGCCATAAATCTTTGTCCTCAGGGACTGTGTCCAGCCACAGCCACACTCGATGACTCTCCTGTGGATTCAAGCCAACAATTCGGAGGTAGAAAAATGTAGCCTATTGTCTTGAGGAAAGGTGCTAAAATGATGGAATGCTTTCTTTCTACAGGATGCTGAGAGTCCATGGGTGGGGCCAGGGCTCCATGCTGTTAGAAAACCATATCCTGTTTGTTTTTAAATTTTTTCTTAATTAATCCCCTAATCAAAAAAGGGTTGGGGTCACTGGGCTCAGATGACACATATGAGGATTTTTTTTTTCACTTCGAAACTGTCTTGGCCTTTGGAGCATGCTCTATTTCAATTTGACTTCCAGAGTCTGTAAGTGCTCATGTTCCAGTTGGCTGGTGGCTGTGCTGTTCCTTAAAAATGATGCCTGGGGTCTTGGCATCTTAGGTGTCTGCCTGCCGACCTATCTGTCCTCTCCCTATTCCAGCCCAGTCTCTCACTCCCATGTGGTCCTCTGAAACTTGTGAAATCATGCAATGTGAAGAAGCCAACATTTCTGAGATGGAGCTAAGACAAGAAATGTTGATTTGTGTTCAGTATCTTAAATCCCGTGGGCAAGATGCTGGCCATGGGCTGCTGAGGTGAGAGAGCATAGAGAGGAAGGCATGCTCAGAGCTCCACTAAATAGACCGCCTGTGATGCTCCTAAGTCTGCAATGATGTGTCAGAGTGGCTGTGGAGCCATGGCTGAGAGCATGGTCTATGACGTCACAGCAGCCTGGGTTCATATCCTGCTATGCTCCCTGGCTTTTTGTTTGTTTTTGTTTGTTTGTTTTATTGTGAAATGATGTTGATAATAGCACCCACCTTACAGGCATCTGAGAAGCCAGGATAAGTTAATATATTTAAGTGGCTAGGAACAGTGCCCAGTGGGAGCTACAGTTATGATGTTTGTCTTCGTTGCTGTGCAACAGGGTTCACTGTTGTGGGTGCCGCCTGAGGGCCGCTTTGTGATTACTTCTCTGTTAGGAGCTAAGGGGAGGTGTCTGTCTCTGGGCAGGATGTACACGTAAAGCCCTGCACGGGACATCCCATCAGAGGTAGCAGCACTACCTCTATTAAAGTTCCAGTTCAGGGGGTTACCTGAAGAAACCAGGCTCCCTTTCTTTAGGATGCTGGCTCTAGGGTGTCTCATAGTGTCATCTCTCGGGAGATGTCTAGCTAGCACTGGCATTTGTGAAGGAATTGTCTGGGCTTTCCTGAGAGGCTCCATAGATTCCCAACATTGTATTTACCCAAGCCTCACACTGGGCCTTTCTGTGTTTCTGCTGACATAATGGTGAGTTGGGGTCCAGTGCTCAGCCTGCTGGGTGAGCAGCACTGGGTAAGTTTTTCTTAGATGTGAATAACAGCAGGGGCAGCTTGCTTATTCTGTGCTCTAAAGTTTTGAATTCCTTGTCAAGTGTCAGTGGATGTCATGTGCTCACAACCTCTGGAGTACTGGATCTCTAGGTCTAGGAGAGTTTGTATGTTTGACTGCCAGGGTAAGTCTCCCCACCTGCTCTGCCTAAATTCCCAACTTCTACAGGTGGTTTGGTTTGGTTTGGTTTGGTTTGGTTTGGTTTGGTTTGGTTTGGTTTGGTTTGGTTT
>NW_021604629.1:5370424-5379063 GCF_004785775.1 Grammomys surdaster
TTGGTTTGGTTTGGTTTGGTTTGGTTTGGTTTGGTTTGGTTTGGTTTTCTTAAAGTAGCCATTACATTTTATTCAACAAGGACAATAATTCCTTGGATGATGGATGGTCAGGTAAATGAGTAATGTCTGGATAGATGGATGGGCAGATGGATGTAAGGATGGACAGATAGATGGGTTAGCAGATGGGTAGTTAGATAGGTGAATGGGTGGATAAGCAGGAAAAGATGGATGAATAGACAGACAATGAGAAGATGGATGGGAGAATGGGTAGATAGATATATGGATTTATGGCAGACTGGTGGATGATATATGTACGAATGGACGATAGATGATGGATGGGTGGATAGATGATGGATGGATGGATGATGGATGGATGGGTGGATGGATGATGGATGGGTGGATGGATGATGGATGGATGGATGGATAGATGGATGGATGGACGGATGGATGGATGGAGACTGCACTGTCACAGATACTAATAATAAGCAGTAACTGTTGGGATAAAACCCATCCTTATCATTTAATGTCAGAGATAACAGTAAAGAAATGTCCTCCCTGTTGGCTGATCTGCAGTTGCCTTCCCTCATGATTGAGCATCTTGGTTTGTATCCTTCCTGGTCCAAGCTGTTCCGTCTGTTGTCTGCTGTTCTGGTTGGGACTGAACAGGGAGCTCCCAGCATCCCCGTCATGTGTTATATAAGCATTTCATTGGTAGGAAGGCTGAGGCCTCAGTGTCTGAAGCAGAGGGAACACTCCAGCTTGTAGTTCTTAGCTGGGTGTTTGGTTCTAGCTCTTGGGGCCCTGGGCCTGTGCTGTACTCTTCCACTGCCCAAGACAGTGATGTCCCAGCCCACAAATAAAGTAAAAAAGAGGAGAATCTCAGGGTTCTGGAGGAAACCCAGACAACACCATGATACTTTATTGTACTTCCCATAAATAGCTTCAATTGAGGACCAGCCACAAGCCCAGCCTTGCACACAGTAGGTGCTCAGCAGTGGGGTCCTGGAACTAGTTAGCTGGTCCAGCTGTCCTTCTTGTGCTTTCTGACCCCTGCTACTGTGAGAATTCTCTTTCCCCTGACTCGGGGTGATGAAAGCCATCCATAGAGCCCAAGGAATGGCTTTGGTTTGTGAGATTAACTGGGATCTACACCATTCCTGGAAACCTCAGAAGTGGCAAAGAGTTCCTCAGTGCTTTTAAGAAGTGAGTTTCAAAAAGCAAACAAAACAACCTATACCAGCCTTCATAGGGCAAGAGAAGGGGGTCAGATGTGGCTCTGGAGCTTTTTGTTTGTTTGTTTTTCTTTTGACTTAGTTGCAAACAGCCTAGATTCTTTAAGTGAGCTTTAAACCGTTCAAAAGTAGGTCTGTTACTTTTTTTCCTTTTTAAAGAAAACAGCCACTTCTGTGTATTACAAGTGAATTTAATAACACTCATTTGTAAGAAATAGGATGTGGACCAGCGAGGCAGTTTGGTGACCCTCGCTGCCAAATTTGACAACCTGAGTTCCATTCCTGGGACCCACATTGGAAAGAGAGCTGACTCCCGCAAGTTGTCCTGTGACCACATTGTGTATGCTGTAACATGCTCATCTGTTACCATATGTCTTTCTCTCACACATACACATAAAATAAATATAATAAAACATTTTTCAAGGAGCAGGATGGGAGGGTAATCTGGCTGTGACAAATGTCACTTCATTGATTACCTGAGTTGACTCACTTGCGAAAAGCACTGTAACTTTCAAAGTCCTTCCACGTGCTTTGGATTTATATGTGTAGCAAGAATTATCGATAATGTCTTTTGGAGTCCCAGCAGTCCAGTTCTCCTTGCGAGCCTGAGTGGTCTGATGAGCAGATGAGAGCCTTCCTGTGCTCTGCCTGCTGATGGAGAAAACGTCCCCCTGTTCTGCTCTCTTGCTCAAGCAAGAGAAGGTCGTGTTTCTTGTGGGTGGGGAGACTCTCCTCTCTTCCCTTCTGCTCTCCCTTCCTCCCCAGCACTGGGGACAATGCCCAGGGCCTCTCAGCTGCCCTCTCAGTTACACCCCCAGCCTCTTCCCATTTGCACATTCCTACTTCATTCTATTCCCATGGAGCTGGGGTTTTTTGTTTGGTTGATTTTATTTTTGTTGTTCAGTTTGTAAAGCTTGGATTCATGAAACAACTGCATAGTCACAGGGAAACATCTCTACGGTAATTCTTTTTGAATCATGTGCTTCAGTGATCACGTTCAGGCTGGTGCCTTTCTAAGGGTATAGTCTAGTCCAATCTGTACTGGACCAGAGTGCACCTTTCTTCCCTGGGACAGAAGCAAAGTAACTGGTGAAAAATAGAGGCAAGGCAGTGGGAGCCTCCGTTCTTCCCCTAAAGCTGTGCTGATCGTGGCAAGTGGTTCCCCCAATCTAAAGAGGACAGGGGGACTCAGCCGCTCATGATGCTCCTGGAGGCATGGTGACACATGATTGTAAAGACTTGCTTTCTGCACTTCCTTGGGCAGGAGTCACTCCTGTTTTGCCACTGTTAGTAGAGAAGCCTGGGTGTTCCCTGTCATGATTGTATTGTCAGTGTGTGCTGGGGTACATTGTATGAAGGTTATCTCTGTATATTCAATTGTTAATCCTGTATCAGCAGAGAACTAAACACAGTCAGGATCTTGGTATTGTTATTTCTAAAGCCCATCACTAGTCTTATATTTTGTAAATATTTGTTCTTCCTCACCTGCCTAAGACAGTCTAGAATTGTATCTTGATTTGGCCTTGATAAAGAGCCAATGACCAATGCCTAGACAGGAAGTGGAGGGCAGATCTTCCAGGCAGAGAGGATTCTGGGAGAAGAACTGACAGATGGAAGATTTAGTCAGAGGGCATAGAGGTGAGCAGATGGACCAGAGTGGATCAGTGAGATAGACCTGGCCACGTAGTGGGACGTTAGATAGAGTAGTCCAGAGTTGCCTACCAAAAGGCCTGAGCTTTAACATATTAATAAGCCTCTGTGTCATCACTTATATCACTGGGCGGGGGGGGGGGATCTGAGACAATACTGCTATAAGTATGTGTAGTTCCTCCACTCCTGCCAGAGGCCTGGGGCTGATTCCCTGTGGGGGCTTCCATTGTCCACATGGTTTGAGCTTCTCAAGACCCCTGGCTAGGCTCTGTTGGATTCTCCATCTTTCTTCACTTCTCCCATGAGATCACATTTAACTGCATCCCATGTTGTAGGTGTGCTTGAGACAGGATCTCAATGTATAGATCAGGCTATTCTGAAACTCGTGATTCTCCTGCCTCAGCTTTCCCCAGTACTGGACTTACAGGTGCTGGGCTACCATGTCTCCATGAGTACCTTGGCACTTGGCAGAGTTAAACCAAGTATATACTACACCCTGCTTCCGTCTTCCCTCACAGTTCCTTAGATGCATCCTGCCCTAGATCTGCAGTCTCAGCTCACAGCCCCACCATGCCCACTCTGAGAATCTGTGGTTTGACTTCCTCGGCCTTCCCTTTGGCCCACATTTGTGCATTTGGCCTCTTTAGGTCACATCTCCTCCAGTTCCACCATCCTTTCCTACCCAACGGAGACGCTATTCCCCAGCCGTTGGTGTGCAAGATGGGTGAGCTCTGTTTTGCTTAGGTACTTGCATCCCCTTGCTGAATTGTGAGGAAATATGGGCAGGAAACATGACTTGTGCATTTCTGTTTCCCTGGAACCCAACAGGAAAGAAGAAAGCTAATTTGAGCACCTGTAGAATGAATGAGCACCTCTAGAATGAATGAGGGATGTGCTTTTCCTCTTTCCCAGTGGATGGAATCAGGTGTGTGGCTGGGCACATCCAAATGTCTTATTTTCTTTTCATAGTTCAGGAGAACTTGAACTATGCCCTCAACTAATTTGTCAATCCTATACTTTGGTTTGAGCTGGAGAAGTTTACCTACCTGTGCCAGATATTTGCAGCAATGTCAGACCAAACCTGGACCCTGGAAGTCCTCCATTTTCCAGATATCCAAGGGGACACAAAGGCCTGCTCCAGAGAGCAGGTTCTCTGACTGCTCAGGCATGGCATTTGTGAAAGAATTCCAGACGATTGCCAGTAGGCTGAGACACCTTCCAGATACATGCCCTTCAAGGTGTTCTCAGAAAGAGAACACTTTGTGGCAGGCTGTAGGCGAGTGTCACATGATAATCATTCTCAGTAAGGAAGGATGATGTGTCATCAGAGCCTCCTGATGTCTAGACACTATGATCTAGTTACAGTTTCAAACGCTTTTTAATTATAAAGCCCTTTATGGTGTAAGTTGACCCACTTGAAATTGTCAAGAACTTCTGAGTACATCTCTTTGCTTCTTTTGTAGCAGTCACAATGTCGGTCAAGATTACATTCCTTGAAGGGGGCTGAGTTCTCTGTCTGGGAAAGGATGTGTAAAAAGCTCAGAGCACCCCTCTTGCCTGCAATATCTCCTCTTTCTTTGCTGGGAAAGGTATCTATATGCAGATACTCTGAGACTAGCCAGCTAGAACTAAGGATGATTGACTTTGCAAACAACTGCTTTCTGTGGCTTGGGTACCAGATTTGTGCATCCCACCCCCAGACAACAGATCCAAGTTCATCGAGTGGGCAGTGGTTTTGCCCTTGGAAAACCAGAGGATTTACTGACACCTCTCATTGGCTTTGAGACATCTTAATTTGTTTTCCCTAGCTAAGCCTGGGTACTACATTTATAAAAAGTGACCCCAACACACACACACTTTATTTTATCTTTCATTCTTTCTACTCTCTCAGCCAAGGCAATGCCCTGAAACCAATTGTTTAACAAATCCATTTTTATTTATTGGATGGTAATATCTCCCAACCCATTTATTTTACCACACATCTCTGCCCCTCAACCTTTCCAGTGGCCAATAATCTGTGTTGAGATTAAACTGACAAATTATGCAAGAGTATTGGTGGATAGCTTTGCCCCAGAGTGGGACAGATCTAGGTTGAAACTTAGTCCTACTGTTTCTCAGATAAATATCTTGAAGTGGTTTGCCCTTACCTACAGTGACCTCACTGAAGCAAGAAGCTGTCTGTAACTTTGTCCCCAGTGATCTCCTCTCTTCTGGCTCTCATCAGCAGAGCTAGTGCCCACCTCCTGAGTTAGCACCTCACCTACCTAATAAGAGCTGGGATCCCTGAATCTTTGTAAATCCTGCCTGTTGTGCTTCAGTTAGCCTTGGTATCCATCAAAGCTCTGATTTGATTTGACTCACTTACTCAATAGGCAAATATATATGGGTCTGTGCTGTAAATCAAAGATAATCTCAGTCCTTGGGGACACACCCATGAATTGAATAGAGAAGTAAGACCCTGTTATTTGTAAAGCATGTATTCTCTGGGAAGAGACATGGAGAGAAACAGTCAACAAAAACAAACAAAACAGATGTAGAGTTGTGATAGACACTAAGGACAGGAAAGGAAGGAAGAGAAAGAGTGAGAAAATCAAGGAAAAGAAAAGAGAAACAAAGACAGAAAGGGGAAAGAAAGCCTCAGGAACATGGGGTGGGAGTGGGGTAGGAAAGTATCTTGGATTATGAAGCTTGAGATAAGAATGAAGAATGACCCATGCAGGAGGACCAGCAGGGATGTCCTTGCAATTCAGATATTACAGATGACCATTGAGCCCTCTTTGAACACCTTCTTAACTCTCCTCAGGACAAGGGGTTATGGGGAAGGAATTACTGAAGAATGAAAGCCAGCAATAGGGATTCAGAAAAAAATTATAAAATATTACTAACTGGCCCTTTACAGAAAATAAATAAATGCACTGGCCCTGATATGAGGTCCCTCACAGCTCAGACACTGTACACATGCGCAGGTCAGGACACCATGCAACTCCCCGGAACAAGAGTAACTCACTCACTCAGTAACCCAATGTGTGCTCAGGCTCCAGCTGGGAGCTATCACCATCCTGATGATGCTCTGAACTGCCTGTTCTAAGCAATGAAGACCACTTCCAGCCTGCTGGGCCCACCATATCCATGTCCCCAAATGAGATGGCCCAACTGACTTAGGAGATCAAAATGCTAATTTCATATAAACAGCTCCTTTCCAGAAGAAAGAACTGAGGAGAGGGGCCCTCCTTTCCAATATTTTTACAAGGTGGGCACCGTGTGCCATCAAGGTGTCTTAATGAACAGTCCTGTAGAACATTCCCTCCATGCACACAGCAACTTTGGTTGGTAGGAACTCCCCCGACCTTATCCAGAGACCAACAGCCTGTGTACTCAAATGAGCTGTGTACTCAAAGCCACAGAGTGGCCAATGGCCTGCCTGCTGTTTCTGGAGTGTTCTGTCCTGCATACGTGCCTGAGGGAAGTGAAACATGGAACCCCTGGTGCTGCAACCTTATGGTCTCTGGCTTGGGCAGAGGAAGGGATGAAGAAGAGAGGCACATTAGCAGAGGGTTCCTGCCACCCCCTCCTGGCCACCTGCTGGGGCTGTGGGTAGGTGGGTGGTGGTTCTAGACAAGCTGTTGTCTGGCAGAGCTGGCCCTGTGGCTCTACTTCTACACTGGCTCCAAGGACAACTGCTGAGTATGGTAGTCTCCCCTTTGCTGACCTCAGAGCTGGTAACAGAGGAAAACCTGGCCTTGTCTCATGCACATCCATTACCTTCATGACCTTTCTCATGATGACAGGCTTGGACAAAACTGCTGTCTGTGGACAGAATTCATCTTATCCAATGCCATGAGGGTCATGGGTTGTGATGGCACCAGTAGAGGACTCATGTATCCCCAAGGGAGATAAAATATGCCAGAACAACTCTACATTGTTGAGACAGATGGCAGCAAGGGAAAAGTCTGATACAGCATCAGAAACATCAGGTGGTAAGTCTCTGACAGGCCCACCATCAGCTGTGTAGCTGTGCGTCTGTTTGTTTGTTTGTTTGTTTGTTTGTTTGTTTGTTTGTTGAGATATAAGGTTTCTCTGTGTAGCCATGGGTGCCCTGAAACACACTCTGTAGACTAGGCTGGCCTTTAACTCAAGAGATCAGCCTGGCTCTACCTCTCTAGTGCCACCACGCCTGGCCTAGCTGTGTCATCTTAGGTGAGTTTGTGCTTCAAAGCTGAGCTGCCCACATTCAAATGGCAGTTCCTTGACTCCTGGTGCTTAGCCACTTGTGCATTGGTTCCTTAAATTCCAGTGGCTGTGAGGTCTGATATACCTGAGACTCAGGCTTATCTCTCTACTGTAAAGTGGGACTGGGGAGACCTTGCTTGTCCTGGCTCCATAGCGGCTCCTGTAAAACCTACCAGCTCAGCAGCAGGCACGTCAGGCGCTTAGACATCCCTCTCTTGACCTCAAGTGGTCCCCGGCTGTGGCACCTGTTGAGTGGAAACACTTGTCATTAGGTAGATTGACAGCTGCCGTTTGAAGCCCTGGCTGGAATTCCTCCCACTGGGCAAGTACTGGGTGGCACTGCTCAGCCTGTGTTCAGCCTTTAACACTGGATTAGTGGCCTATGCTGTTGGCTTCTTCAAGAAACCAAGTCTGGCAGGCAAGGAGCATCCAGCTGTTGCTGTAATTTTCCTGCTGGAACTTGAGGCTGTCCACTACTCTCCTAGCCACCAAACTAGGCTGGTCCCAGGGTGGGGGCTGTTGTCTCCCTGAAGGCCCCTTAAGTACTCTTCCTCTCCCAGCATGTTGGCACTGTTTGTTGCTTGTAAACCTTATCACTTCATAATTCCATTTCAAAAATGTGTCTGGTAGAAACGCTTAAGTGTGAAATCAATGTCAACAAGCACATTCATTGCAGGGCTGCGGTGTGGGGAGCTAAGATTAAGCCATAAGGAATCCCAAGGGTGCCAGAGCCTGGTCTTGGCTGACTGAGTGCCAGCCCCCTCCTGACTTGACTGTTGCAAAACCTTCCAGCCTTGCCTCTTGTGTGTTTCCATTGGCTTTGTTTTCCCTAAGTTACTTTAGGCTGGACCCCTGTGAGTCACAGGGGAAAGTCGTCCCCTCAGGGAGGAGGGAGGAGGTGAAGTGCTCCCCTTCATGGCCAATGAGGAGACAAGCTAGGTGCATTCATTATGGTTCTCCAGAGACAGAACCAGTGGGGCGTATGCAAGACTCTCTGAGGGCAGTGTCCCTTCCTCTTTCCTAATGACTTCTGAATACCTTCTGGTGCCAGGCTCATGAAGGATGATGTATCTCCTGAGAAGTCTGCAGAGGGATGGTGTAGACAGGCTTGAAAAATCACTCAGATGTACCACATCACAGAGACTGTGTGGACTCCTGGTCTACCACCTGCCTCTCTAGGGCAGTACTGCACACCCACAGACTAACTGCATGCTCTGGGACCAGGTGCAAGGGTTAAGTGTATGGTTTGTGTATTGTGGCTAAATAAGTGACCTTGAAACCTGATGACTAGGTTAAATACATGGTCTGTTCACCATGGTTAGACGCATGGTCTGTGCACCATGGTGAAATGCATGGTCTGTGCACCATGGTGAAATGCATGGTCTGTGCTCCATGGTTTGATACATTGTCTGTGCACCGTGGTTAAATGCACGGTCTGTGCACCATGGTTAGACACATGGTCTGTGCACCGTGGTGAAACGCATGGTCTGTGCTCCATGGTGAAATGCATGGTCTGTTCACCATGGT
>NW_021604629.1:5379073-5454399 GCF_004785775.1 Grammomys surdaster
GCATGGTCTGTGCTCCATGGTGAAATGCATGGTCTGTTCACCATGGTGAAATGCATGGTCTGTGCACCGTGGTTAAATGCATGGTCTGTGCACCATGGTTAGATACATGGTCTCAGGACCAGGTGCCTGGGTTCATTTTCAGCTCTACGACTCAGCAGCTATAGCTGCAAAACATTGTCAGCATTGGACCGTGTGATGTGAGCATGGACTTAGCATGGGAAGGTCTTAGCATGCAGTTAAAATTTAGCTATTGTTATTCTATGGGAACCCCTTAATAAGCTACTAAAAAAAGAAGAAGATGATAAAATGAGCTATATTTCTGGATTTTGCACCATGTATATATTGTAGCTCTGCTCTCCCAACTTGTGGATTCTGACTGACTTTGGTTGTCTTAGCTTTGACTGTGTCTTACACTATTTTGGAAACTTGTTTCTCTCATTCCTCCTCAATAAATGTGATATCTTGTGACAACCCCATTTGGATCTTGGAAGAACCTATGATTTCCTTCCTGAAGGGAGGAAGGGCAGACAACCAGGGTCCTGCACTTTGTTAGGAGTCCCTTGCTGATGACCCTAAACACTGAGCTGCCAACCAGAAGGTTAAAGTTTCACAGAGTTACACAGAAGAAAGCCCATTGACAGCGAGAAAATGATTAAATAAAGCAAAGGATGTGGGCCAAAGAGATGGCTCAGTAGTTAAGAACATCAACCTCTCTTCCAGAGGTCCTGAGTTCAATTCCTAGCAACTATACACAACCATCTGTAATGGGATCCAATGCCCTCTTCTGGTGTGTCTGAAGACAGTGACAGTGTACTCATATACAAAATAAATAAATCTTAAAAAAAAAAAAGCAATGGGCGCAGGCTCAATCTCAGCACCAAAGTTAAACAAAAAACAAAACAAGCAGGCATAGTTGCATGCATTTGTAATCCCTGCACCGGAGAAGCGGGGAGAGAAGAATTCCTGGGATTTACTGGCCATCTAAGCTATCCTAATCTGAGTGCCCCAAGTCCTAGTGAAAACACATTGTCAAAAAAAAAAAAAAACCCACAGAAAATAAAGTAGACAGCTCCTGAAGAACAGTACCTGAGATATTGACCTGCACGGGGAGGTCATAGATCTAGTCAAGATTAAGTTTGAGGCACAGCTGTGTGGATGCAGGCACACATGTAACAGATGTGAATTTCCGTCTGTGTAAAGCATACCTTGAAAATATCTGATCAAGAGAAATAATGATTTAGAACTTAGAAGAGGGGGTTTTGTAGAGATGGCTCAGTGGTTAAGAGAATTTGGATGTTTTTCCAGAGGACCTGGGTTCAGTTCCCAGCAGCCACATGGTAGCTCACAACTGTCTATAACTCCAGTTCCAAGGATAAGATGCCCTCTTCTGGTTCTGTGATCACAGGAACACATGTGCGTACAAATATATATGCAGGCAAATATATATGCACTCATACACAAAAATAAAATTAAAAGTTAAATCATGAATAAATATTGACATCTGAACTCTTGCCCTGAAGTAATTGAAAAGAAATGTAAAGATCCTGCAGTTGAGACGTACCAAGAAGTAAGACAAATTGCTGAATAGCTACGTAGATGCATGGATGGATGTGGGGATAGAGGAATAAGTAAATGGATAGAAAGATTCATGGATGAAGGAATAGATAGGAACAGATGAATGCATGCATGGGTGGAGGAATAGATATCTGGATAGTTGATGCATGGATGATATGTGGCTGGGTGGAAGACATGATGAATGGATAGATGAGTGCATGGATGAAGGAGTAGGTATCTGGAAAGATGATGCATGAATCTGTGGATGGGTAGAAGGCTCGATGAATGGATAGATGAGTGCATGGAGAGTAAAATCTAATTGCAGAATCTGTGTGGCAAGTATGTTGATGTTACCTAAGATTCTCAATTTTTTTTCTATTTGAAAAACATTCGAATTTTACCAAAAGTACTATAAAGATGTTAGAATAAAAAGGGAGAGCCTGTAATAGGAAAAACACAAAAAGCAGATTCCAGACCTGGTAAGATGGCTCAGCGGGTAAAGGTGTTTGATGCCCAGCCTGAGTTCAATCACCAGGACCCATAGAGTGGAAGGAGAAAACTGACTCCCAGAATTTGTTCTCTGACCTCCACATATGCACTATGGCACATGCATACACACACACACACACACACACACAAACACACACACACAACACACACTATAAATAAAGTATAAGAAATTCTTTTCTTAGGCAGATGCTTAGAATATTTGCAAACATTTAAAATGCTGTAGAAAACACAACTAGACATGTAAGTGTCCTATAATAGGTGCCCTTTTTTAAATTAGAAAACTGAGGGATGGCAAAGGGGAAGCAGGCAAGAAGGACGTTTGCACGCTGAGGCCATGCACAAGAGCCGAGAAGGAGGGGGAGGTAGACACTGAAGTCAGAAGAAAACTGTACACAAGGTCACACGGGGCCTGGAGATCTCGATGAGATCTTCTGACTTTGAGTTCTGAGAGCCACAGGGGCCGGTGAACAGTGGTTAGATCTGGGTGTGCTCAAAGGGAGTCCGTGGATTTGCTGTGACAACAAGGTGAGAAGGGATCCTGAGAGAGGTTAAGGATGGAACAAGCACCTTTGTGTACACAGCTGGAGGAGTCCATAAGTGTTCCCAAGACAGTGGTGGGGAGTGGGGGTGAGGAACAGGTCAGGAGCAGCCTGTAGATCTGTGAGATGCTTATTAGAGCAGAAATGTCAGCATGCAGGTGGGCCATGGTTGCTTCTGGAATCCAGGGGAGTTCAGGGATATGAGTGTATGGCCAGGCCTACCAAGAGTGAGCCTGAACCTGCTGCTCATTTAGAGCCAGGAAGATGAGGGCAGCAGCCTAGGTGTCTGACACCTGTGGGGCAGTGGAAATTTCCATTGAAATGCCCTGGAAGGACACTCTCCTTCTCCAGTTTCTCTCATCTGTCATTGTTCTAGATGTAAAAGCAGGGGATTCTTGCAATTGTATTCCAAACCTACTACAGGCCAAAGAAGAAATGGAGACCATACCTGCTCCAGGACTCTCCAGGTCTGGCTCCTTCTTCCATGTCTACCTGGTTTCAATTTCTCTGCCCCTCTCGGCCCCCAACTCTAGCCCTGTCCAGATTCCCTCCTGGTCCACAGCCATCTCCCTCTTCCTCAGTCTTGCCATTTCTTCTGCCTCTCTAATTTCCCCAGCCCAGTTCTTACCAGTCTGTGCCTTCTCCACCTTCTCTGAACATTCTTTGTATCTGCTTTCCTTCTCTACTCCCAACTGTGCTTTCTCAGTTTCTTGAGGCAAAGGACATGAGTCCACAACCCTCAGAGCCGTCTCACAAGTCCCCACACATCTCAGGTGATCGGAAGAGAATTGATGATCTCGCTCCTAGTAAACACAGCTTCTGACCTGGAAAAAGTAATAGCAGCTTGGTGACCTTGAGCCTGACCTCTGACACTAGAGGTCACATTTTCACCCTTGTTCTACAACCAGGATCTAGTTACTCACTCTTCCCACTGGCTGTGGGCACACGGCAGGTAGTGTGGGCTCCTCCAGATCTTATTCTAGTCTTAGTGCTACTATTAACGTTGCTCTTCTTGGCAGGGACACACGAGTGCCACAGTTCACTTTCTCTGCTAGCAGGGGCTGGGCTCAGGTAGAGCTTATGCCCTGGCTTCAGGGACCTTATACTTTAAGTGGGAAGATGTCACAAGGCCTAAATATTGCCATATGGGTGAGGACTGTGCTTACAACTTCCAGACCAGTGCCATCTTGAGCATACTCATAAGGCTAAGGGAAGGGTGTTTGCAAGTGAAACTCACAGGACCCGGAACCTGTGCTCCCTACTTATGCTGTTGATGAGAGGAGGAGGAAAAGGGTACCCAGACACTCCAGTTAGTGGGGAGGGAAAGACGGAAACGGAGTGGTTCTCATGGAGGAGGTATTTCTTGAGGAGAGGCATGGTGATAAGAGGAAGCTAATGTTTACTAAGTGGAGTGTACGAGTTAGTCAGGAGCTAGGTTTGAATGAGATACAAGAGAGAGCTGGGCTGAGGATACCATTCTGTTGGTAGAGTGTTTGGCTAGCGTACATGAAGCCCTGGGTCCAATCCTTAGCACTGTCTAAACTGGGTATGGTGGCACATGTCTCCGATCCCAGCATTTGGTGGAGGTGGAGACAGGAGAACCTGAAGTTCAAAGTCATCCTTGAACTATATATAAAATTCAATCCCAGATTGGGCTACATGAAACCAGGGGTGGGCATGGGAGGGCAAAAGTATTTGGAAAGTTGTATGGGGCTGGGTTCCACTAATCAAATGAGTTTTAGCAGCTTGCCAAAAATGGAGTGTGAAGTGTCTATGAAGAACTTTCCTTGGCCAGGCCTTCCAAGGACTTCTTGGTGGGCACATCTCCCATGAGGTCCCCTCTTTGTTGTTGTGCAGAATGAGGGTATAAACTCTTCCAGCTTCCACCATGAGCCATCTCCCTGTAGGCATAAAGCAGATGTCTAGGCCTCAAACACTGAACAGTTTGGTTTTGCTTGCAGTCATCCGGGAACAGCCATGGGCTTTCTGCCTGGGTTCAGATAAGTCTCTTGTCCTAACAGCCAGAGGCTGTGAAGCCATTCTGGGAAGTACAGTGGCAAAGCTCTGCCCAAGAGAGCCAGAGTGCCTGGATGGCTATTGTTACCAGAGAGACCTAGCAGGCCACCAGCCTGCCATAGACATTTTGTGCTATCTGACTGGAAGCGTTGCAGCTGAGGCACCTGCTGAGGTGGCTTCTCAGGACCTGCAAAGGCTCAAGCCCCATCTGTCCTGGGAACTTCCACCCTGGGGAAGCACATGAAGCTTCTTTGGGCATAGCCCTGTCCTACCCTGCAGAGAGGCCCTGTGAACCCAGGTTGAACTCTGGCTGCATTCGTGTGTCCTCAGGAAGGAAGGAAATGGCCTCCCTCCTTTCTCACCATGAAGTTCCTGATAACTCAGGCTTTGTACTCTCAAGGCAAGCTCTTGAGAGCATAGGCTTGGGTTCAAATCCAAATGTGATGGTTTACTTGTTACATGATCTTGAGAAGAATTTCTTGCTTTCTTTGTCTCCATTTTCTTTCCACCCCTTCAAAACTGTGGACTGTGTTCATGACTTCCAAGCTGAGGGGCAGAACGTTCACAAATGAAAATGTCCTCAGACCCTGCCTTTCCCCCTGGCCACACTGCTCACACAAGGAGGCACCGTGTGTGTGTGTGTGTGTGTGTGGGTGTGTGTGTGTGTGTGTACACATGTGTGCACAGGTGTTGCAGGCATGCGTCCCTATGTGCTAACACTCTGTCCTTTGTCCTTTGGGTCTCTTACTGGGCCTGGAGGTACAGCTTACAGTCATCAGGCTCCAGGGTCCCTCCTATCTCTGCCCCCTCCAGCTGTGCTGAGGTCACACATGTGGCATAGCTACACCAAGATTTTTTTTAACATGGGTGCTGAGGATTTGAACTCAGATCCTCATGTGTGACAGCAAGTGCTCTTATCTGCTGAGCCATTTCTCCAGCCTTGCTTTACTTTTCTATGCCTCCATTTTTCCACTTCCAAGGTGGATGTGATGCTAACACTTTCAAAGGGTGATTACAAAGATGAGACACAAGATGTGGTTGGGGCGGTGGCTAGCAAGTAGTGCTTGTGAAGTGTGTTAAACTTCATTTCAGTCAAGGGGCACCGCAGTGGTCAGCAGGCTATGAATGGCAGGCCCCTGTCTGGGCCATTTCTATTGTTACATAGCATCTCACCATAGCCTTGGCTCACATTGCACCCAGGGAGAAGAGAGGCAGGAAACAGAGACAGAAACAAAGGCTGCAGACTGCTGAGTCCTGGCCTAGCCCTGGCTCCACTCAGTGACTCCTGTACTTTCTGTCCTAGGTCCCAGCATCCTCATTTATGGGATGGGAGGAGGGCTAGTTGGAAGGTGCACTGTGCCATTGAGAAATTAGTAATTGGGTTGGGACGATGGCTCAATGTATGAAGTGCTTGCCATGCATTGTAAGAGCTGGAGTTCAGATCTCTAGAAGCCACATACGACATGCTGGCTAGGTGTGGCAGCTTGTCTGTAATCTAGGCTCAGAGGCAAGGATCTACAGACCAAGCTGGCTAGCTAGACTAACCTAGGTCTTTGAGCTCTGTGCACACTTGAATTAAACAGAAAGTGATTGAGGAAAACCCTAGCTGTCAACTCCACAACTTCAGGCACACACACATGTGCACACATGTGTACCCATGCCTACACTTGTGAATATACATACACACCCATGCATACCACACAAATACATAAATGCAAAAACGGCAGGTGGAGTTGGAGAGATTGCTCAATGGTTGAGAGCACTAGCTGTTCTCACAAAGGATCTGGGTTCAGTTCCCATTAACTCCAGTTCCAAAAGATCCAACAACCTTTTCTGTCCTCCATAGGCACATGCAGACAAAACACTCATATATGTGTGTGTATGTGTATGTGTATACACACATACACATTTATACACATTTTAAAGAGTCATGCTTTCAGGGCCCCTCTGAAGTGCAGCAAGAGTTCTATGTAAGCCCCCACTCCCACCCTGACTAGCATATATGTCTTGGCTAGGTATACTATCTGTTGTCCTCCACCCCATTCCTTGATAAATAGTCTGTTTTTCCATGTGGTGTTTGTCTCTTGTGTAGAATGTGCAGGTCTGAACTCTTCTAAGCTTATCTTTACAGTGGATTTCCTGCTGGTGGTAGATCTACCGGCTCCCCAGCGAGCAATAATTCACATGGCCCAAGTGCACAGATAATACCGCTGTCCATGATGTAGGTGGCCTTGGCAGCCCCCTGCTCCTTCTGTCTGGGTGGGAAGCTGCAAACATTAACCCTGGCTGGCATGCACCCAACATCCCTCTCATGGTCAGAAAGCCAGAACTGAGTTGGCGTTGAGTGGGCGGGAAGCTCATTCATCCATCAGCTACGTGTTGGGCCTCCTGTGCGTACCAGGCAGTGGATGCGTTCCAGGCACACAGATAACACACAGGATAGGGCAGTTCTTGAGGCCCAGCCAATGATAACATGAGAGCTTTGTTCTGGGACAGCAGTAAGGAGTGAGCCAGTGGGACCATAGGAGAAAAGTGTCCAGTCAAATTTAAGAAGGCCTTTGGGCTCTGTGTGTGTGTGTGTGTGTGTGTGTGTGTGTGTGTGTGTGTGTGTGTGTCTGTGTGTGTGTGTGTGTTCATGGGGGCATGGTATATATACATGTTTG
The DNA here is from genome assembly GCF_004785775.1 of Grammomys surdaster. Taxonomy (NCBI): domain Eukaryota; kingdom Metazoa; phylum Chordata; class Mammalia; order Rodentia; family Muridae; genus Grammomys; species Grammomys surdaster. The sequence continues at coordinate 5,386,356 of NW_021604629.1, forward strand.
CTCATATGTGTGTGTTGGCCATTGGACAACTTGAATGTCACTCTTCAGGAGATACTTACCTTGTCTATTGAGATAGGGTCTCTCTCCTGCTGGAAGCTGGTTGTCTCCAGGCACCTCTGTCCAGAGAGGAAGCCAGCACCCCTCCTCCCACCACACTCCCCAAAGTCTCTGGGGGTGAGTCAAATCTCAGCAGTCAAATCTGTGTGCCCCTCAATGAGCAATAATTCAATCATCCCAGTGCAGAGATAATTCTCACATCCACTGATGTAAGTGGCCTTGGCAGACCCCTGTTCCTACTGTCTGGGTGGAAATCTGCAAAGGTTAACCCTGGCCTGAGACTCACTGTCCCAACTAGGCTGAGAAGTCAGTGAGCCCCAGGGATCCACCTGTCTCTACCTCCCCAGAGCTGGATGATAGATGTGTACCACCAAACACAGCTTGTTCTTTCTCTCCCTGTGTTTTTTTTTAACATGAGTTCTTTCATTAAGCATAGGTTCTCCTGCTTGTACAGTGAACATATTACTGACTGAGGCTGAGTTTTAACCAAAAGCTCTATTTATTGAAAGTCTGGTCTCAGCAGTAGTTGCTGGCTGGGTCTGGGTAAAGGGGAGAGTCCTTTGCCTCTGTATTCAGTCTGCCAAGCCACACCTGTCCAGGGCATACACTGGCCATGGGCATCCCAGGAAGCCAGGGCTGCTCCTCTGCCCAGACACATGATTGTGCTGTATTTGGCCCCTTGTCAGAATACCAAGTCCCCATTCTGATCATAGCTAGCATAATCCAAGGGGGACTTGTCCTGCCTCCACAACCCCAGCCAACAGGCCCTTGTGCCAGCCTGGATTTCTCCCCTGATAAAACTAAGCCCATTGGCATTTGCTTTGATTAAGATTACAATATGATTGGTCTCTCTGAGATTTCAGGCCCAAAATATGTAACAGCTTAGGATGATGGAAAAGCCAAGCATTCCCTGATGGAAACCCAGGTGCCACCAAGAGGAGTGAACATGAGACCTAGCTAATATTTGCACACTCTATGCATAACAGCCCCTGGCTGGAGGAGAGGAGGTTCCCTGGCTTGTCTGGAGACCAGAGTTGGGTCAGGCCTGGTGAACAGAAACTGCAGAAGGCCTCTGTCTCCTTCCTGCCCTCCTTCTTCACCCTGCATGCTCCCGCTGGCCCAGCCTTGGCAGTAGAGTGACAGAGCTCACTGACAGGAAACATGCAGTAACTGCAAAGACATGTAACGGGTCCAGACTTTGCCCCAAAGCAAACCTCACAAGTGTGGGGTTTGGAGCAGGCTCTGAAGTGACCGTCATTGTCTGGCTATGTAGAGCAAGAAGCTGTGTGGAGGGTGAGATAAAGTGTGGATCTGGGCTGAGGAAGCTGGTTGTCTCCAGGCACCTCTGTCCAGAGAGGAAGCCAGCACCCTTCCCCCCACCACGCTCCCCAAAGTCTCTGGGGGTGAGTCAAGTCTCAGCAGTGACTTCATTTCCTCTAACTGGGTGTCTACAAACTCTTCAGATGGTTCCAGCCAGTAAACGAACTGACTGGAGTGTGGGAGCTTCTGATATGCTTGATCGAGTCTTCCTCTGGGACCTTGGCAGCCTAGGGGAGTAAGACAGCCAGAGGATGGAGTATTTGCTCAAGAAGGGGGCTGTGTTTTTAAGATAACATTTAATCCCAAGTAGAGGAAAGTTTCCAGATGTCTCAGCAACGTCTGACAGTGAGTGAGGAGCGTGTGATGGCCTTCTCAATTGTTATCTTGCTGAACAGTTTCACATATTCGTATCACCTACCTGCCCACCCCACCCACCCACCCACACCCTCACCTATGAACTCCTGCCTCTGCTGGATTACTGCCATGCTTTCAGGTCTTATGAAACACCGAGACTATGCACAAAATTAGATGTCCGTGTGTTTATCTAGGTCACCACGTGTCCCCCTCTTCTGTCCTAACAGACTGTGTCCTCTCTAGAAAAGACATGATCTTCAATGTGCAGTGACTTGGCATGGACCTTGCACAAACCCCTGTTTGACTCTTCTTTACCCATGGCCCCAGTGCCAACAAGACCAGTGCATTTAAGACCTTTAGCATCTGGGTGCAGACCAGCTCTCCACTTTTCTGCCCCTTTTCACTCCTCTTTCTCTCTGAATGGGCTCCATCAGCCGAGATATTTGGTTTTTCTTTTTATTTCTACCAAACCAGAAGCAGTACTGCACAGTAGGCTCGGGAGAGAGGCCACCAAGGTTTAGATCCTGGAGTTAGTTACCTTGTGACCTGCTTTCCCCATTTGGGAAATGGTCAGAGTAAAAGTTCTCTTGTATGAGTAATAACAGTTCCTGAATTTGAGAAGTCAAACACATGAATCTGAGTGGGTGCTCCACAAATGTGAGCTGCAGAGGATGGTGATGGTGGTGGTTGTGGTGGTGGTGATAAAGATGTCGATGATGATGGTGATGACATGGAAAGCCCCTCCTCTAATGTCCCTTGTAGTCTACCGTGAAGAATTAGCTTTCCTCTTCTGTGAATGAAACAGAATAAGCTACAAGGCACTCTAATTATTTCAAAGGCCTGAGAGTCTCTAAAAGAAGGCACTAGTTTTCAGTAATAAGACCCCAACATTCAGAGCTAGAGAGCTGGCTCAGTGAGTAGGAATACTGGATGCTCTCTGGGAAGATCCAGGTTCAATTCCTAGTACCCTCAAAGTACCTCCCAACCATCTGTAACTCCAGTTTCAGGGGCTCTGGTGTCCTCTCCTGTTCTCCGTGAGTACCACGCATGTATTTGATAGCACAGACATGCATGCAGGCAAGGCATCCAAATGTATGATAAAATTTAGAACTTGGTAAAAAAAAAAAATCCAACATTTGTACCAGTTCTTTCTAATTATCTTTTTCTCATACAATTTTTGTTTGTTGAAACTTACCTAGAATTTGCAATGCTTCTGCCTGAGTTCTGGGGTTGCAATCATATACCTCTGTGCCTGAAGATTTTATTTGTTTAATACTGTGTGTACCATATGTGCAGTGCCCATAGAGACTAGAAGAGGGTATGGGATCCTCTGGAACTAGAGTTACCCCTGGACTGGTAAGGTACCATGTGGGTGTTAGAGATTGAACTTGGGTCCTCTAGAAAACAGCCAATGCTTTTTAACTGCTGATTCATCTCCAGACTATTTTATTGTATGTAGTATAATGAACATATTATAAAATTCATCCTACTAAAGTAGATAACTATCACCACTGCCTAATTCCAGAACATTCCAACAGGAAACCATATATCCAGTAGCACTAACTCCCAACCCTCCCTCACCCCTTTTAACCTTATCACCACCAATCTTTCTGTCTCTATAGATTGCCTGTCCTAGAGTTTAGATCCCCAAACCCACATCAGTGCCAGTTGGGTGTGGCAGCCCATCTGTAGTTCCAGTGTTCAGAAGGAAGAGATCAGGGATCCCAGAGCAAAAGCAAGATAGCAAGCTAGACTATCCTGTGTCAGCGAGCTGTGGGGTCATTTGAATAATGTGGGGAGCAATCAAGGAAGACTCCTGATGTCGACCTTGGGTCCCCGCACACATGTGTACCTGCACTCACATGTGTTTGAACCCACAATATCATGCATATATCATAGCTTGCATAGCCATCAATTCATAAGTTCATGAGTTGTTTGCAGTTTGAGGTTGATGTGAAAAAAATCCTTCCCTTGCTCTTCATGGAGAGGTTTTCAATTCTCCTGAGTGTATGTACCTAGGATTGGGATGGTTGGCTAACATGGTACCTCTGTGCTTAACTGTTAAAGGAATTGCTATGACAGACTGAAATCATCTGCACTAGCAATATGTGAGTTATGAATATTTCCAGCTCTTGAGTCATATATCCCCAGCAAATTAAAGCCTTTACTAATAACGAGGGAGTAACCGTTGACCATGGCTTAGTTTTGCATTTTTCTGATGGCTGGTAGTGCTAGAACCTTTTTATATACTTTCTGATTCCTTGTATAACTTTATTGGGAAAAATGCTATTTAATTTTTTCTGTAGGGTTTGCTTGGGTATTTTAATTTATTTTTCATTTTAAGCTGTCAAGATTTTATGCATATTAGATACAAGTATGTTATCAGAACTTATCAGTTATGTGGCTTGAAAATATGTTCTCCCATCAACGCATGTCTTTTCCCTTTCTTCCTTTCCTTCGGCAGGCTGGGGAAGGGGTGAGGGTTGGGAGCTAAGACAGGCTAGCCTAGGCTCACAGACATACACCACCATGATGGTATTCTTTTCACTGCCTTGACAATAATGCCTTTTGAAACATCTGTTTTATCTTAAGATTTATTTTTATTTGTATTAGGGGGCATCTGTATGAAGATGCATGATAGGCTAGAAGAAGGTGTCAGATTCTTGAACTGGAGTGGTTGTGAGCCACACAACATGGGCCCTGGGAATGAAACTTGGGGCTTCTAGGAGAACAGAGAGTGTTCTTGGCCACTGATTCATCTCACCAGCCCCAGCACCAAAGTTTTTAATCTTGATGAAGTCCAGTTTGACAATATTTTCTTTTGTTACTTGGCTTTTGCTTGGCTAGCCTATGGCCACAGGAATGATGTTCCATACACTTTCACAACATATGTTATTATGTACTTGTTTAGTGGTGCTGAGGATATGTAATCTAGGACCTGCACACACTATGCTAGCTCCCCACAGCTGAACCAAATCCCTAGCCCAAGATACTTTCCAAAGGGTGATCCTGTTGACAACAGCCCTATGAGGAAAAGCAGCACTTCACAGACCCAGTTCAGGAAAGGATAATAAGAAGTGGCATACCAGGACTGGGATCAGATTTGGTTTGGTCCAGCCTTGCCTAGAATCGTCTGTGCATCTTACAGTGCCTTCTCCCCAAATCCTTTGGTGTATTCTCCCTGAGTGTGGACAGTGTCTAGTCTATGATGGGCCTACAGGGAATATGTACTAGGAGGATGAATGCCCGGACCTGGCAGATGCCCAGTGTGCTGTGGCTAGTGAGGCGGGACCTCTGTGACAGCACTGTCTGGACACTCAAGGTTTCTCTCCATTCCCTCCACAGTGTCTCATCGTTGGAGGAGGACCGTGTGGCTTACGCACTGCTATTGAACTTGCCTACCTAGGGGCCAAAGTGGTTGTGGTGGAGAAGAGGGACACCTTCTCCCGGAACAATGTGCTGCACCTCTGGCCCTTCACTATCCATGACCTGCGGGGCCTGGGGGCCAAGAAGTTCTATGGGAAATTCTGTGCCGGCTCCATTGACCACATCAGTGAGTGGGGCTCAGGGTGGGATGCTCCAGGACGACCCAGGTCTCATTGTTCATAGACTCACCTTGCCCCATCTAGGAGTCCCAGATGGTCCTTTGACTATGGATGATCCACACACATCCAACTCTCAGGTGTTACCTGGAGGACTGTGTATCAGTTACATTCTTTGGCTGAGACCAAATTCTTCACAGGGATCAGCTTGAGGAAACTTGGGGGGGGGGGGTGAGGGGCTCATGATTTGAAAGGATACAATCCCTCATGCCAGGAAAGTAAAAAAACAGTCAAACAGCTTCATGACTGCTAGTTCATATCTGAGCAGATCCAGAAATGGAGAGAGGCCCAGCAGAATGGCCAGGCTATAAACTTTAAACTCTCCATCCTCCTCCTGTATCCACTTCTTCCAGCTAGGTCACTATCTCTTACAGGTCCTACAGTCTCCTAAAAATGGTGCCACTGGGTGGAGATCAAATGTCAAACACATGAGCCCATGAGGACATTTCTCACTCAGACCATGATGGTCTGCTTTGTGACTTACTCTGGTCTCTGTGTTAAGTCCCATTGGTCATTGACACTGACATGCACTGCTTGCCAAAATACCTGTCTCCAGGGCCTAAGTGCTTGACACGTAATAGATGAAACAATAAACATCTGTTGAGTGAATGAATGAAATACAGAGCCCAGAGGCAAGTAGCAGAGACTGTACGCTGGGGAGCTCACTAGATTTTGTCAGTAATAAAATATGCTTTAATAGAGTGAGTCACACTCCCAGGAGGAATTTGAAAGAAAGAATTCGCAAAACCTCTAACAGGGCCAGATGGTTGAGACCTCCTTGTGCAGAGGCATTTGCGCATTGTACTGCTAGCACTTCAGAGCAGGGCAGGTGGTAGATCAGAGGAGTGACGTAATCGGATGTGTAATCTCTGACTGATCTCTCACCAGTGTCCCTTAGAGCTTTGACAAGAGAGAAAGCAACATAATGTGACTTCAGGGAGGCTGGGAGCGGAAGTTGGGAATATAGCATCTGAAGATGCTGGCCAGCCTCTGAATGCCTGTGATGTGGAATCTTGAGGCTTTGGGAGGGGCAGCATCCCTCCTCCTCTCAGCTTCACAGGGAGGAGGTCTCCAGCTTTCATATGTGTGACAGTCGAACTTGAGAAAGTCAGGCAGATCGTGTGGGGATTCAAGTGTTTGAATGATGTAAAAACAAAGCATGTCTCTTTTATTTCCTCCTGACTTGGTTCAAACTCCTTACTTTCTTCAGGCCTCAATTTTATCTCTTATAAAACAGGATTAATTCTGTCCCCTTGAATGGCTAAGGTTACATGGGGTCAGGTTTGTAACAGGCTAGCGCCATGTCAGTTGTGTAGTAAATACTAAAGTACTTTTTGTGTCCAGTGATGTACAGTGATTGGGCTGCCACGTGTGGCTCTCAGACCTAAAAGAGCTCCACACTTGTCCATGGGGGTGGATGAGAAGGAAGCCCAAAGAGCCATGCCCATATAAGACCAGAATTGATGGGAAGTGAGGGGTGTGGGTGGGACTGGAGAGGGTTATCAGCCACTAAGGGTGTAATTTATTCAGACACAGAAGAATTTACCAGCAGCAGCCCCAGAGTTTATTCCCACTTTGGGATGAGAAAATTCCAGGAGTTCAATGGAAAGAAATTTGTATTTGCCCAGAAAGCCACAGCATGAGCTGGCGGGATGCTCTGTCCCACCCAGAGGTCTGTCAGTGAGAATGTGGAATGAGGCTTTGAGCATGGTGCTGAGAGGATGTGGCATCTCAAGGGTAGCTCTGTGAAAATGGAGGTGAAGGACTCATAGAGCACCTACTGTGTGTTGGAAGCCAGAAACCTTGATACTGTGAGGTATGTCCAAGCCTCCCCTGGAAGAACTGTCCTCGCAGCAAGTTGCGACCTAGGTTCTATAAACCCAGCTGCCTGGCATCTGTTCGGAGGTAGGCAGTCTCCATCCTTAGCTGCCACCTCAGGTTTAGCATTGCTCAGCAGTTCTCTGTATGATCTGTGTTAGGACTCTCTACTCCCTACCACTGTTCTTCCAGCCTTAGGTTCGTAGCAGTTGCCTGTGTCCTCTGCCTGAGGGAGAGAGGCCCTTGACCTGCTCGTTACATGCTCATTGTCCCTCCTTATCATCCCAGGACAGAAGCACAGCTGGTCATTCCTTCCAACTCTGGTCCCTCTTAAATTTCTCTCTTTCTTCTCCCCCAGTCCCCCACCACTAGTCTTCCTGATCCTCAACCTGGACCCTGCCCTCTACGGAGACCCCATTATTATTCTTTAGCTCAAAGGATTTGTTCTAGAAGAGGAAGTGTGGACTGTCCACTCATACTCCTCCGGTGGATATCTACTTTCTTTCTGTCACCACACCAAAGAGATTTTTACCCAGAAGCTCCCAGGCTTCTGGGTGTCCTGGCCTCCTGTGGCCTCTATTGTCCTCCGTCTCCCCAGGGAATCTAATGCTCCCAATTACTCCTCTCTCTCAGTCCCAGCCAAGACCCCATCACTCTGTTCATCTGCTTCCTCCGTTAGAGAACACGTGCCCATCTTCCTGTGCCTAAGAGGACACCTGCCACATTGTAGGTACTCAATGAATATTAAATACCCAGGCAGTACAGAGAAGCCCACAGGTAGTTGAAAGCTTCTTACTGTGCAGAAAAATGCTTGGAGGGATGCCCCTTTGTGCTGAGTGGTAGGGAACAAACAAGGTTGCACTACTGGAGGCATCTGAAATGGTAAAAAGCAGGGAACACTGAGTCCAGTTGGTGGGGAGAATTCCTTGCCTTTCCCCTTACCACTGGAGAGGGAGGAACTTTAGGCATAGGCCTATCCATTAGCCTCTCCTTGTGGCTCCTGACTCTCGGTATCTCCTTCTCTCTCTCCATCTCATCAGATCCAGAGTCAGGCTCAGCAAAGATGTAGGAAAGACTGACAGATCTCTCTAGAGCAGCATGGTGCAGCTAGAACAGAGCTGCCAGGTCATACAGAACTGCTCCCATGGTCCACTGTTTGCTTCTGTGTGGCCTTGAACCATCACTTGACTTCATCAAATCCCAATCACTCCTCTATTAAATGAGAATAAGAAGGGTCCCCAAGGACACTGTGTGAGAGAAACGAAAAACCTTGGAGCATCTGGTCCAAGCTCAGCCGCCGTGCGGCTATGCTCTGGGCTCTCTGGGCCACAGCGCCCTGGGCCACACCTGCCCAGTACTTACACATAGCTGCTGCTCACACATTGCTCCTGACCATCTTCTCTCCCTTCTTTCCTTCCTCGCAGGTATCCGACAACTGCAGCTCATCCTGTTCAAGGTGGCCCTGATGCTGGGGGTGGAAATCCATGTGAATGTGGAATTTGTGAGGGTTCTAGAGCCTCCTGAAGACCAAGAAAATCAAAGTACAGTGTGATTTTCTTTCTCTGCCTTGAAGGCAGATATTCCACATGGGGATCTGCGCCGGTGGCTCTCACAGGCTATCTCTGCAAGTTATTTTTGCTGGGAGCTGTTTGGCACACTTCCACTGACAAATACTTTACCTTTTTTGACCATTGCTGTGGCTTTGGGCTTATTTTTCAGATCCCAACAAGGGTGGGGGTGATGGCGCAATTATTACCAGGCCATGAATCCTATAATTTGGTTACCCAGTCCCTAGGAAGATGAAACTCTGACAAATGACGGCCAGTCAGTGGCAGGAAAGAAGACAAATCTGGTAGTTTAGTAAAGTTCACACATGCTCAGTTCACACACAGGTAGTTAGTTATACCTGCTATACCCTCAAAGTATCTTAAAATACAGTAAAGAAATTGAGATGTCTAAGACAGTTGTAAGATAGAGCTTTTAGATATTTCTTGGAATATATATGTCTTATTTAGGGTTGTATTGCTGTGAAGAGACTATAACCATTTTGTTTGTTGGGAGGGGGGTTGCTTGGGTTGTTTTGTTTTGTTTTGTTTTGTTTTTTTGTCAAGACAGGGTTTCTCTGTGTCGCCAGAGGCTATCCTGAAACTCACTCTGTAGACCAGGCTGTCCTCAAACTCACAGAGATCCACCTGCCTTGCCTCCCAAGTGCCAAGATTAAAGTGTGCACAGCCCAGCGACTATGGCTATTCTTATATAGGAAAACATTTAATCAGGCTGGCTTATAGTTCAAAGGTTCAGTCTGTTATCATCATGGCAGGAAGCATGGTAGCATGCAGGCAGAAAGGGTGCTGGAGAGGTAGACAACAAGCCACTAGGCCTGGCTTGAACTTCTGAAACCCAAAGCCCACCCCCTAGTGATGCATTTTCTCCAACAAGGCCACATCTCCCAATAGTGCCACTCCCTATGGGGGGCATTTTCATGATATATATTTTATTCCTGAATTCCCGAGATAATCTTATGTTGCCAGGCTGGCCTCCAACTTGCTATTGCCAAGGATATCTCTTGAATTTCTGAATGCTGGAATTATAGGAGCTGTCAAACCCAGCAGTGTTTTTAATTTTATTGAGTTTTAATTTATAGATCACAAGACGCTTTCATCTAGGCCGATTCTTGTTAATATTCTTCTTTTATTGCAAATATTTAAATTATAATATTTTAGCTGAACATGATGGTGAATACCTGTAATCCCAGCACTGAGGCAAGATGATTATGCTTTCAAGGCCAGCCTGGGCTACATACTGATAACCCATCTAAAAAAAACAAAAACTAGAGGAAAGGAAAATTACATTCTGATCTTTTTCACACACCATAATCATGGGGTTTGACCGTCAAGGTTTTATATCTTATTGTCAGAATTGCTTCCTGCCTTGGAAATGCTCAGTTATGAGGCAGTGTGCCTTGAAGTCCTTGCAGTTCCCCACGGAGGGTACACCCTGACTTCTGGCCTTTGCCCTGTATATTTGATAACTCAGGGAGGCTTTTCTTGCTTTTTTAATAAGACATTATCATTTGGGGCATTCAGAGACTTTGTGCTCCTAACCATTGGAACACCTCTCCTGGATAGCTGGTCCTAATGCTGAGGATCCAGTCAGACTTGCCCTGAGAATGTGCTTGTATAAACAGCAGACCATTGGAGCAAGAAGCAGAATTGTGTAGTAACCCCCGCCCCTGGCATCTTGCATACTTTCTGGAAGTGTGCAATGAGAAGCCATTGAATTGGGGCAAATATGGGTGAATCCAATGAGATAAAAACACAGGGCGTGGGAAATGGGTTTGGGGATGGCTGAAGGTCAGCATCCTAGCAAAGGTCGGCCACACTAGGTGCAGGGTTGGCAATGACTCCCTCTCTCGGATTTGTTCTGGAGTACACTGACACGGAACCTGAGGTTACCAGAGAGAACCTGGATATGGACGGTCCATGTATGCCCAGCCTGCAGCCTGGGAACCACATGCAACCCGAGATAGTTATGACTGTGCCAAATATGAAATAGTAAGATTAATACAAATATTATGAGAGGGGGCTTTTGCCATTAAAAAACCTCCATTGCACAGTTCTCAACCATGAACATTGTATACAGCATCATGTGTCATAGTGTCAAAAGGCTAGATATGTCTGATGCCTGGGCCTTTCTTCAGGAGGCTCCCCTGGGTCACTATCCATTTCTCATGGCCAACTGGGAGGGGTAGTATTACTCTCTCAGGCTGCCTCTGTCAGCTCACCTATTCTCTCTGCCCTGGTAGAAATCGGATGGCGGGCAGAATTCCTCCCTGCGGACCATGCCCTGTCTGACTTTGAGTTTGATGTCATCATCGGTGCTGATGGCCACAGGAACACGCTAGAAGGTGAGAACTCTTCTTTTGGGGCTAGGGCTGAGAGATAACAAGGGGAACTGGAGAAGGAAGATGAAGATGGCAGATGCTTCAGCTGAGTGTGTGAGGGGAGTCATTCCGCTCTCCCTCTTGCTAGGCCTTAGCATCCCCATATGAGAATATAGGTACCAGAACCCTTTCAGAGCATCAAAGCGAGGGCTGGGGGAGGACTTATCTGTGAAAATGCTTTTTTCAGGGGGTGGGGGGGAGGTACTGTGGGAAAAGTCAACACAAACTCACCGAGCTGCTGTGTTAGCCAAAGTGTACTCTGACTTCATCTAAGGCAAACATCTCAAGATTTTAATGGCATCCATTCATATTCAAGGACTCTACCAACCAACAGGGGAACCCTCTTTCTTCATAATTCTTAAGCACGCCCACTGCCAGGCAGTTAGGCAAAGTGTCAGGATTCAAAGCCATGCTTCTGTAAGTCCAGTAGGCAGGCTTCATGCACTCATTCACACTGAAATTGTTGTCTGAGACAAGGGATGATAAACCACGTGTCGCCAGTACTATCTTGTAGAGTAGGGACAGTTGTGATATCTGAGTTTGCTCCTGTCAAGGGTCACAGACTGCAGACACACCACTGGGAAAACTCATTCACTGAGGACAGCATGCACATACTGATATCAGAAAATTCTGAGTGTGTGGTTCTGCAACTCAGGCCTCTCCTATCTTCAAGGCTCTGCCCTGTCTCTACTTACCCGCCTTCATTCCCACACCCCAGCAATATCTGACAAGACACTTTGAAGCTGCTAACATGAATACTTGTATGGTTTATAGGATCGTTCTGGTGGTTTGGGAAAAATATGAGTCTGGATATTTGAAAGCCCAGGGTCTGTGCTCGGCCTGCTATCGGTTAGATCTCCTAGTAATCAAGAAATCAATCAGTAATCAAGAAAATGCCACCACACATGCACACATGCACCTTCAGGTCTATCTGATGGGGGCTACTCATCAGTTGAGATGCCCTAGGTTTGTGTCAAGACAAAACCAACCAGCACACATACTAGGTAGCAGCCACTGGCCACGGGTGTATTGGTTTCATTTACTAGGCTTTGTTGGTACTGCTTGACTTATGGAAGTACCATCCTTATCTCCGTCTTTATCTTTACAGAGCTTCTCCCTGAAGCTTGGTGTGTATATGTGTCCGCCTTTCCCTGAGAATAAAGATGTCAGCCATGTTACAATAGAGGCCCTACTCCAGTAGACCTCAACTGTAATGACTCCATCTCCAAAAAAGGTCACATACAGAGAGAGCAAGGGTTAAAACTTCATCAGTGGGAGGATGGCAATGCAATATGACTGATAACAACAAAGATAGAAAGAAAATGTGTTACCATCCTTGTCTTATGAGATAAATCCTGTTTTTCGAAAGAAGATTCTCTTTTCCATTTAAAATGCTAACAAAGTCATTTGGATCATGTAGGACCCCAGTATGGAAGGTCCTTCAGAGTGTGTTCAGTGACATTCCCAACATGTCTGCAGAGGGCTGATGTGGTAGCCTGATGCACAGATCACTTTGGCCACTGGTCTGTGGATATGTAAGCAGGGCATGTGGTCCAGTATAGAAAAGAACAGAGCCCCACTGACTTCAAAATGTCTCTTGTGGGCACAAGGCTGGTGCCTGCCTGCCCCAGAGTCCCTGTCTGCAGTCTGTGAAGAGTGTTCTCAGCAATGCTGTCTGAGTTCCCACCCGATCTAGAGAACTGAGACATCTACCCTTTCTCTTCTGCAGGGTTCAGGAGGAAAGAGTTCCGAGGGAAGCTGGCCATCGCCATCACTGCCAACTTCATCAACAGGAACAGCACAGCTGAGGCTAAAGTGGAGGAGATCAGTGGTGTAGCCTTCATCTTCAACCAGAAGTTCTTCCAGGACCTGAAGGAAGAAACAGGTGAGAGCCTCATCTATGAGCCAGACCCTATTCACTCTGTGTGTATGTGTGTGTGTGTGTGTGTGTGTGTGTGTGTGTGTGTGTGTGTGTGTGAGAGAGAGAGAGAGAGAGAGAGAGAGGAGAGAGAGAGAGAGAGAGAGAGAGAGAGAGAGAGAGAGAGAGAGAGAGAGAGAGAGAGAGAGCTTGCATGTGTGCACATATGTGTGGTAGCTAGAGGACAACCTGTAGCATCATTCTTCAGAGGCATACACTTTGTTGTTTTGTTGTTGTTGTTGTTGTTGTTGTTGTTGAGAAAAAGCCTCTCACTGGCCTAATGCTCGACAAGTAAGCTAGCTTAAATGTCCAGGGAGCCCCAGGGATCTGTCTCAGCCTCAGCAGCACTGGAGTTACGATACATGCATGCATGCCTTCCTCCATATCATGGATTCTGGGGATCAAATTCCATTCTACAGTACTTGCAGATCATGCATATTTTTTCTGACTAAGTCATCTCCCTCATCCCTTGTCCAAGATTTCTGAACTGTTCACAGGCCCACTGGCTTCCAGTGGTTGCTAGAACTGGAGAAGGGAGCAAAACTTTCTCTTCATATAGTAAATGTCCAGAGGCCCTTCAAGGACAAGAGGGAATCTAGAGAGAATGTTCTGGGTGTTATGTGTGGAAATAGATAATAGACTTTGCTGATAGATAGCGGCCGTGAACTGTCGGTTGTGTGTCTGTGCTCAGCATTGAGGACAAAGTCAATGTTAGCCCCATCCTTTCCAGAGAGGGTACCCACATAATGCACTGTGACACAGGATAGCCAGGAGAGCTGTGCCCAAGGTCAGCATGAGATGCTGGGAACATCCTGAGGAGGAATGTAGCACATCAGCTGCCCCTCCCTATGAGACAAGACAAGGACCCCACCCCCACCTCCACCCCACTGTGCTCTGACAGCAGTTGTCACCCAACCACAGGTCCATAGGACAGAAGGTAGTGAGTCAATAGCTTTGCAGATACTCTTTTGAATACATGCTACATTCCAAACACTGGGGTATATAGCCTGAGGCAGATCAGCAAACCAAGACTTATATTCTATGTGGCCACATAGCCAGTAAATAAGCAACACGTGCTCATGAGAGTAGAGGAGAAACAAAAAAGACTTGGCTTTTTTATAACCTGACCAAAACTGCACATTGTTCCTAGAAAAGCCAGTGCAATGATAATGTTAAATTAAGCCCCCATCATGCCAGGCATGATGGCACTTGCTTGTGATCCTAGCACTTAAAAAGTGGAGGCAGGAAGATCAGGTTTCAAGGCTAGCACCAGCTACAAAGTCACTTTGAGGCCAGCCTCAACTATAGGAGACCCTGTCTAAACAACAAGTGAAAGCCATCAGTACTCTCTGCCCAGCTTGCACTGGTGTGCTGATGCTTGCCCTCAGAGCCAGCGACATGCTCATTCAATGTGGCTCCAGTTCTAATCAACCCTCCTCCTCCTCCTCCCTCTTCCTCCCCCTCCCTCTTCCTCCTCCTCCCTCTTCTTCCTCCTCCTCCCTCTTCTTCCTCCTCCCTCTTTTTCCTCCTCTTCTTCCTCTTCTTCCTCTTCCTGTCCTCCTCTTCCTCTCCTCCTCCACCTTTTCTTAGCACATTTTAAATATCACTCACATTTCTAACTTTCTCATTTAGTATCATATCTTAAATACAGTCACGATGGTAGTTTTGGGGGACTGTGGCATCTCTTAGCATCCAAGCCTGAGGACTGTGGAAGACCATCTGGCCCTGGTATTGCCTTTGAGATAGGAATGGTTTTCTATGTTCAAGGGGCCAAATGAGATGGCGAAATCAAAAGGATCATGTTTCACAATACACTACGATGATAGAACATTCAGGGTTCAATGCCTTTCAGCAAGGGCTTTGATTCCATAACACAGCCACGGATATGCATTCACATTGCTGTCTATGTCTAAGGTTCCACGAGTGTTTGGAACAGAGAAAGACACACATGTTCCCCTAAAGCCTTGGCCTCTGATCTCCACCTTCTGTGCATTTCCTGTTAGGGTAACACTTTCCATGGAATCATTTCCTCTAAGGCTCAGCTTCTAGGAACCAGCTGAGTTGCTGAGCCGGGCTCTGCCTCTTCCCGGTCACAGTGGTATTTGCCATCTTATATATCCCTCTGAGCCTCCACAATTTATTATTACAAGTTTTAATATTTCCTTTCCAGAGTATAATATCCTTTGAGTGATTTAATACTTAATTCTCCAGCCCTTCCTTCCCCTTAAAAGAAAGAAAATAAATACGCAGACCATCAAATAGGGGGTACGACAGGACATTGCGTGTGTTTCTCCAAAGGCTTCACGGGCTCCCTTTAAACTTGGCTGTTGTTGCCACTGTAAGTCATTGTCTTACATCAGTGACAGCAATAAATTTCCTTTGACTCTCTTGGGGGCCCTCTGCATGCATGCCTGTTTCCTATTTTACTGTAATAATAGGAGTGTTGCTATGGTTACCCAGTACACCTTGTGTGGATGCTTTGAGGTCACTGTGTGCCTGTTACTTCCCTTCACATAAGCTGAGCCACAGGGTCTTGGGTTTCAGTAAACATCAGAATCACACAGGAAGCTTAAGACTCAGGGTGCTGGCCCTACCCCAGCTTTCTAATTCAGCAACCCTGACAAATTCGACCTTCTATTAAGTTCTTAGGTGAAGCCAGTGTCTCTGACTGAGCTTCCCTGCATCCCCTTAAGAACACAGCGCTGACTGATCACCTGGTAGCATGATTTTAACTGCAGAAACCTAATGTATGAATGATTTGCTGTCTGTGGAAAGAACAAAAGATGAGGTCTGGGCCTGGGGAGATGACTCCACTGAGGATCTGAATTCAATTCCCAGGACCCACATAAAAATGTTGGGCATGGTGGTGTATGTTTATAATCCCAGCTCTAGGGTGTAGAGACAGGAGCATCCCTGAGACTTACTGGCTGGCCAGTCTTGTTGGTAAGCTTTGAGTTAGTGATAGACCCTGTCTCAAGAAAGTAAGCAACTGAAAAATGGTACCCTTGACTGTCTTCTGGCCTACACACACACACACACACACACACACACACACACACCATGATGCCATTAGGCCTCTAACCTCGCAGTTTTGTGCCATTGACCTGGGTTTTCTTTTATAAGCTAGGACGTGGCAGAGATGCTCTGTGGTGCACACAGTCAATGGTGCCGGAGCCATGCAGTTGAGTTCAAAGTTGGTTTTTGTTTAGCATCCATGGCCCTGTCAAGTACTTCCCATAATACTCTATGCTCGGATTTAATTTAGAAATACTCGACATCTGAGGTTGTTGTAGGTCGTTTGCTTGTTTTGTTTTTGAACTTGTCTTTGTGCAACCATAAACGCTAGCTGCTTTAACCTGGGTGACTTCTGGTCCTCTCTCCTACTTTCCACAGCCTGGTATGTCTTTAGTATTTAACTTATATGCATCTTCTGCACATACATATTAAGACCTGGAATAAAGCAAGGTGCAGACTGATAAACAGTCTGAATGTTTCTCCTTTCAGGGATCGATCTCGAGAACATTGTTTACTACAAGGACAGTACCCACTACTTTGTCATGACAGCCAAGAAGCAGAGCCTGCTGGACAAAGGTGTCATCCTTAATGTATGTACCTGTGGGCTATAGTCTCTTACCTGTGTTCCCCTGGGCAACATGGACTGGCAGCATCTGGAGATGTGGGAAAAGATACTGTCCTGCCAGGACCCATGCGAGGGGCAAAGAGACTGCCTGCCACCTTCCTTGCCTTTGGCATTGTGGGACTTCCCAGCCATACAGATATGTCTCAAACATGTGGTGAGAGACCTTTGCTGAGATGTGCCCAGAATATGATCAGCTGAATCTTTCCTTTCCTCAAATGTCATTCATTTGGCTCCATGCCTTCACTGGGAGGTCACAATAACTTGGAGATGGGGACTCCTTGTCCTTGTGGAACATAGAGATGCTATCATTTAGGACCCGCATTCTGTGTCCCCTCTGCCATGGTGGGTGGCACTCACTGTTTGTGCTGTCAGAGATGAGCAGAGACTCAGCTCTGTCATGAGCTAACTCAGGATGGTGGCCACAATGTTGACTTTTTTTTCTGAATCTCAATGTTATGTCTATAAAATGGACCAACATGTCTGAAGAGGGTTCTTGAGACATGACTGTATAGTGGGTGGGGGTACATGAGGATTGCACACATGTATATAGGCACAGACATTAGTCTGTTTTCATTAGTGGTTTTCAAGGGTTTCCCCTTGTTTGGACACTTGCTTTTCTGTCCTGTTAGCTCCTTGGTTTCTCTCTGTGGCTTTGCCTCTTGTTTAATTTTTGTTTTGAGCTAATTAATGTCTTGCTGTGTAGCCCAGGCTATTGTCAAACTCTCCACACTCTTACCTCAGCCTTTTAAGTGCTGAAGCTGCAGGCATGAGCCCCAGGCTGAACATTCATTGTCAAGTATAGAGAGGACAAGGTGGCACTGGAGAGGTGACTTAGAGGTTTAGAGCACTTGCTGTTCCTCTACAGGACCCAAATGTGGTTACCATCACCTACATCAGGTGGCTCATTTCAGGAGATCCAATGTCCTCTTCTGATCTCCACAGGCACTGCGTGCATATGGCATGTGCTTACATAGACACATACATATGGATGAATAAAAATAGGCAAGAGGGGGTGGGGAGGAGGGCTTTGGTCAGATGTCATCCTTCTAGAGCTCCTGTGCTCATTGCTTTAAGATAAAGATCACACAGCCCCAGGTCAGCTGCCTCCAGGTCCTGGCCTAGACTGGGACCACTCATTCTTCCTTGCCAGAGTACAGTGTGCCTATCTTCTTGCCAGCTTGTACTGGAATCTGGCCTAGAGACATGAGTAACCCAGGCCTCCCCTGGGCCTCCTCCACCTTGGCTGGGGCCTCTGCTGAGAGCATGGGTTGTGGGCAGAGGCTGTGGGTGGGCCAGGTGAAACTAGCCTCACCCACCCCCACACATACCAGCTGTCATGAGCACTGGGCTTCCAAGTCTGCCAGCTCATATCTAGCTGGTCAGTCTGGTGTATGATGCCCTCTTTTTCTCTCAGGTAGAAGTGGCTTCTTCAGTCTTCTAGTGGGTGAATGCTGGGAATAATCTTGCCGGGCGGTATTTTTTGACTTTCTAAAATGGAGCATTTAAAGTCATAGCTCCTCAGGAAATGCAAACAGAAAGTCACTCCAGTTATAGAGGAGGTCGTATGTCTTGAGACCTCCGATACCAGCACCTTACAGAGGCCCAGTTAGCATCTCATTGTACACCATCACTCATGACATTATGAATCAGTAGGGGCAAGCAATATCTCCCTCATTGTGCCAGGCACAGCATGGGCATTTCATGTGTGTACTCTCACTCTAGCTTTAAGGAAGCGATCTTGTAATTATGTTTCTGTGAATGAGAAAACAGGGAGTCAGATCAAGCTAAACCACACGCCCAGATTCCACTTGTGATAGGGTCTCACGTATGCCAGGCTGGCCTTGAACTCATTTTGTAACTGAGATGACTTTGAATTCCTGATCCTTTTGCCTCCATCTCCCACATACTGAAGTTATGGGTGTGTACTACCACTCCCAGTTTTAATCAGTGCTGGAGACTGATCTCTGGTTTTGCATGCATACTGTGGAACACTCTATCAGCGGAATTTTACTCCTCGAATCATCTCTGGGAAAGGTGGCCTTGAAGTTTCTCTGCCAAAGATACACAGAATAGACTTTGGAGATCTTCTAACCTTTTCTCTTTGTCCTCTGACACTCGCTGGCTGCATCACTAGAACGGATTCCCTCATTGTCCAAGCACAGGTGCCCTTGCTCCAGCAAAGAAGCAAGACAATGCCCACTTCCACAGCCAAGCCACGAGTGTCCCAGCATCACAGAAAAGTGAACAACTGAGTCTGAATAGACATTTAGAGAGTGGCATGGCACCCAAGCACCCTTTTATTCTAGTCTTGTTTGACAGCTAACCACAGCGTGTCTGCACCCCAGTAGCTTAACCCCATCTGCTATTAAATCACATTTACTAGCTTGTTCCTTTGTCTCTTAACTGTACTTGAAGCTATTGCCAGAACCAGCAATGTGCAATGTGTCCCTTGTTTGCTGAGAGGCCATTATCAAGTGCACTCACTGTTCACTACAGTTCCCAGTGTCCTCTGTCTAAATTCCTCCGTGAGATAGAGCTTTCGGCACTCAGGGCCAGGAAACACTCACCTCCCCTGAGGAATTGCTGTGTCTCGTTTTCTGATAAGGAAAGCCCATATCACATTTCCCCTTTGCCTTGGATGCCAGGAAGCCCAAAGCCAAACTGGGTGCTTAATCACAACTGTGCTAACCGCCATGGCTGCACCGTGAGTTTATTTTCTTGGCTCTGGTTTTCTAGTTTGGGTTTACATGTGTGCAAGTGTATGTGTGTGTGTGTGTGTGTGTGTGTGTTTATGCACACACTTCTTACAGACATACATGCCCATATGTGCATCTCTGTCGAAGTCAGATGTCAGCTTCAGGAGCCATCTCCCTGTTTTCTGAGACAAGGTCTCTCACTGGCCAGAAACTCCTCAGTTAGGCTAGGCAGGCTGGCAAAGGACTCCCAGGGATCCTCCTGTCTGTGCCTTCCCAGCACTGAGATTATAATCACACTGTTCTGCCTGGCTTCTTGTGTAGGTTCTGGGGTTTGAACTTAAGTTCCCATGTTTGCACAACAAATGCTTTACAGACTGATTCATCTCCTGGGCCCCCTATTTCTATTTCAAGCAACCTCAAGACCCATCCCATGGCCTTTTGCCTAAAGGGGATCTGAAGCTCGGCCTTTGGAGAGGAGGGAGGGTTTGATGTCTGTTTTGATCTTCCTCAGGACTACATTGACACAGAGATGCTGCTGTGTGCAGAGAATGTGAACCAGGACAACCTGCTCTCCTATGCCCGAGAAGCCGCTGATTTTGCCACCAATTACCAGCTGCCATCCTTAGACTTTGCCATCAATCACAATGGGCAGCCTGATGTGGCCATGTTCGACTTCACCTCCATGTATGCCTCAGAGAACGCAGCCCTGATGCGTGAGCGCCAGGCACACCAGCTGCTCGTGGCTCTTGTGGGCGACAGCTTGCTTGAGGTACTACCTGCCCTTAGAGCCCTTCATTTATGCTACAATTCAGATCCACAGGCCTGTACTTGAGCTCATAGCCTCTGCCACTAACATCCCAGGGAAGGGCAGGTTCTCAGACAAAAGGCACACCTCTCTCCCAAGGCCATCTTGGCCTGGGAACCAGCCCTTTTGGCTGAATTTTGAGATTTGTCAGTTCACCTGTAGAGGAAGCCTTTTCTCCCATCTCCAGCTTCTTCTGGGCTGCTTCTAGATTGAAGAACAAAATCAACCAGCCCTGATCTGGAGCCCAGGACTGTTTTCCTCAGAACATATAGACTCCATAAGCATAGCTGGGACCTGTTAACCGGTGAGGGTGGCCCTATGTGGATTTTCAGTATAGAGATCTTCCAGAGTGTGAGGGAGGCTCGGGGGGCAGGGCAGGAGATTTTTGAAGTGCAGTGTTGAAGCCATGGCTTTCTCTCTCGCCCCTAAAAATGTGAAGATTCTTAGATAAGTGACCATTTGGGAGTTAGCATCCCATCTTAATATGAACACTCACAGTGTCTGCAAAGTTGTCCAGAGCTGAGAGTCAGATTACAGACCCTGCTTTTGGTATATTATGGGCAAGCTTGGCCAGACCAGTCCTTGTTCACCCTTACTGTGGCCTGTCGCTTCTATCCCTGCCGCCCTCCCAACCTTCCCTTCCTCATGCTCCTCCAGTGCTAAGTGCTCTGGCAGGCTCCAGTGTTTTCCAGCCACAAAGCTTTTGCCCTTAACCTTGCTAAATGGAAGATGAGGATCCCACCCATGCTTTACAATGGTCATAAAGGCCATGCTTTCAAAAAGTGTCCGGTTCCCCTCTCTCTCTTTCAGAGACCCCAGGTAGCTTTGCTACATGTGGGGCCATCATACCCTTCACATTTTTGCTACAACTGCCCATGATTCTGATAAGCTGTGGGCAGCAGGACTCTGCCCTTGCCCTGGTTCAGAGCTGGCAATCAGCCAGTGGTGGATAGAATGGGAGAGAAGACTGGAAGTAGAGACTATGGGAATTTTACATGTGTTCTTTTACAGCCGTTTTGGCCCATGGGCACAGGCTGCGCCCGAGGCTTCCTGGCAGCCTTTGACACAGCATGGATGGTGAAGAGCTGGGACCAGGGCACCCCTCCCCTGGAGGTGTTAGCTGAAAGGTGAGTCTTAAGAGTAGAGCTCATAGCTGGCCCCAGCAGCCCCGGGCAGGAGTAGAGCCAAGCTGACTGTCCAGCAGCTTTGAGCTTATCCATCTTTCCATGTGTGGCTTGACATGATCTGAGGGTCTCCAAGGACACTGTGTCACAATCCATTTCCTTGGGTGAGTTTCTCTATGTCCAGTGTCTTAGGCCCTGGATAATAAAGACAAATCTTGACATGAGCTAGTTCTAAATTGTGCCTCTACGACTTTTCTCATCCACACAAGGCCCAAGAGGTTTATTTAAGGAAGTCTTCAAGGACATTGCACAGTGTCCTGTCCTGAATAAGGGATCTGTGACCTTCCAGGACTCTCCTACAGTTGAGGTCCTGGCTTTCTCCCAGGCCCTTGCTCTGACCACAAGACCATGAACAGATGGCTGACTTGAGAGAGTTAGTACTGATACAGGAGACAGGCTTTCGATGGCCTTGGGTGTGGACCACTATGACCACAGGGGCAAGCGGCAATAGCAGCTTGGCTGGGCAGAGGCTTTAGCTGAACCAGAGGCTACTGAGATGCTGGCCCTGCATTCCTGCCCCCTCCTGCACGGTAAAGGAGACCACATCCCCAGCACCTAGATGCTTTTCCTCTCTCCCCCTTTTCATCTCTCCCATTTTGTAGTTCTCTGTCAGACATTGCGAGTAGGACTATACAAACGCACCCAGGGAGACCAGGGAAGAGGGGAGTGTAGGAGCCAGGGCCTGTGGTGGCAAGAGCACCCCTGACCTCTGGCCTCTGACTCCCGGCAGAGAAAGTCTTTACCGGCTGTTACCTCAGACAACCCCTGAGAACATCAACAAAAATTTTGAGCAGTACACCTTGGACCCAGCCACTCGGTACCCAAACCTCAACTTGCACTGTGTCAGGCCTCACCAGGTAAGCCCACTCCCAAGTCAGTCTCAAGCCCCTGCAGTGACCTGACTGAGGAAGAAGAATGGTCTCATAAATTCCTGGAACTGAGGCCACCAAAGCATGCTAGCCCAGGGTGGAGCTGGTTCTTTTCCCCAGAAGATGCAGAATAAAGGCAGCACTCTTTATAGCCTATAGGAGGGAGCTAGACCACATGTGATGCCGCATGCATCTGTGTTTATTTGCATGTTTGTGTATGTTTTCATGTGTTAATTTGCTACTGTGCAAATGTGACACTGGTTATATTTGTGTCAAAAATAATCCACTTTCCTAGATAGCTCCTTTCTTCCTTACCTTGCACGGGCCTGGACTTCTTTTATTCTAGGGATTTTATCCACCCCAAATTTACCTTCTTCAATTAATTAGACAGAGATTAGTACAGGTTCTTATTAGCTAGTTAGAAACTCACTGTCAGTTCTCCCACACTTGGGAAGACAGTTAAGGCCTGTGGTATGTGTTGAAAGCCATGTCAGCCAACACCTGAAGAAAGTAATATCGGGTAGAGAGTCTGGCGTGGGGCACAGGATCTGGGAACTGGTGGGCAGATGCATGTTCTTTTTCTGCTCATAGGTGAAACATTTGTACATCACTAAGGAGATGGACCGCTTCCCTCTGGAGGGATGGGGCTCAGTGAGGAGATCTGTCAGCCTCTCCAGGCGGGGTAAGTTGTCCTTCTGGGGCCCTGAGACAAGCTGTACAGGGGATGAAGCTTGCTCAGACCTACTGCCAGCTTGGCTCTGCCCCATTACCTGTGACCTTTAACAGGTGCCTCTCCTCTTTTGTCCTTCAGTTTCCACATCTGTAAGAGCAAGGGTAAGACAGGATTATCAGAGTTAAGGTGTGCAGTTAGTTGTCAAGTACTCAGCACAGGAAAGTCCACTGTAGGCAGTCCCATAGGACTGGTTTTTCTTTGCCTCTTGTTTCTGGAATGAGGGTCCTGTCTCCCCAACTAGACAACAGATTCCTGAACTTTTATCCCCCTTCTGATTCCTAATCCTGATACAACACTGGCTACAGAGTGGGTGCTCAGAGTTAGGGGAGGGATGGCTCAATGAGTAACTCCCCAGTAGCCAGCTCCTCTCAGGCCCCGCCCCTCTCTTACCCAGGGACACTCCAACTACCTGTCTGCCCAGCCTCTCCCTCCCTTCCCTGCACACACCACATACCCAGCTGCTGTAAAACACTGTTTACGGTTTTACAACTTTTACTGCAACACAACTGTTTTACAGCTGTTACACAACTGTTTTTTATAACTTTTACAGATACAACTTTTACTTGTGTTACTTTTACGTAAGCATGGCAGGCTTAGCTGCCACTCCATCCTGTTTTCCTGGAATGGCTCAGCTCGGTCTGATTAATTTCTGGACATTCTTCAATAGCCAGCTCAAATATACATCCCCAGACACTTTCTTTACTGTGGTCTCCGCCCTGAGATAGCTTACAACAAACCTGGGCATGAGCTCCTCTATCCATGACAACTCCAAGTCATTGGTGTCACCCAGTAGATGCAGGGTCTATGTTCTTAGCCTACAAATTAGACCCAGCTATTGTCCCCAGGGATGGTGCTGTTAGACAGTGTGTTTCCAGTTGACCCAGGTCCTGTACAGTGGCCATCAGGGTTACATTTATGTCATCCACTCTTCCTGGTTCCCAGTCCTAATGGCAGAGAGAGTGATTGATGCTCAGGCTGAACTATCTCACCACCTGTATTTTTCCCCCAGAGTCAGACATCCGGCCTAACAAGCTCTTAACCTGGTGCCAGCAGCAGACCAAGGGTTACCAGCATGTCAGAGTCACTGACCTGACCACATCCTGGCGCAGCGGCTTGGCCCTGTGTGCCATCATCCACAGCTTCCGGCCAGAGCTGATGTGAGTGTGGACCCTGAATACAAGGGACTCTAGCCTTCTCGGGGTGGAGAGCCCCCGACCCAGCTAAATATTTCTCTCTGCAAGTTTCTATCCGGGTTGTTTTCTAAAACTTGTTTAGACAGCAACATGTTTGCCGGGTGTCCCTAGTATGTAACAGTCAGCACAGGATTAGTAGTTGTGTCTCTCCACTTGGCCGTCAACCCTAATAGCCACACTTTGGAAATTTGAGCATACGCTTCAAAGCCCCACTCACAAGAAAGGAAATAGAACAGAGAGACCTAACTTAACCAAGCATTTCTGTGACACCCATATTCATCAGATCATTTATGGAATCTTCTAGAGCTTCTTTGTGTGTTAGCAAAATGGTAGGATCAACTGGAAGGTGAGATGACATTCTAGAAACCCTTTGTGATATCCATAGAACAATACTTATTGACACGGAAGCAGCACAGACCTCCCCCCACCCCGACCCTTCCTAAAACACTAATGAAAACCTACTGAAATCATCTAGCAGGAAGGAGACAGGAATCTCTTTTCCACATGATATATATGATTTCATTGATTTGAGAAAATCTCTTGTTACTATAGCAATTACAATGAAAAATGAATAAGAGAAGTAACTAAGGTAACTCCCACATTTTCCAAAGAGGCTAAATCATTTTCTAGTAGCTTAGGTCAGTGGTATGATCATGGTCCATGTTTGATTCAGTCCTTCATGAGCGAGGCATATTCCTGGGCTTGAGGTTGGGGCTCAATGGGACTGGAAGAGTCATCAGCCCACAGTGCTTCTTATGAGCAATTCATCCTAACTCACCATGAACTTCACCTGACATTGATCCTCCAGCAATTTTGACTCACTGAATGAAGACGATGCTGTCGTGAACAACCAACTGGCATTTGATGTGGCCAAGCGTGAGTTTGGGATCCTGCCTGTGACCACAGGCAAAGAGATGGCGTCTACCCAGGAGCCTGACAAGCTCAGCATGGTCATGTACCTCTCCAAGTTCTATGAGCTATTCCGGGGCACCCCACTGAGACCCATGGGTAAGCACAGAGACTTGTCTAGCTGCTAGTATTATCTCTGTTCTCCAGCGCAAGTCTGGCTGGTGCTGTCTAACTCTGCAGCTACCAGACACCTTCCATTTGACTCAGAGGCCAAACAAGAATGACCCCTGAAGAGATGTAGTGGTCTCTCCAGACCCTTCAGCCATTTAAGGCTTTATAAAGATCAGGATGAGGGAATTATTTTTGAAGACTCTTGCTACAATGACACCCACCAGTTATAACATCACTACCTGGTCCTGTATCCCAATTTCAATGTTGCTTTTACTTCTCAACAGATTCATGGCGTAAAAACTATGGAGAAAATGCTGACTTTGGCTTGGGCAAAACATTTATTCAGAATAACTATCTCAACCTCACGTTGCCCAGAAAGAGGACCCCACGGGTAAGTTTCAGGCCCGTGTTTTGTTTCAGAAAGGAGAATATCATATCCAGATCTATTTATGTTGACAGACTATGTAAGCCAGGACTCAAAAGATATACACACAGCTCAGCGGGTGCATGTCTTAAGAGTGAACCCAGGTTAGCTCCATCCCCTGAGTGCTAGGTTCAAGCTCATTTCTCGTGTCATTAGACAGTTCAGATCAGGGCTATGATGAACATCGGTTAAGTGGCAAGGGCATAGAGGAGTATTCTGTATTCTCACACTTCCGTTCATTAAATTCATTTGTTCATTCAATGGTCATCATGCCCCACTAACTTGAAGGCTGTGGTTTTTAGTTGTTTTGATGATGGGAACAATTACACAGACATGAATGCTGTGGGGCTCTTGTCCTTGGGTCCAGTCCTAGTTGGCTTCTCTGTTGTCATGATTAAACACTGACCAGACCAGCATGGGGGAGGACAGGGTTTGTTTGGTTTACACCTCCATGTCACAGTCCATCATCAAAGGACACCAGAGCAGAAGCTCAGGGCAGGAATCTGGAGGCAGCAATTGAAGAAGCCATGGAGGAATGTTCACTCTCCATCACTTGTATGCTTTCTTATACAACCCAGAACCGCTTGCTCTGAGGTGGTACCATCCACAGTGGGCTAGGCCCTCCTACATCAATAAGCAGTCAAAAGAATGCCCCGCAGGCTTGGCTACATTCAGCCAGTCTTACGGAGGCATTTACTCAGATGGAATTCCCTCTCCCTGGGTGATTCTACTTTGTGCCAAATTGGCAAACACTAATCAGCACAAGCCCAGGGTATAAAGAGGTTCTAGAACTTTCTAGATTTGTAGCACCCTTAGTGGCTATGACTTTTTTTTTTACAGTGTTCCTAGATAAGGGGGAAAATGCTTGTTCTGTTTCCTAATCAGTTAAGTCCAAAAAATCTGACACATATCACTGTGCCCTGCCTTTCCTCTGGGTTCACACTGGTTTCACAGGATACTGAGCTACACAGTTTGGTAACCACGCATCTAACAAACAATTATGATTTTATTCATGATATCCAACCTGTGGCCTGAAAGTAGGAGTACTCCAGGATAGCTGTGAATATAATCTAACACAAAATCATGAATTTAATTTAAACATGATAAGACTTTTTTTGAGACTGGGTCTCACTATGCAGACGAGGCTGACCACAAACTCACAGAGACCTGCCTGCCTCTGTCTTCCTCTACTGGTATTAAAAGTATACATTATCATGCCTAGCTGGTGAGACTTGTTATGGCAAGTTTTTTGCAAGTCAATTATGCATTTCTTGAATGTGAAATCTGCAAATGACAGAAGAGTGTCATAATCGCACAAAATAAACATGTGTGTGTGTTCTTACAACCTACAAGCCATGGGTTGGACACCTCTGAATTTAATGCGTGGTGTAAGACAATTTGAATCCTCCAA
This sequence comes from Grammomys surdaster, assembly GCF_004785775.1. Classification (NCBI taxonomy): domain Eukaryota; kingdom Metazoa; phylum Chordata; class Mammalia; order Rodentia; family Muridae; genus Grammomys; species Grammomys surdaster. The sequence continues at coordinate 5,413,343 of NW_021604629.1, forward strand.
TGTGATTCAGAGAAGCCAAAAACCTGATACTCTTCATTTCAACCAGCTTGCATCTCGGTGAGAGATAGAATGTCCTTGCTTTAATAGGTTCACCTTTACAGATATAAGCCAGGGATCACAGAGGCCAGGTGGCTGGCCCAAGGTCACACAGTACTGAGTTATACTTTATTGCTGTGTCCCCTGCACTTGTTCACTTGTGCACTTGTTCATTAAAGAGGCCTTTGTTGTGTATCCAGGGATGGAACATGCTGAAGAGATGTTAGTTGGCAGTGAGAAGTAGCTAATGTAAAGATGGTCTGAGTTGAGCCAGACAGCTCAGGATTTGGGGGACATGGCTGTCCTCTGCTGACCACATTAATAACTGGACTAGCAGATATGTGCCGCTGGTTAGTTTTTAAAGAGGGAAGCCATTTGGTTTAATAAATGGCTTTTGGCACATCAGCCTTTTCAAACCCTTGAAAAATCATGATAAGAAAGGGTTCCTGGGGTGAAAGAGCTGGAAAATAAGTAGGAAGAGAAAGTAAGTCATTTGTTTATTCTCATGTTCTCTCCGCCTGGCCATGAGAAATATTTGCTTTTTCCTTATGCTTCTGGTTCTTTGTCAAGTATAATAAAGTCCATAGTGATTGGAGGCTTTTGGTAATAGGTACTTTTATTTATTCTTTGGTAATTTCATAGATGTATGTAATATGTTTTTATCATGTCCATCCCCTGACACCCCCATTCCCACAGAAGACCCTCTTCTTCTTCTCAACCAGTCCTCTCCAAGTTCCCTGTGTGCATCTGTGTTCACATCTGCACTCATGTACACGTCCCACTGAGCTTAGTTAGGCCCATGTGCAGGAGAATAGATGGGAGATATTTGGTGGATCATGGCAGCACCAGTTGCTACACCACTGAAGGAAATAGCTTTGGTTAGAGGTCTTGAATCAACCTTTGCCTTCTGGTGAGAAAATAGTCTCTACATTTTAATTTTGATAGGCTTTTATTTTTACCTACATCTCAATAGCATTTTTCCAATGGAGAAAGTAAGCATTATTTGGATGCACGCACTGCTAATTTTCCCATGTTGACAGCATTTTATTTCCCAGGGTCCTGGTGGAGGCATCTTAGAAGCAAAGGTTACCCCCCTGTACTTCATTTACTCTCCCAGAAGATTTGGGATCATTTTAGGAGCTGCTGACTGGGCCCACCACTGTGGAGTGCATTTTGTGAGCCCATAGGTCACATGTCTGGATGGGGTCTAGCCAGGCTCCAGTTGTTTGAATAGTCCCACCCCAGGCTGAGAAGTATAAAAGAGAGAGTTGCATGTATTGCTCTTTGTGAGAAAAGCCAAGTCCTCATTGAAAATGGAAACAAAAATACAAAGAGAACTCTAAGATTATGCATGGGGCATTCTTGTTGATAGGACATTCTGTACTTTCATGGCTCTGGTCTCTAGCCTAAGTGGCATTCACAGTCAGTAGAGCTGAGAGCCCAAACAGCCTGTGTCTCTAAAACCCAACATTGTGGAAAATAAGGTCATCTGTTTCTCTTGGTGTTTGCCCAAGCATTTAGACTGAGATTATTTCCATTCACAAAATAGTGATTGATGAGAAGCTGAAGGAAATGTTGAAGGGAGGCAGGGCCCTATGATCCATTGGTTTATAGCACCTTGGTCAAATTTTTGAACAAATTTCCATGGCTGAACTACGGTTGTGTTTTTTTAATGGAGTTGGTGAACATGGCAATTGTGTGCATGCATGTGCATGTCCGTGTTGTGGGTGTGCGTGCGTGTGTGTGTGTGTGTGTGTCTGTGCCTGTGTCTGTGTATGTGGTGGGTGTGTCTGTCTCTGAGTGTGGGTACACTTAGTACACTTAAGTGATACATAGTAGACTCAGTTCTGAGGCTGCTATTTCAGAATAGCCAGGCCTGAAATGACCCTTATGGGGCCAGGCCACGCTAAGCCCCGGATGGAAGTTATGCCTGTGTTTACCGTGAACCTACAGCAACTCTTCCTACACTTACGGTGTTTGAAAGGCTGGGATGAAATGTGGACATGGAGGAAGTCAGAGTGTAGGAAAATCCATGCAGGTCTGATACATGCTCTGTGCATCCTGACTCCAGACTCCCCCGGGAGATAGCCACTCGGAGGAGGTCCAAGCCACTGGAAGCTGGCAGTTAAGATGTTTATCCTTAGGAAGTCGACTTAATCTGGGATCAAAGATACATGTGAAGAAGCTACTGTGTTTGGCCTACACCCCTACCCAAGGCCATGGTGATAGTTCAGTCCTTACAGCTCTCCTCCTCGTCTGTCTTGGCCAGTTTCACAGGCCTTGGGTAGATTGTTCAGATTACGGGAGCAGGGAGTGAGCTATGAGGTGTTATCGAGCCAGCTGGGTAACATCTATGAAAGGGAATGTGTCTGTGAATGGTTACAGTGAATGAAGAAGTCAGTAAATCTGAGTTGGCCTTGGCAAGCTGGACATTTGCTCTCTAGCCCTCAGGTTGGATCTAATGTTTATTTGAAATGAATTAAATCTTAGAATGGTACATGGGCTGCAGGTTTAATGTGATACCAAAGCCCTGGACAGGTGAGCCTGTGCTACCTCTGCATAGGAGGCCCAGGGAACACAGAAAGTCCGGTGGTTTCCACAAGGCAGTTCACACAAAAGGTATCTCTAGTCCAGGCCTGGCTCTGACCTTAGACACAATGATTAAACCCCCTCAGAGCCCAAAGCCACTGGGATAGAGATGATGCCTACCTTGCCTGTGTCGCAGGGATTCTGAGATAGAGTAGAAACACTCTCCACTGTGCCTGACCATAACTCCATGCCAGCACTTGTTGTGTGGGGGGCCATCTTTGCCCATGTCTACCATTGGGCTGACAGCTGTTTCCAGACAAGCATGCATCCTTCTATGCTTCTAGTTCAAACAGTGCCCATGGTCCTGAGCTCACTATGTTTTCTTGGCCATTGCAGGTAGACACCCAGACTGAAGAGAATGACATGAACAAGAGGAGGCGACAAGGCTTCAACAACCTGGAAGAGGTCTGTGTGCACGGGCTCTGCTGTAACAAAGGTCCATGTCCTGAGGACCGGTGGCTTGGGTGTGCTTGGCTATGTCACTAGCCCTTGTCCTGTTTGGTTTTTTTCTCTCATGAGCCACTGGGATCCAGGCTCAGTTTGATAGAAAACCAGTCAGTGTTCTGATCCACACTTAGCTTCTTCTTAGCTGTGTAACCTTGTAGGATGAAACCTCCCTGGGATGACGGGTATGTCTGACAAATGTGCTGATACATCCAAACTGCTTGAAACTTTGCAGGGCTTGTAGATTTATAAGATGACCTATATAATATTGTTAATTAATATTGAATTTCTAATTACACTAAATAGGACAGAGACACCAGTCAGCCCTCTGCATTTTTTTTTCTGCCTTTTGGACAAATGTTGAGTGCTCTCGAGCGCCACCATCTGATAAAAGGAGAAAATTTTAGGAGATTGTGTGTCAAACTCTAGAACTTGCCTCTGGAAATGATAGCATAAAGTGGGCATGAATTCTCCTCTAAAGAAATAATTTAAAGAGACATAAGATGTGCACTTCACTTATTTGTGCCTGTGTGTGTATATTTTGGAGGCTAATCATGTACTGTGTGTGCGTGCGAAGGCAGAGATTGATGCCAAGTGTCTTTCCTGTTTGCTTTCCACCTTATTTTTTGGAGACAGGGTCTTACAAAGAAGTGATATCTTCTCGATTAGGCTTAACTGGCCAGCCCATGAGCCCCAGGGGTCAGCCTGCCTCCACTTCCCAGTGCCATGGCTATGGACGTGTACCACTGCACCCATCTTTTTATGTGGGTGTTGGGGTCCTGAGTCTTCATGTTTGTGTGCCAGTCACTTTACCAGTGAAGCCATCTCCCCAGCCCTGTCTTACATTCGCCAAAGCCATCCTAATTCTGCAATAGGAAGCGTGTATATGTCAAGGAGCCGTGGGTGCCAGTTTTAGCTAGCCTGCTGGCTAATGTCAGAGCTGACTCAGAGGCACATGGGATAATTTGTAAGCTACACTGATGCTTGATTCACAGGACTCATAAGAGACATGCCCCTTCTGTGTGGTTAGAGAGGCTTTATTGCTGTCTTTTGTAAAACATTATTCTTCATGGCTCAGACTTGTTCCACCTTCCAGCAAATAAGCTGTCAGTCAAGCCAGGAGCCCGCCCTGATAGAGCCTAGCAGCCCACCCTTTACCTCATTTATGATAAAAAGACATCTGGAGTTCTTGTCACATCTTACAACGTGAACATGCTCACTATCCCCGTCTGAAGCATTCCCAGAGCTTCTGGGGTGATCCCATGAAGAACTGTGGCTTCAGGGAGTAGAGGAATGGCTGAGAAGTTAAGAGAGCTCACTGCTCTTCCCGAGACTCAAGTGTAGTTCCCAGTATCTACAAAAGATAGCTCTCAACTGCCTAAAACTGCAGCTCCAGGGGACTCAATGCCCTCTCCAGGCCTCCACAGCCACCCCTGTACTTGTCACATATACACACTCACACAGTGATTTTTTAAGAAAATAAAAATGAAAGAGAAATGCAGGCCCTGTACTCAATGAATCAAATCTGGTTTGAAAAAAGGTTATTGGTAGATATCTCAGTGAGTGTGGGCCCGCTGTATTGGCTGACCTTGATTTTGTGCAAACAGTGTTCATTCAGTAAACTCTCTCCTCACCCTTGAGCCTACATTCATGTGCAAGCCACACTTCGTACACTAAAGTGAGGAGTGACTCCATTTTGTGTCTGTCCGACACTTGACTGTGCTGTGCATACATAACTCCCTCCCCCAGGCCATTTCTCTTTGGGGCCTTATTTCAAAAACAGTCAACTCTAACTTGCATCTTCCCATGCGTCTCTTCTGAATGAATGCATCTTTGCCACCTCAAGAACACTGTTCCTGTGGGGAAGACCCACTATCTCCTTGAGATGGCCGACCACCCTCACTTGGCACAGTACCCCTCTCTGTCTTCTGAGGTGTGTGGGAAAAGATTCTCATGGAACAGGAAAAGACATTAGGAAATACTAGAAAATTTCCAGTGTTATTAATTAGCAGATGAATGAGAAGGAACTCAATTTTATAAACCATTGTAACAAGGTCTTCCTCACAGCCTGGTTACCATCATGAGTTCTCATAGGATGGGTGTGAAGCGCCCTTCACGCCTGTGCCATGAATCTGCAGAACCTCCAGTGCAGGCTAAATGTGAGAACACATCAGACCAACACAGATTGAGGATCTTTTTATAAAGTAGCTGCCAAGTGCCCCTCAGAAGTGTAGGAGCCAAGGAAGATAGAGAAATGCCAGAGATTGCAGGAGACCTAGGAGACAAGATGACTAAATGTGTGGGATCCTGGACAGGAGCCTGGAACCGAAGCTGGGTGGGAACAGAAAAGCTGACGCAATCCAAATAGAGCCCCCGGTCCAGATCACAGCGTTAAGCCAGCGTCCACTCCCCGACTCCGATAACATTATTCCTGAAGCTAGGTCAGCTGGAGGAAGGGGGCTCAAGAGCAAGCCGTACTGCTTTGTACCTTCTGTGTAAATCTAAAGTTATTTCTGGATTGCTTTTTATTCAAAGGTTGGAGTTGTGGGTGAATGTGGGAAAAGGAGTACAGAGCAGCAGAGAAAAATTGCCTGAAAGCTTGTGCTTATGATAACCCAGCTGATCTCTCTCTCTCTCTCTCTCTCTCTCTCTCTCTCTCTCTCTCTCTCTTTTCACACTTCTTAGCCAAATGATCCATTTTGTAAACTATTTTATGTCACACCTCTCTATAAGAACTAATTGTTTTTTTCTGAAATAACCTCTTGAAGTGGGACATTCCTCCCATTTTGTAGATGGGGCAAGTTCAGAGATCTAAAGCACCAAGGTCCCAGGGCTTGGAGGGAAAGAGTCAGAATTCAAACTTTTACCTGCTGGCCATGCCCACTCTTTAGACACACACATTGTGCTGTAAGCATCAGTTCTAGGGCCTGTTGCCTGGACTTATAGAGAGGACCTATGTCCAGATGATGCCTGGATTCCAATGTGCTGCTTTGATCTTTGCAGCTGCCAGCCTTCTCCAGCCGTAGCTTGGGCGCCAATCAAGAGTATGCTAAAGAAAGTGGCAATCAGAACAAAGTCAAGTACATGGCCAATCAGCTGCTAGCCAAGTTTGAGGAGAACACTCGGAACCCTTCAGTCATGAAACAGGTAAGGCTATCACATGGTCACTGGACCTACCCTCTGGTGACAGAAACTTTCTGGCTAGAGATCGGCTGAAGTTCACCATCTGGGTTGTGAAGTAACAGACTTCTATGGGGACAGGTAGCAGCTCTTTTCTACTTTGGAGTTACATTGTCCTGTTAGAGCATTTTGTCCTCCGTAGTGGATATCTCGACAAGTAAGTGTGGTAGCATTCCAGTAAAATCAATTTACACAAACAGGCCCCTGCATTAGACCCATGGGTTACAGTTTGCTGGTGCTCATCTTGCAGTAATTAAATCCGTTTTCTATTTTGGTTTTGCACTCAAACCATGATTTGTAGCCAATGTGAGATGGAGCAACTTGAGTTGACAGACTGTGGGAGAGCACTGCCCCAGTCCATGGTGAAGTGATGCACTCCAGCCAGAGGCATTGACTAAGATGACAACAAGGACTTGACCAACCTCCTCAGTGTTCCCTGGTGTCTCTCCCCTCCCCGTGCCCCAGCAGGCCCTGATGGGGCGCTGTGCCCAACCAGGGCAGGCTGTTGCTGTGCCTCAGACTGCTGAGTCCTCTCTGACTCACTCACTTGAGGTCTGTGCTCACAGCTTGGTACTCTCTTCACTTGCCTTAAATACATGTTGTATTATGATATATGGTTATTGTTACTAAACTCTGGGGTCAGATTCCCTTGGTGTATGGAGGACACCAGTCCCATGACAGAAATTGGCTCATTTTATGGGGGACAGTCTCCTTACTGGTTAACTTTAGAGGCAAACATAAATGGCTCCTTGGTCTTGGGGTGAGCCACACCTCTCCTGAATAACTAACCTTCTCCAGAAAGTGGCTTTGTTATATAAGGGCAATTTTCTTGAGTCCTGACTTTGTCTAAATGTAGTTTCAACGGTCCCTTCTGGACTTCCTATAAGCCCCAGTGTTAGAGAGGGCTCTGTCCATTTGGCCTGAACATCACTGTCCTGGAGTGGGCAAGAAGCTCTCTGTTTCTGGGAGAACTGCACTGGACACTCTAGCATGGTGTAGGCTGGCAATGATGGCCCAGAGCCCTGTGTTTGAGCCAAAAGCAAGGCCTGTGGGATTGACACGTCGTCCCAGAGCAGGAGACTACAGAACTTGTCCATCCACATGCTTGCAGAGCCAGGGATCCAGTTTCCCAGCTGGGCCAGGCTTGTAGGCGCCTAGCCAGCCCCATCTCTGCTCCTCCACACCGCATCTCCTTCTCCCTGTTTCTCCTGTCCTCCCTCCGCATGCCTGGGTCTTACTTACCTTTTCTTTCCTGTCTCCTGGGGCTGCCTCTGTGGACTTGCCTCTCTACTCTCAGGACTGCCGCCGGGTCTCAGGCATAGGTAAGCCTATCCTGTGCTCTGCCTCTCGCCCTCCTGGTACTTCTCGCTGCCCCAAGCTGGAGGAGTCTACTCCCAGGCTTCCACCTCCTCTGAAAAGGCAGGTAGGGCTCTTTCCAGTGGATACTATTTTGGTAATGCCAGCGGGAGGGGACTTTGAGCCAAGGGGTGGGATCCATGACTCCCTCTAGCCCCCAAGTATGGCTGAATGTAAAATCCCTGTACTATCCTTATAGATAAGATCTTATCCTTATAGACAAGAACAACCACATAGGTCTACCTGAAGTACATGCCACTGGTCCCTCAGACCATCACAGGAGTTATCCAGCCATCCATACTCACTCTTGATTCTGTTGCTTCAGGGCAGGGGGGTAAGGGAGGGAGGAAGCAAGTGCATGTGGCATTTGGGGAATTATGTCATACGTTAGTACAGAGAGCTAGTGAATAAGCTGGTTTCCAATTTATTGAAAAAGTAATAATAGAATGGAATCAGGGGCCTTGTGGATACACCCACTGAAGAGGTGAGGCTGCAGCATGGTAAAAGCCTTTCTGGATGTCTAAGCAGCCAGAGCCTGTGTGCTGAGACTGTGCTTTATCCCATCTCTGGCTTTGGAATCTGGACAGAGTCAGGATGAGTACCCACAAACCCCAGGGTCATCTGGTCAGCACTGGGTATTGTGTTTTGCTCTCATACCAGAGGGGGAGAGCGGTCAGTGTGGTCTAGTGCAGCAATCATGTGTCTGTGTGCTTACCAGTCCTTTGAGGGCAAGGAATGCTCGTGCATACTCAGATCAACCATAGCCTCTAAAGGAACAAGCCAGACCTTCCTTAAGGCATCCTAGGTAGTTTCGGAATATGAATACTCATGGGCCCAGGGTTATAGAGGTTTGTCTGGGGGACTCTTAGGCTTAGGCCCAGGCCTGAGAACTCTGATTGGGTGCTGGGAATACCAGTACAAGTGCAGAAGCCCCTCCCCCACCCAGTCTACTCTGTGACCTTTCCCAACACCTACTGCTGTGCTCTCTGTCCCTGGTCCTCATGGAGGTTCCTCATGGAGGTTTCCCTCCTATAAATGGAAGGAAGCTGACTTCCCCCTCTCTCTCAGTTCTCCTCCACGGTGGCAACAGGACAGGTGCTCAGAGAACTCAATCAAGTACCTGCTAGTGGCGAGTGCCCCAGCAGACCCTGGAGAGCCAGGGCCAAGTCAGACCTGCAACTGGGTGGTGCTGAAAATCTCGCCACCCTGCCTCCCACCTGCCAAGGGGCACTGGCCCTGTCTGGGGTGCTGCGGCGCCTACAACAAGTAGAAGAAAAGGTTCTTCAGGTGACCATCTTCTCTGCCTATCCGTGTCCATCCTACCTGCTCCTCATCTGGGTTCCTTCCCCTCTGGTTCCCTGCCTGTCTTCTGTCTCCTGTGTGTGAAGAGACAAACCTGGCTTACTCCTTCCCCTCTCCCTTGGTGGCAACCCTCATGGCCACTGTCTCTATCCTTCTCCTTTCTCACCTTGACTGCAGAAGAGGGCCCAGAACTTGGCTAACAGGGAATTTCACACAAAGAACATTAAAGAGAAGGCAGCTCACCTGGCCTCCATGTTTGGACACGGGGATTTACCACAGGTAAACCAGGGGCTTTCAGAGTCTTCAGGAACCAGGGCTGGGTGTCTAGCCGGGTAGCCGTGGACCAGCCCAGAAGCTTTTCTAGAGTACGAGAAGAAAGTCACGTTTTAAGCCATTGATAAATTCAAACTTGTGTCTAAGAGACCCAAATGCATAGTTTTTGATAGTAGACACATTATGACAAAGGCAAATGAAGACAGAAAAATAAGCCCAAGTCAAAAGAAACCATTACCCAGCAAAAAACATGCCCCATTAAGATCCTAGTAGGTATGACTGTGGTGACACATGCCTTTAATCCCAGCACTCAGGAGGCAGAGGCAGGCGGATCCCTGTGAGCTTGAGGCCAGCCTGGTCTTTACAGTGAGGTCCAGGTTAGCCAGAGCTACACAGTGAAACCTTGAGTCAAAACAAAGTAACATTAAATCAAAGGGAACAACCCTGGTCAAGGGTATCCAGTCTTTTGACTTTGGGATATGATGCTGTCATGCACAGACATGCTTGGTCACATTTGTAGTTATCCTGGGACGCATGTGGCATGTGGCATGTGGATACATATGTGCTTAGATAATTTCCAAGTAGACACTGAGTTTCCTGAGAGTCGTTGCAAGGAGGAATTGCTGGGCTCTGGGTGCTTTAAAGGTGAAAGCAAGCCAACTGCTTGTGCCATTACAGCCCATCCCTCCTAATCAGGGGGGCACTGAATGATGAGACAACGCTCAACCTCAGCTCTGTCTCTCATGCCGCAGTGCTAAGCTAATGCAAGAAACTTTGCCTTAGCTGGGAAGTATAGCTTCCTCCAGACTACCTACTGATTTAGAGACTGGTAGAAAAAGGTGTTTGCATAGCAGGAACTGGAAGAGTAATAGCGGAGCCCTGGAGGTGGGGGTGGGGGTATGCTTGCAAAATCCTCCTTCTTCAGCAAGCTATCTCTAGAACACATCTCTGCAGCTTCACCCAGCCTCCCCTTGTGTCTCCAGCTGTCGCTGGAGTCACGCATAAAGGGAAGATCTGCACTGAGTTCATTGCCAGAGTTCTAGCAGCCTCCAGAAGGCCAGGAAGTATGTGCCTACAGCTGCAGAAGCCCCAGCTATGGCAGTCTGCCCCGGCTGGCTCAGGCTTCTCCCCTCCTGAGCCTGCAGCTGCTCCCTCATACCAAACTCTATGAGGGCTTCTCATGAGTACTGCAGTCTTAGGCAGTTCTAGGCAGGAGCAGAATGGGTCTCATCGGAGTTCTTCAGGGAGCTGGAACTGAAGCAGAATGCAGTTCAGTCAGGAACTACATAATCCCATGTGGCTCCAAAGCCACATTTCTGTGTCGTCCTGAGACACAGGCCCCAGGGTCTGCTCCTCCATGGGGATGTCAAAGGCACGACTGCTACGCCTGCCACAGCTATAATCCTATCTTTATTCTGTCTCCGTTCCATTCAGGATAAACTCCTGTCTAAACGTGTGCCTCATGCTCATCCTCCATCTCCTCCCTCTTGCCTTCCATCTCCTGATCCAGCTGCTGCTTCCTCTTCACCAGCTGCCGACTCTGTTTCTCCTGCCAGAAAGGTAGTCACCCTGGATCATCGCCTTCCCCACCCCTGCATGTTCTGAGTTGTTCTCAGACTCCATCTGGCCAGCACAGCCAAACATCTGGAGCTAGGCTTGGCTGGGATGGAAGTTTGTTAGATATTGTACAAAAGCCCTAGATCCGGTTTGGGTTTTGTGTTAGCACATACATATAGCAGAACAGCTCCAGCCTGCACTGTGAGAGTCACTCTCACACATAAAACACTCATCAGGGATCCAGATACCAGGCCCTGCCTAGGCACTGAGAAAAATAAAGAGGAGCTTTGGACCCCTTGTTATCGTTTGAACAGAGATGCCACCCCTGTCGTAAAAATAATCACACATATTATATGTGGAGTTGCTGATATGTAGCATGCCTGACCTAAGTGAACGACAGTTTGACACAATAAGCTTAATACAGTATTATTCATGAACTTTGTAAGATATATATTGGGCAAAATTATAGGAACAGAAAGAAGCCTGGAGACAGTTCTGAGGCCATGATGGGAGACCTGTGTGGAAGGTTCCACAGGGATAGTTTTCTAGACAGAGGTGTGGGGCTAGGGTGTGGTAGGAAGTAGTCAGTGTGTGTAAAAGTGAGCAGACACGGCTGACATGAAATGAGAGAATGGCAGAATGTCTGATGTCACCAGCTTTGGGGTGACAGTGTGTGAGGATGTGCAGAGGGTATCACACAGCACTGTCAGCATGAGTTTCATCCTCTGACTGGGCTACAGTGAGCTCCTGAAAGATCCACCCTATGTTCTCAGAGGATGACTTGAGTAGCAGTACAGAAGCTAGCCAGCTCAGAGGAAGAGAGATGGGGAGCTAGCTGTGACTCAGTAGAGAGTGAACTGTTCTGTGAACAAGAGTTAGTTTGGATCTAGGGCACATTTTTAACCTCCGGGATGAGCCAAACTGTTCCGCTGAGCTCATGGTCTGTTGTTGGCCTGTATCCTGCAGAGGTCAGCATGCAGGGCTGAATGCTCCCTGTCTGAAGCTCCCTGACTCCTGGTTTGCTTCTGTGCTTCTGAGCTGATGTACTTCCAGCTTCATGCTGTTCTCTTAGCAAAAAAACTCCAAGTTGCTCATTGTTTTGTAACTGGGAGTTTTGTTCCCACCAACACCCTGAACATCTGTAGGGAGATATGCATTGAAAAAATCTCCAAAGAAAGATGAAATCTTATTACCTGACCCCTTCCAGGTTTCCACACCCCCCACCATGGGAATAAAGCTCCCCCAAAGACCAGGAGGAGGTAACACAGACACCCTTGATTTCCAGTATTACTGAAAAGCAGTCACAGTCATGATATCAACACAGCTGCATCCTGGGCAACGTCAGCACGTCCATCAGCTGTTTGCTTTTAACCCCCTGGCCTATCAGGGCCTCTGCTCTCCCCACTTCCAGTGTAAAAGGGGATCCTGGCTCACATGGTGGTGAGCTGTGTGAGTGGAGACAGGCATTTTTGCCAGCACCATCAACAAGGTCTCAGGATAGACTTTCTACCAAGGGAGCTACTTCCTGCCATGGGAAACATCACCTCCACCCTTGATCTTGATGGAATGATGGGGTGAGGAGTGAAGTCATTGGCCACAGGCCAGGTAGTGGCTCCAGTAGTCAGACAGAGCCACCTTGATTCTCGCTGCTTTGCCACCCTTCTATTTCCTGAGCCCTTCAAAGCTAATCTTCTGATTTTCTTCTACCCTCAAGAAGTTCTCTCTACCTTCCAAGAGATGGCAGGAGATAGAACCTGGGTCTGACAGACTCTTGTCAATAGTAAGCTTATCCCTGTCACACCATCATAGAACCCCTTCCAAGGCCTTTCTTACCAGGCTCCTGGGCAGTTTTTAACCAAGATCTCTCACTAAGCTACTTAGTGAACCTTCATTCACTCAACAAGTATTTATTAAGCTCAGGTTGGATACTTCAGACTCTTGGCATATGTATCAATGAATCAGAGTTAAGTCCCTATAAAAAGGAGGCTGTGTTATAGTAGGAGGAAAAGCCAATATTAATGTGATGTATAAATAAGTTATATATGTCACAAGGTAAGATGATAATTAATTACTCTGGAAGATTCACAGCACTAGCAGGGGCCTAGTGTGCTGGAGACAAGGAACAGTATAAAGTAGAACGAGCAAGAAGGGCTGTCCTACATCTGTGAGAACTGAGCAGAGGCAGAAGCAGGTAAGAAAAGAAAGGTTCAAGGAAACTCCTGGGGTCCGTGGTTCTCAGTCCATAGTCTGATGATCTCTCTGAACCAGATGGAAATAGCTCTGTCAGGGGATAGCCCACAAACTCTACTCTGGCTCTGGTTGACTATGAGAGCTCACTTCCATAATAGCTCTGTCAGGGGATAGCCCACAAACCGTATGGCTCTGGCTAACTACTAGAGCCCACTTTATGTAAGCTGCATACCTGGGGATGGAGAGACTAAATGGGATTGCCTTTGAGATGGCCCTGACCCAGGAGCTTTGTCCCTTGTTTCTGTGGACTTGATCTCTGTCCTTTCATCTCCTAGACCAACCCCGGCCATCCATCATGAGATAGATGTGTAATTGGGATTTTTTTTTATTGTTTTTGGTTGGTTGGGTTTTTGTTGGTTTGTTGTTGTTGTTGTTGTTGTTATTGTAGGTTTGGTTTGATTTGGTTTGGTTTGGTTTTGGTTTGGTTTGGTTTGGTTTGGTTTGGTTTGGTTTGGTTTGAAACAGTTTCTCTGTGTACCCCCTGGCTACTCCCTCTGTAGAGCACACTGGCCTTGAACTCAGAGATCTGCCCGCCTCTGCCTCCCGAGTACTGGGATTAAAGGTGTGTGCCACCACTGCCCATAACTGGGACATTTTAACAACTTCCAGCTTGTTAATTACAGGCCAATGTACATTTCAAATGTAGCTAGGTATAAACTTGGGAGCTCTTAAAAGGAGCCACACTGGCACGGTGGGCAAGTGACCGAATCTCTCTGTGCTTCAGTTTCCCTCAATGTCCACATTCAAAGATTCCTGGGGTTCTCCTCACTATGAGTCCATGGTAGGCAGCTGGGGATGGAGTTGTGAAAATCTAGTTGCAAGCCTCTTGGATAGGATCTTGCTGGCCCTGCTCCCACCCAACCTTTCCCTCCTTCCAGGTTCCCCATCCTTAGTTCAAAACCAGGCTATGAATATGCAATATCTACCATCACCCTAGCCTCCTCTGAGAACAGATTTGGCTGCCCTTTACATCAGATGCTGACTTGTTGATAAACAGTCTCATTCCATCCTGATGGCATCTCTCCCAAGAAGAAAACCTGGAGCCGGATGCTTCTTCCCCTCAGATGAGGAAGTGCTCTGACTGCCCTTCCTCATTGTGAGGCTGCTACAGTTCACAGATGGTGGAGGAAGAAAAACCCCGAGCATCCAGGCTGGATCACTTTGTTAGGGGAGCAGGTTCGGTCAAACTTAGCCTGAGGATCACATATTACCCACAGAGATGCAGACATAAGTCACCATCTCCTAGAGATGTGGTCAAGGCTCTGCCTTCAGTCTGTGCCTGGCACCTTCTCATACGATGCCCTTTTGAAGTTCAGATAGGTCCTGTGTGCTTTTATTTAATAATCACAGTCTTGAGGCCTTCATTTGTACCACCCAGTGTCAAAATCTTGGACTGTAGGTTCCATGTCTTGTCTTGTGACCAGTGTCATTTTCTCCTTTGTCTCATCAAATCCCTGTCACCCATTCATTTTTTTCTTTGGAAAGGGGAAGCTAGTCAATTTGGTCCATAATTTGGCTGCTGGCCTTTGCCAGAGTTCTTACAAGAACAAGATAGTGGGGAATGATTTGACAGTAGGGCCAAGGATTGCTCCACTATGGTTTAGCCAGCTGACAGGGCCAGAAGAACAACGAGCCGCAAAAACCAAGCTTCCTCCACCCCTCGGGGGTCTGTGTTAAGACCAGATTTGCAGAGATTTTCATGTTAAAAAGAGATACCATTGGTGGACATGCTTTGGCTAGGCAATCTGTCTTGTGTTATCTGGTACAAGGACAGATCCCAAGGCCCCTTCCTCCACTCTTGGCATCTTCCCTTTGTCCCAGGGATGGGGTTAGGCAGCTCTGTGTGGGCTTCTGATACACACCAATCTAGAGGGGGTTAAATATACCAGTGCTGGTGTGTATTAGGGAAATAAGATATTATTAAGTAGGATAATCTGAGCTTAGAATCAGACTTGACTTTAAAGGTTCACTGTGTAACCTTAGACAATGTAACAGGCCTCTCTGAGCACTTGTTTCTTAGCCTATCAGAAAAATGCCTGAAGTGAGTAAATGTTCCTTTTCCTCATAGAAGACACATCTAGAAGAAAGCTCATTTACCTGAAATGCATATCTCTAAAATAGCAGTCATTTTAAGAGTTTCCATTTTCTGCCCTAGCCACTTAAGAACAAACGCCATCCTGGGTAATTTTAGAGTCCACAGGGCTTCAAGACTCACCTGTGAGTGCTAGATACATAAGACCAACTTTGCATGCCTGTCACCAGGGGTACAGTTAGGCAGATGAAGACTTCCTCTGTGCTCACAGCCCTCAAGGCTTGCCTCAGCTCTGAGCATGTCATTTTCAACATCCTCAAAAAAGGCAGTATTGGTAACTTGCCTTTTCCTTGCCTTGGGCAGAAAGACAAGGAACCAAGTCCAATAGCTTGTTCTGTGGTTTTCTTATCTAGGAGTTCCTCCGTGGGGGATTCCTTGCCCCCTAGGACACAGGAAGCTATTCAGGTTCTGCTGATTGAACCTTTCCCTTCTCTCAAGCCCTCAGCTCAAAATCCCTGGAAGTTTGATTCTTGTTCCCCAACTGCCTTGTGTGGGCTTGCTTGATGCTCAGAACATGCTAGCTGGGCATAGATGGCTCCTCTCCAGAGAAGCACAGCCTGGGCACCTGCTGTGTTAGCTGAGTTTTGGGCCCAAGATGGGGAAGTCCCACTGTTTAGCCTCAAAAGGTCCTTGCATCCTCCTCCATTAGAGAGATGGCCAAGACAGGACAGCTGACATCAGAGATACAGACTTGAGGAGTAGCTGAGTTAGCCAGGTCCAGTGTGAGAAAGACGCTCACATCTGGATAGAGACCTGATCTGGAGCCGGTCACAGAACTGTGTGAAGACTGTCTCTTGATGGAAGGCCAGTCACCCCTATAGGCTCTGGCATCAATGCTTGTGACAATATCTGTATCGCCGTGTTTGAATCAAGAGTGTCTCAGGGAGGACAAAGCCACATCTTGTTTGTGGAGAGAGAGAGAGAGAGAGAGAGAGAGAGAGAGAGAGAGAGAGACTAAAAGCCAAAACTCCAGACGTACTCCAGTATCACTTACTACCTGCTGAGGACTTCCATGTGGCTAGCAACAGTGAGGCGCCACCCAAATTCATTTGTTGGTATTGTGTCGTGTCCGTGTGTGTCCGTGTGTGTGTGTGTGTGTGTGTGTATGAATGTGTGCTGTGTGTCCGTGTGTGTGTGTGGTGTGTGTATATGAATGTGTGCTGTGTGTCCGTGTGTGTGTGTGTGATGTGTGTGTGTGTGTATATGAATGTGTGCTGTGTGTCCATGTGTGTGTGTGGTGTGTGTGTGTGTGTGTGTGTGTGTGTGTATGAATGTGTGCTGTGTGTGGGTGCCTGTAGAAAAAGGCATTGGATTCCCTGAATCTGGAGCTACAGGTGGTTGTGAGTCACCCAATGTGGGTACTGGGAACTAAACTTGGGTCCTCTGAAAGAGTAAGGCACTCAACCTCAAAGCCACCTCTCCATCCCCTACTCAGGGTCTTTCAGGATGCTTCCACAACCCTGTAAGATTGGGAGTGTCTCCTCATTTCACAGTTGGGGAAACTAAGGTTCTCAGAAGAGAAATAAAATATATGTGAGGTTAGTCAAAGGTCATGTGAGATGATGCCCTGCCCCAAATACCCAACTTTCTGTAACTCAGTCTAACGAATTCACTAAAAAATGGTTTGAATTCAAAAGGAATAGCGAATAGTAAAAAAAATATTCAAATTCTTGAAAATTATAAGACTATTGAAAGTTATGTAAGCACTGCAAAAACGGTCCCAGCATAGTCTAAAATTGCTAAATTTTAATGTTTTTTTGTTAAATCATCAGATTGTCCAGTTTCACATTTAAATAAATTCTTCCAGGACAGATCACCAGTATTCCCCTCATCCAACCCCCACCCCCACAAACACATGTGGCTTGCTATTCAGTGTATGTGAATTTTCTAAGAATGTGTGGCTCTTATGCTGTGTTTACCCCCATGATGAATTCTCTTGAAGTCTCTGCACAAGCTATGCATTTCATCCTTTCTCAGGAGACAGGCCACCTGGTAACTCCCTAGCTGGTGAAAACTAGGCAGAGACTGGGTTATAGTCTCCTCTCACAGAGCCAAGGTAGTCTTCTCCTGTCAAGAAACAGAGAGAAGGAGCTAGAGAGATGGCTCAGTTAAGAGGGCCTAGGTTCAGTTCTTAATACCCTGGCGGCTCACAACCATCTATAACTCCAATTCCAGGGCATCTGATACCCTCTTCTGGCCTCCAAGAGCACCAGGCATGTACACGGTACACATATGTACATGCAAGCAAACCCTCATACACATAAAATAAATATAAAATGATTTTTAGAAGGTAGATAACCCCCAATCTTCAGAGTAATGCTCACTTTCATGCTGGCCCTGACTAGCTTTCAAGAGCCCTCTCATTCTTTGAGGCAAGTCTCCATCCTTTGAGTTCCTAGCAACCTCTGTAAGTCCCTTTTATGGCTCAGTGACCTGGGATGGTTCCCAGCAGGTGGGAAGGACAGACTGGAGGGGAGACCCACAGCCCACTTAGCTCCTAATGAAAAGCCTGGGTGTGGTCTTCATTTTGAACATTACTCTCTCCCAGCTGCCAGGTGACATGCACAGCTGATTAGAACCACCTGAATAGGCTGTGACTATCCCAGTGTGTTTGGGGGACACTCCCAGCACCCTCAAAGTCCTCTGCAAGCTTCAGTGATTTTCCCTAAGACGGGATTGCTTAGAAGTTCAGTGGCATAAAGTGCTTATTAGCTAAGTAGTTAATGAGGTCTCATTAGAGACTTGGATTTCTAGCCTCAGACAAGACAGGCTGAATCTCGGCTCCATCGGGAGGCAGGCACAGTCTGTGGGTATTGCAGCACCCCTCGCCTCCTTTCTGGGAGAGTGATATGGAGCCAGTTCACATCACAGGAGGCTGGGTGTGCAGTACTCAGGGGGGAAAGCTAGCCTCCCTACCCTCTTTATTTTTCAAGCAAACCTTGTGTTCTGCCTCTCTATCTAAGGGGCAGAGTTGGGAGTCCTACCTGGGGATGGAACATCAGACAAACAATGGCTTATTGTTTGGAGCCAACACACCTGAACCTTCCTAGAAGAAGAAGCCAGGTTTCTTGGCTTGTGCAGGTTCCTAAAAGTAGTAAGAGACTATGTCAAAGCAAAATTCTTAGTTTTCCCAGGCTAGACCTGTGGGCAGGGGTGGGGTGGGGCAGGGAAGTGCCTGGCCTGACAGCTTCTGCTTGCAGGTCAAGTCATGGAGGCTTTATACAGGCTCCTCAGAGACTCCAAGTGACATTAGACATATCAGAAACCTTGTCCACCACCAGCTTGAAGCCATGTTCCTTATAGTCCCCCACCCCTCAAACACACACAAACCCTTCTCATATTGAGTGACTATCCCAAACTGCTCTCAATGGTATAGCTTCTAGAATGACCAAAGGGGTGAGGGTCTCTGTTGTCTTCTCTTCTTCCTTTCTATTCACCCCATGATCCCTGCTTTGTCAGGGATCTGAAAAGTTAGCTTTGGATGCTGGGATATGGTAGCTCTGCTCCAGGAGCTGGGGGGTCCATGCTTTGTTGTAGTTCCTGAACTTCCTGCCTTGTTCTCAAATCTGGTAGCAACCAGATTAGACATGGCTTCCAAGAACAGGCTTGGGTTTGGATGGAAGGCAATTGTTTTCTCACATAAGACTCATTACTTGAGGCAACTTTTACCAGAATCTTGGAAGTCTAAATGGCTACTAGTTCTAGCCACTCCTCTCAGAGGTTGAATTTGAAAGGCAGCAAGGTCTTGAGGCATCCCTCAAGAGCCTGGGGATCTCAAACAGTACTTCTGGCCTCTTGGCTATGCATTATTCACCTCCAGACAATGCCTTCTCAGTGTGGTCTGTCAGAGCTGCTTGGGAAGTGGAGTTAGCTGGGCCTGGATGTGGGATTATTCCATCCCCTGTTTGAGCTGTTCAATGATGTTGGTCTGTAGCCATCCCTCCAAGAGAGCTGTCTTCCTGGATGCTGCAGTTGGCTACTGAGCAGATTATGGGGCAGGGCTCTAGCTCCACTCCAGACTGGTTCTAAGGTGTGGCACAAAGCAAGGGTCTTCCAGACTTGGTTTATTCATTAGGAAAATGTAGATTGTTGCATCTTGAGGGGGAAAAAAACAGACCCATTAACCACAAACACCATCCTCCAACCCCTGGCTATAGTTCCATTGTCTATAGTTTTGTTGTAGGTTTTGTTTGTTTGTTTTGCTTTGTTTTGTTTTTCTGAGTTGGGGATAGGACCTCATTCTATAGTCCAGATTGTACTATGTCATCAGGCTGGCCTCAAATTCACAGCAATTCTCCTGCCTCGGCTTCCTGAGTGTTGGGAATCCAGGCATGTGTCACTGTGACCTGGCTCTATCTCTGTGATTTGACATCCCTGTATAACTCAGAGGAAGGGAAATAGACATTTTATTCCTTTTGCTCCCACCAGCTTTTGGCTTCTTTCCTTCTGTCCATTTCTGTAACTCTGGCATCTGATGGTCTGGTTTACCTCTGGAGTCTCTGGGGTTCCACTTTCCTATGGGCAGGAAACCTTTACCACCTTGCCCTATGTTCCTGCCCGGTGCTAACCGCCTTTCCTTTTATCTGTTTCCTTGCCTCCTCACCTCTGCTCTTGGCTAGCTGACAGTAGGGAAAGTATCCAGCGGAATAGGGGCTGCAGCTGAAGTTCTGGTCAATCTGTACTTGAATGATCACAGACCTAAGACACAGGCCACCTCTCCAGACCTGGTAAGGAAATGAATGCACTGTCAGCCTCCACCTGAAGATACTTGCCCAGCCTCCCTGGGCAAGAGTATGGGAAGACTGAAAGGGAACCATTCTCAGGGCAACAAAGGAGTCTTGAAAGTCAGAGGTTGGGGGAAGCCACATTTCCTCAAGGACTAACTTCACTTGGGTCCTTGTGGTTGATTTTCCAAGCGAGGCATGTACCCTGCTATCCATGGCTTTCAGAATCCTTCCAGCACCCGGTTCTGCAGGGATGTTGGACAAGTCCCTCCCTTCAGTGTTTAGTGTCAACCTAAGCAGACCTGGGAACTGAGACATGAGTAGCAGGGTGAGTGTGTCTTCCCTCTGGCTCTCTCCCTCCTCGATCTAGGTGGCATACTGCCATCAGCAACACTGGGCACTTACTGTTGCTTTGCTCTCCTTGAGGCAGGGGTGGGGTGAAGGGGGACTGACCTGGCAGCTGCTGCTTGCAAGTCAAGTCATGGAGGTTTTGCACAGGCTGAGGAGGCCTAGCACCAGTCTGCTCCAACCCTTTCCTCCCTCAGTGCAAGAAAGGAGGGAACTATAAGACATAAACACCCCTTTTCTGCACTCTTCTGAATAGATTTGAGATCACACCCAGTCCTTTCTTGATCCCCATCACTGCAGGGGGCAAAGGCATATAGCACATATGTCTTGGCTTCTTTTCCTGTTGCTGTGATGAAGTATCCTGACAAACATGGCTTCGGGAGGCAGAGAGGGGGATGAAGTTATATAGTTCACAATTCAAGACACAGTCAAGCAGGAACTTGAAACAGCTGGACATGCTGCATCCACAATCAGGAAATCGAGAGAGATCAACTCAAGCTTACTGCTGTTCTGTTTATATGGTCTGAGCTCCTAGCCAGAGAATGGTACCACTCACAGTGGGTTGTTCTTCCCACTTGGTAACTAATCAAGGTAATCCACCACAAGCATACAGAAAGGCCCATCTCCCAGTTAATGCTAGAGTCTATCAAGTGGACAACTAGCCCTGACTGTCACACATCACCACTGTAGTGCCCAGTGACATTTGTGCTCTAGGACTCAAGAATGCAACAGTAGGTAGATGTATTCGGGCAAGATGTTCACTCATTTAGATCAGCCCGGGAAGAGGCCCTGCAGGACTGAGGCTGTGTGGGGAGGGTCTTACTGTGCCATGCTCGTCTTTGTTCTTCTTTGTAGTGACATAAACTGCAGCCAAGAGCCCAGAAGTCCCTGTGATTTGATTAAGAATTTCAACAAGCCCAGGCCTGTCCTTTGAAAACTTCTTCAGCCCCAGCACTTTTCTCTCTTCTCTTGCCCGCAGGAATCCCTTCGAAAGGCGGCATTCCCCCTGAGCCTGGGTGGCAGGGACACCTGCTACTTCTGTAAGAAGCGTGTGTACGTGATGGAACGGCTGAGCGCCGAGGGCCACTTTTTCCACCGCGAGTGCTTCCGATGCAGCGTCTGCATGGCCACCCTGCGCCTGGCTGCCTATGCCTTTGACTGCGATGAAGGTAACCCTGGGAGCCAGGAAAGCACTGGCCTCTGGCCTTGGTCTCAGATGTGACCTTGTTCTGAAGGAAGGCTCTAGGACACCCAACACTTACCAACAGGAATGATGCTTAGGAAAAGTGGGAGATGCTACCATGGAGAACAGAAGCCTTTGACACCTACAGTGCACCAGACACACCTACTGTCTGCTGAGGGCTCTAACTATCTCATTCAGCCCTGCCACTGCCCATGGCACCTTTGAGGCCAAGATATTCAAACCTGGTAAATCATGTGACATGCTCAGCATCAATGGTGTAATAAGAACTTCGTAGATGATGGTCTACTAATAAAGTAGGCGGGGCTGGGAGATTGCTCCATAAAGTTAAGTGCTTATCTTGCAACCATGAGGGCTTGAGTCCAGTCCCCAGAACCCATGGGTGTTTGTTTGTTTGTTTGTTTGTTTAAATGGGGCGAGGTGTGGTGGTGCACACCTTTAATCTCAGTACTGGAGAGGCAAAGTTAGGTTGGTCTTTCAAGTTTGAGGCCAGCCTAGGTTACATAGTGAGATACTGTCTCAAAACAACAAAACCAGGTAAATGGGACCTGAAGAACTATAGCTGAGGTTATGATCCAATCTACACACACACACACACATAACTACCCACTCACATACGTGTACCTACCTGTACATATACACAAAATATGAATTATAAAATTGGCCTTAATATTTGCACCTCTTTGGGTAACTGGCCTACCAGAGCTCGTCAGCAAAGAATTATAATCACTGTACAGAGAGATCACTTTTTTAAAGATTTTATTTATTTATTTTATGTGTATGAGTGTTCTTTCTTCATGTACACATGTGTGCCAGAAGAGGACATCAGATCCTATTGCAGGTGGTTGTGAGCTACCATGTGGTTGCTGGGAATTGAACACAGGACCTCTAGTAGAACAGCCAATGATGAGCCATCTCTCCAGCCCTGAAAGATCACTTTCAATCCTTCAGCCTTTGATTTTATACTGTCATATAGAATGTAGGACAATATGAAACAGTGCTTCTAATTACATGCCTTAAAACTATCTTACCATGGAGAGGTGGTGGCACATGCCTTTCATCCTAGCACTCAGAAGGCAGAGGCAGAGGCAGGTAGATCTCTGAGTTCAAGGAGACCCTGGTCTATAGAGTGAGCCCCAGGATAGCCAAGGATACACAGAGAGTCTCAAAACAAACAAACAAAACAACAACAACAAAAAACAATCAAACAAGCAAACAAAAAACCTATTCTTCCTGGAGTGAATTCAGACAGTAGCACCTACTCACCACATAACTTGGGGCTGTTAAAGTCTTGGTCCTTCAGCTTCCTCGTGTGCAAAATGAGGATAATGATAGGACCAGTATGAACATTGTACACTAGTGATCCCAGCACTCAAGAGGCAGAGACAGTAAGATTCTGAGTTCCAGACAAGCTGGTGCCTATATAGAGACTCTGCCTCAGAACAAAATGAAGAAATAACAGTTTTAGCTCATAAGGATGCAGGGGTTGATGAGTTAAGTTTTATGAAATATATATTAGGTTTGTCTATTATTATTATTATTACCATCACCATTGTTACTATTGTAGAAGTAGGCAGCAAGGCTTTTCTAGAAGCTACCCAGTGATCCTGAGCAGTGCCATTTTACCCAGCATGCACTGTGCCTGAGTCTTTTCTCTCATCCCTGGCTGGTTGTCCTGACCCTCAAGATTCCAGAAATACTGAGGGTCTGATACTTGAGAAGCTACCTATTTATCTTCCTGACAACTGACCTTGAGAAAAAAATCTGACTTCTGTTTGGATCATGAGTTACCTGGCACTTTTAGCCTACTCAGGGATTTCCCCATTGCCAGCTCTGTCTATCTTGAAGTCACTTTAGGGCAGGTGGATAAGACCCTGTTCATGTCTGAACTGTGCTGGACCTACTTCCATGGCTGTTGTATTCTGTCTGGACAAGGATGAACATTTGTTCCAATGGTTCTGTCTACAGAGAAAATCTGCATGTGATGTGTCTTTTCTCACAGGCAAATTTTACTGCAAGCCCCATTTTGTTCACTGCAAAACCAGCAGCAAACAGCGGAAGAGACGGGCAGAGCTGAATCAGCAAAGAGAGGTACGATGGTCTCAACAGTGCTGAGAGGGCAGGAGGCGGTCCCTCCCCCTTGATGAGGTCTCTAAAGACAACCTCAGAGTTAGACAGACTTCTCTAGCCCCAGAGGGACAGAGACTGCTCCCAAACAAATAATAGTCCCCTGTTTCCCTTCTAGAATGTTCTGGTTTTTCTTAATCTCTTCAGCAGTCCTGTTTCAGACAACAGCTCTTGGATATGTAGCTGGCTTCCTCAGAGAAGTCAAGAAATGCTTGCTCATGGGTCAAGACTAGGCTGTAGGCTGAACTGTACCCAGGAGCCACAGGGTACTGCTTACATGAGGAAGGACAGGTACTGATGGTTTGTGGTAGCTCCCCCCTCTGGCGGCTCTCGGGAATACCTTCTCTCCAGTTTGATGAATCACCTAGCACCAGTAGAAACTCATAACTTGAGCTTTCCTAATGATACAGTCCTAGGCTCATATAGGAAAATGAGAAAGTAAATA
Source organism: Grammomys surdaster (assembly GCF_004785775.1). Lineage (NCBI taxonomy): Eukaryota > Metazoa > Chordata > Mammalia > Rodentia > Muridae > Grammomys > Grammomys surdaster. The sequence continues at coordinate 5,437,267 of NW_021604629.1, forward strand.
AAACTAAAGTCAGTGAAATTACCCATGACTACTTACCTTGGGAAAACTCCAGTTGACCTAATGGTAATTGTTCAAGACTACTGGCATTGGAAAACCTGACATTTTACTGTCTCTCCTCCCAGATGTTTGCCTGTGTGAATAGATCCCACCTCTACAGCTTTCTAGGCTCCCCCTCCTCCTCCTCCTCCTCTTCCTCTTCCTCCTCCTTCTTCTTCTTCACTGAAAGTATATCAAGAACAGGTTTCCATGATACTGAGACTCTTCTTTTTTCATTGTTTTCCATTTAGTCTATATGGGTTTTCTACCTATATATCTGTGGACCACATGTGTGCCTGGTGCCCATGGAGGCCAAAAGAGGGTGTCTGATCCCAGGGACTGGGGTTACAGATGTTGTGAGCCATCATGAGGGTGCCAGGAATCAAACCCAGGTGCTCTGGAAGAACAGCCCGTGTTTTTAACCACTGAGCCATCTCTCCAGCTCCTATGTAATCTGAGCACTTGGTAGACTGAAGTGGAAGCATTTGAATTTGAAGCCAGTCTATATGAACTTTAAGACCTGACTAAGCAACTTAGCCACACTCTAACTCAACGAGGGGTGAGGGTGTGACAGGGAAGGAATTAGAGAGCAGAAATAGGGAGCTGACAGTTGAAGAGTAAAACTTTTGTTTTAAATTGAGACAGGATCTAACTGTGTAACCCTGACTGGCCTGGAACTCAATAGCTAGCCCCTGGCTGGCCTCAGAGTCACTGAGATCCACTTGCCTCTGCCTCCCAAATGCTGTGATGAAAGGCGTGTGCCACCACGCCTTGCTAGGGAATATAATTTCTAATGCTATTAAAAGATTGTATTTTACATATGGTCAGTAATCTATTTCAGTAGTTCCATCCTGTTGAGCTTTTATGCCATTTAATAATTTATCTTGCAAAGATTTCTACAATGAGTATATTTGCATACAAATCTTAATCCCTATTTATAATTCTTTGTGTGCTATAAATCAGTACAAGTAGTACGTGCAAGTCAACGGGCATGCATATTTTGAAGGCTAGTGAATGGAACGGTGAGCTTGCCCCCCCCCCCTAAAAACAAGTTGTGCCCATATTCAACACCAAGAACAGGAGCTCAGTGTGCTTTGCTGGAGGCAGCCTCCCGAGACTGACTCACCGACTAAATGCCCTTGCTTTGCTGTCTTCCTCAGGAGGAAGGAACATGGCAGGAGCAGGAAGCACCTCGGAGAGATGTTCCCACGGAAAGCTCTTGTGCAGTGGCGGCCATCAGCACGCCAGAAGGCAGCCCCCCAGGTATCTCCACCTCCTTCTTTAGGAAGGCACTCAGCTGGCCTCTCAGGCTGACAAGAGGCCTGCTCAACCTGCCCCAGAGCCTGCTTAGATGGATGCAGGGACTCCTGCAGGCTGCCAGCCACCATGTGAGGGACAATGCTCACAACTACTGCTTCATGTTTGAGCTCCTGAGCCTGGGGCTGCTGCTGCTCTGGGCTTTCTACGAGGTCCTGGCTGCCATGTACAGGGAATCCGAGGAATCCCTGGAGAACATCCGCAGCTGGCTGCTCAGGTTTAGCCCAGTGAAGCTGCAGTGAGGTGCATGCTGCCCCACAGTGCCCTAACATTTCCAAGTGTAGACTGCAATGTTTGTAGTTTGTTCAGGCTCTGACCAGCATCTGTAACCAATTAGCTCCAAGCCAAAGAGTCCCACATGGGCCACTTCCACCTGACTTTGACAGGGTTGAGCATCTATTCATGGTGCTAGGGCCAGGGACAACATGAAGGATTTTTTTATGTGTTTGTTTTTTAATAACTTTTTGTTGTTGTTTTTTCTTTTTTGTTTTCAAACCAAAACGAGCCATATTTCTGGGTTTACATTTCAATTTTTAACTTTTCATAAGCCAAAAAGAAAGCACTATTTTTCTACAAGTATCAATATTTCTATATTTCAACTGTTATCACCAGTTTTACAAGGCCCTTGGACTTGGCAGTGAGTTGAGATTTATTGCTGCCAGCAAAGTTAATGAGCTGAGACTAGAGTCACAAAAGAGAGGGTACCATCATGTGACCAATGCCTTTTGATTTATGTATCTAGATGACACCTGGTCACAGTGGGTGTTGAGTTTGTTTGTTTCAAAAACTCAGATATATAAAAACATAATGAGGTTGTCAGAAGTAAGCACAGGGGTAGAATAAACCAAAATTGATCAAAGCACACAGCAGGGTGTCAGTGCTATCTGTCCTCAGGGTAGGAGAGAGGTACCTTGCTCATGCTTTTTGAAATCAAAAAGTAGCTTAGAGGCTTTCCCTCTTGCCCACCAAATCACTGCCAATGACATAGAACCACAGAGTTGCCACACTGCAAACAGACATTTTCCTCCCCACTAATGGGTACTGCAGTGAAAGCCAGTTGGCGCTTGACCCTGAGTAGCGCTATGTCAGGCTGATGCAATGCTGAGGACAAACTATTTCAGATGGCATCATTTTCACCCCTGTTCAGTCCCCAACCCAGGCTGTAGACTGAGCCAAAGCCCTTCAGGTCAGCTGTGGTTCAACTGTCTCTCCCTTATGTTCTTTGAACCAGGCACTTGCTGGCTTCTGGGAAGCATGGCCCTGGTCAGTGCTGGTGGCATCCTGGATGCTTAGTCACATGGCTACCATGTGTGTTTCATCAATATAGTCAGAAACCCTTTCCCAGTGCCCCAGAAAAATAATAGTGTCTGGTCATCCGGTAACTCCAAGCCCATAGTGTTTTCTGCTCTGGAAAGAGCCTTCAGCTGTCCCCACCCCTCTCTGTGATGCTCAGCTTCAGCAGCAGGTTGAGCGACTGGAGGGCTGATAATGGCCTTCTAGGTACTTCACGTGTCTACAGTCACTGGGTACAAGACAGCTATTTAGAGCTGCTACCACTAACTTGCACTCTCAAGATTAGGAAGGTCTGGTTAAAGACAAGGCATCTTGAAAACTTTGACATAAGCTTTCTGTAGGGTGGGGAAAGAAGGGTTCCTTTCTAGACTCTGCCCAGAGTCATGGGAAAGACAGGCATGACTGTGACCAAGTCTGTGGGAGCCAGCACCTCTGACCTCATGGGAACTGTCACCAGTGTGGTGACGTACACTGTACGTGCCCCAAGTATAGCTGGGGTGTTAATGGTCACGCATGGTGGGAGGAGCCCTGGAGTCCTATTATGTTTCATTATGTCACATGAATTCTTGAGGTCATATTATAGTGATTTTTCTCTAGCCCAGGGTGGGCTGGGATACTTTGTGGAATGCTCTGGGAAGCTAGAGTGAACTCGCCAAAAAAAAAAAAAGAAAAAAAATCTCATTTATAGCCATACAGAGGCTGGTTTGAATTACTCGGGTAGACAGGGTGTGTCTGAAGCAGGGCTGAGACATCTGTGTATTCTGAGACCTTGAACCTTCCTGGTGGGCAATAGCAGGGGCAGGTCCTGGGAGACAGATACTCTAGAGATGAGTTTGCCTCGAGGATGAGTATGAGACCCCAGAGTAAACTGGAGACAGAGGGGCTCGTGGGGGGCAGAAGGTCCTGGGAACATTTGCAGACAAGAGTGAAGTTCTGTTACTATACAGACCCTGTGCATCCACTCTTTGAAATGAATAGCTGGCCACCACCAGGAAGATTTGTCCCTCCTAAGCAGGCAGTCCTTTGTGAGGGACAGTGGTTGCTCTGTTCCCCACTTCCAGGTTCTTTCCTTCTGTGATGTGGATTTGTTTTAGGCTCTCGCTAAGTCCTCCTTTTGTGTCTTTCTCTTTCCAATCTCACTTTGCGGCCGCCAGTACAGTTCAGCCTTCCAGTCCTACACCCACTTCTTGGCTGACACTTCTGCTCTAAGGTGACTGATTTTCTTGGCAATTTTCAGAGAGAGGTACTAACCCCTAACCCGCTTTCTGCGCCCCATCCTCTGCGTCGGTGGTACTGGTTGTGCTAACTGTGAGTGTCTTGCCTACTAACAGACTCCCTAGAGGCATGAATGGGAACAGCATGGGGCGGGGTCAGCTTGAAAGCCACGTTCTGCATCCCCTTCTTTGGAGCCCAGCCAGCAGCCTGGGTCCACAACAAGTGCATGCCCCATGCCCCTTCTCCTCCGGACCATGGGCTGGCTTCTTTGCATGTTTTCTCAGTTGCACTTTCAAAACCTTTTGTCTTCTTGGGAAGGTTCACCATGATTGTGAGACAATACTGAGGGCTCTTGTCACCTTTGAAAACATTTCTACTTAGTAACCTCAGAAAAAAGACATGTCTAGGAATATCTTCTTCAACCCATTCTAATACAAAGATTACTAATGCCTTTGATTGGGACCATAAGTAACTCAGTTTGGTGAGGTTTTAAAAGTATACTTTTTCCCAGACTCCTGGGCCAGCTTGCCCCATGCTCTGTGCTGTGACTATAATAGCAAGCCCTTCCCGTGGTCCAGCATAGTTAATCCTAGGGGCTTGCTATGCCTTTCACATGCCTCTGGGCTCTTAAGTCCCTACTGTGTCACAAGTTTTAATCAAGCAGTCATGGTCACAGGAGAAAGGCTGGCTTTCAGAAATAACTCAGGTCGACCACTGTCAAGCTATGGAAAGGGCATAGTGTCTCTGCTCATTTACCTGGAGCAGCAGAACAGTCATGTGCTCCTACAAGAAGCCGTCACAACGGAGGGCAGATGTGAGTCCAACCCCACACTTTCAGACTGCAGCCAGAGTCCATCTCACATGCAGCTAGAGCTGCCTGCTCTTCAAGCTTCGGCCCAGTCCTGCATGCCGCACTTGCTTGCTGTGTTGGCACAGAGCCCAGCCAGTACAAAGTCCTCTCCTCTCCTCTTTTCTTCTCTTCCAGCATTCCCCTCTCTAAAATGTCAACCAAAGAGAGCCTCCCCCTCCCCCAACCCCACCCCTGCTCTCAGCCTCTTTAGACAATCTCCTCCCCATCTCATGGCAAGGCATGTCTGTGACCCTAGAGAATTCATTTACAGTGCCATATGGAACCCTGTATTTTACACACACAGCAAACGATGTTTAGGTTTATTTATGATATTTGATGCTGTAAATGACAATAAATATGGTTCTTTATAAAGCTCATTGTTTCCTCTCTTCTTTGCCGTGGAAGCTTCTCAAATCTCAAACACAGGCACCGGTTTAGGGGAGCCATCCTCCCCTAAACTGCTGGCGGGGCTTGCACTTGTGGTGACCCGGGACTCTCTGGGGCTGTGCCAGGGCAATCTGAAATATTACCCAAGGGTAATATTTGGAAAAATGTCACCAATACTCCGGTGCCAGGCTTTGGGGTCTCTTCCTGAAATGTGTGGTACTTTGCTGTTCTAGACTCTGGGCAGAGGAGGAGAGAGCCAGTGTGACCTTAGGAACAGGCTGTGTTGCCATGGCTCTCAGAGGGCTTTACCAAAAGCCCCACCTGGTCCACCCAAATGATGGGGGAAAAATAAGGAGGAAGGAGTGGAGTCAGTCTCTGGAAGACAGAGAACCAGCAGGTGTACTCATGGGAACCCTGTGGCATGAGGCTTTGCCCACCTGGCCACTCTGAGCGTAGTGCCCAGCAGGCTCTGCCCAACTCCACTCTGTTTAGGGGAAGGACTTGGAGTCCCCACTGACTACCCTGGACAGTGCCAGATCTCTCCAAGGAGGAGCTTCTGCCATTCCCAGACCAGGTGTGATTGGGCTTCCAGTAATGGCAGAAGAAACCCCCTGTGAACTATGAGGGTCCTAACATCTCCCAGAGAGCATTTCTGGGATTCCAGGCTCCAGCTCAGCTGCTGATGCCCAAATCTGCCTTCGAGCCCACCTCAGGTTATGACCCAGGGTCCCTATCTCCTTCTCTTCCATTCAAGGAAGCCTATTGGAGACTAAAAATCAGGTGGATGGATGGACAAATGACCAATTCCTTTGCCTATGTCATCAGTTACTGCCCATGGCATTATTCTAGACCCAAGAGACATAGCAGAGGGCCTCAGAAGGCCCCTGCACCTCCTGACATGTAATAAGTATGTCCCTCAGTGTGTTTTAATTCTGATACATGTAATCTATGTTCTTGCTCATTCACCCATTTGCCTCACTTTGCTGATGACTTACTGTGTGCTAGGGATACAGCTAATCTTGGAAGTCTAAGTATTAAATCCTCATGTTAAGTCTCTGGTAAAGTCCTCTAAGTAAATAGGCTTAATTACCCGTTTGGGTTGGATTTCTCAGATCTGCTTGGAGAGTGTCTTGGTTTGATTTGGCTTGACTACTATATTCTACATAATTGGTAGAATTTTTTTTTAATTCAAAAAACACTGAAGACTTAGCTTTTTATGATAGGGAGATCAAATCCAAGACTTTGGTAGGTAAGCACTCTTACCACTGAGCTACCTAAGACTTAACATTTCTAAGGCTGTCTAATAGAATTAAATATTAAATAGAAGTTCCTACAGTAGTCAGGCAAGGCAGCTATCCCTGTGATGCCTGTACTAGGGAAGTGGAGACAGGAAGATCAGGAGTTCAAAGTCAGCCTCAGCTACACAAGGTCAAGAAAAATCTTGCCTACATGAGACCCTGTCTCAAGAAAATAACCTCTCCCCACCCTAAAAGAAGTTCCTAATAGCAAATTTTGTGAGATAGATAGATAGATAGATAGATAGATAGATAGATGGATATCAATTAAATATTTGTTAGATCATGAGGTAGTGATTCTCTGAGTTGTAGAACTGCTAACAAAAACAAATTCATGTAGGAAAAACATGAAACAAATTTGACCATTTGCATTTTAAATATTTTTAAATTTGTGTGTGTGTGTGTGTGTGTGTGAGAGAGAGAGAGAGAGAGAGAGAGAGAGAGAGAGAGAGAGAGAGAGAGAGTGAGTATGGGTTTATATGCATATGTACAGTGCCCTTTGGTTCCAGAAACGGGTATTGGATTCCCTGGAGTTGGAGCTGAAGGTGGTTGTAAGATGGCAGATGTGAATACTGGGATCCAAACTCAGGTCCTCTTGAAGAGAAATAGGTACTGATAATGACTGACCCATCTCTCCAGTTCCAAATACCTACATTTTTAAAGCAGAATGAAAGCTGGGCATGGTGGTCCATGTCTTTAATCCCAGCACAAAGGAGGAAGAATCAGGCAGATCTCTGTGAGTTCTAGGCCAGTCTGGTCTACATAGTAAATTCCAAGACATCCAGGGATATGTAGAGAGACCTTGTCTCAAAACACCAATCAATCAATCAATAAGTAAATATCATGTAGTTATAAAAATTAATATATTAACTAGGCAGTCAGACTAGAGAAAAAATCTGACTTAAGTGTAGTAACACGGAAGTTCATTGTCGTGGTATTTAAAGAGTTCACTTGAAGTGGGTGTTTCTGGCCACCTCCCGAAGCGACACTGATAAAGTCAATCTTTAGTGAGCAATGACCCAAGGATAAATAAATAAAGGCTGTGAACAAATAGTTCCCACTTAGACAAATTCAAGAAGTAGATACTGAAAAAGAAAAAGGAAGCATTTGGGAAATGTCCTCCCTTGTCTTTCACAGGAATATATAAACGAATCATGTTATCCTACCTAGTCAATTGTAAGGGGAAATATCAGCTTAGAATTGACCGTAGGGACAGTCTATTTCTTGAAAAGCAATATAACAACCAAGGTTTCATATCAAAAAGGGTCTCTGACCTTTAGCCCAGATATGAAAGAGGATCCTAAGAAAGGTCACTGGTGCTAGACAGGAGAGTTACAGTGATGTCCTCCACTGTGAGGAAGCAGAGAGCACCAGGGCCCAAAGTAGGTTCCAGGGCCCTGTGTGGTAAGGGTCCAGACTTGACTGAAATCCCAGTTTTGACCCCTGGAATTTCATTCCCTCTGTGTCCCACAGTGAGGTTCTTCTGTACACCAGGAGCTAACAACGCCTCTGGGACTGGGCTTTGGAAAGGTGGGATCAATTCACCCACCCAGGTCAGTTCCTGGAACTGTGTGGTTGAGGTGCTCTGCTGAACTCTGGATGGCACCTCTCTGGAGGGATTGCTTCTGGAAAGACTTCCTTCTGACATAGATAGGCTGAGGCTCTGGATACCCTACAAGGTGGATAGACACTGGTCAGAGGCCCCAGAGTATGCCAGAGGCACCTTCTTTTCTCTCTTGTACTCTCATCCCCAGCCTCTTCAAAGCAACCAGCTATTTCCCCTCAGACATAGGTCTCCAGAGTCCTGCCTCCTGCGTCCTGCCAAAGGCATTGTGTAGGGAATTCCAGAGCTTCAACTAAGAGGAAATACAGAGCCTGACTGTGTTGCTAACTGCCTCTCCGAAATCCCCCATGACTTCCTGGACACCCCTAGGCATCTCCAACACCAATGTTTTCACCAAACCGTCTCCCCTGTTAACCATCTCCCTCAGCAAAAGACAGCAAAGAGCTGTCTCCTTATTTATCTCAAAAGCTTGGAGCCATGCTTGAGTCTGCTTTATCCTGGACCCACACCTGGTCCATCTGGAATCTGCTCTGAGTATGGAAGAGTTTGTTCAGGCTGGGAAGATCAAGCCATAAGTCCATGACAGAGTCCTAAGGGAGAGAATGTAGACAGTGTTTGCCATCCCTACACAATGCTTCCATTTTGTGCCCTCCTTGCCTTCTGAGGACTGTCATCCTCACATGAATCATGTAGCAAAGCAGGGTCCATATAGAAGCAGGCAAATTTGGGTGCTCACTCCCCAAAACCAGAGGGATGCACCTGAACTGACAGTTGTTCCCATGGTAATTTTGACACCAATGTCACGTTCAGCATTGTGTCACAAGCCTACACATATCCTCTCTCCTCTTCTCACTGTCTCTAACATAGGAATCCAGGTGACACTTGGAGAAATGAGTGGAGTGGGGAATGTCCCACTACTATGATCTGGGCTCTGGGTGGGCCTACGGAGTTGACTGCTGTCTTTGATCCATTAAATGCATGTGAGGCTATAGCAAAGGGCCCACCTGGATGGGGCAGCCAGCCTCTCAACTGTGTGGCAGCCCAGAAGCACTGTCAGATCTGTCTTATCAACTCACATCAGGCCTAGCCTGGTGTAGACTCCATCATGGACCTGTGGCAATGCCTACCACACCCTCTGTCCCAAGGGTGCTAGGAGGAGATTCTTTGTTGCCTAGCACTATCCTGAGAAGGAGAATAAGTCACCACCCCAAGGCTGCCTCCCTCCCTGCCTTCCTAGATTGCTGTAGGAGGTGGGGACTACCTCCCAGAAATTCCAGCGACTCCCCTACCCTTCATGTTACCAGAGTTAATAGGGACAAAGCCTGGACTCTTGGAGTCCTAACAAAGCAAGCTCAGCTACTTGTCCTCAATAGGCCAGTTAAACACTCAAGAAAAAGAGAGAAAGGTATGTTCAATGTGACTATATTAGGAACAAAATACAGATATCCAGTGAACTACCACCATCCACCTCACCCCCCAACCCTGTACCCCACCCCATGGCCAACACACACTGAAGTCCATCTTTGAGGTTTTGATGGAGATTAGGGTTTCAATAGAAGGCAACTAGAAATAGAACACTAAGTAATGATGCCAGAGGAGCGGCCCTGCCTACGATTGTCTAGGAGGCAGTCTCTCTGGCATGGTGATCTGAGAGGTGTCAGCACTGTGTGGAGTCTCTTTCCATGAGAAAAACACCAGGTTTTCCTTCCCTCAGCATGAGATTCTAGGGAGATTCCAGCTTCTTGGGATCCATTGTCTCAGTGGCATAGTCAAAGGGAAGGGCACATATGTCTCTCTTTGAGAATATCTTCATTTCTGCCAGGATATTACAAAGACTCTCAGAGAAATGTAGACATTGGTCCTGGCTGAACTCAAAGCTGGAAGCTGAACTGGCTGGGCACAGTGCCTGTTAATGACAGGGCAGAGGTGGAAAAAGAGAACCATAGTCCAAGACTATGACCCCTACCCTGCAGCCAGTACACAACTGCCCAGCTTGCTTGCTGCTCGGGAGCCCACACAGACATAAGGAAAACATTGTGCTCCACCCCTCATCCCAATGAAAGGGCTCTGATGCCCTGAAGGAACCTGCTCTGGGGGCTGGTGTCTGATTTTGGGATGCACATGAGGCTGGCATTTCCTTGGTGTTTGACTCAAGATTTAGGATGGAGGATCTGGGATGGGAATGGGTACACTCCTCTGAGGACCACAGGATAAAGTGTGACATGGGTCCCTTACTCTCTGGGCATAGGAATGCCTTCCATCTGGGAGGATATGCTTACTTGTTTATTTAGCTGAATGTGTCTTTCTTTCTGCTTAGGCTTTGGCTGGGACCAGAGAGGGCTCTGTAAGTAACACTATCTGTCCTGGTTTCATTCAGCAGAGGGTGGAACTGTACACACACATATATACTCACTGGGTCTATGACACCTGGAAAAAGCACAGCAAGGCAGGGAGACTAGACTTCATGATGGAGAGTACACCCAGAGGCTCAGGGCTACCCATCCATGGCTTCATCTCTGAACATCCCTGAATGCTCTGCCTCCATTACAATTCTGAGATGAGTCACTTTCAAAAGCACCTGGAGTAGCTGCAGACTTTGAACACATGTCCTGCTAAGGGCTAACAGTGCCAGGGATGAATCTTCCTCTCCGAGCAGTTGTAACACCCCTGGTAATGTACTGAAGGATTGCCTGTTCAAACTCTGTCATCCTGCTGATGCCTCGTGCCTCATCTCCCCATCACTGATCATAGTCTACCTGGGGACTATGACTGGGAGGCCATTCTGCACAGCACTATAGACATCTGCCCACCTATGGTAGCCTGTGTGCTCTATCATCCCCTGTTCTAGTAAGGGACCCTGTGCTATAGAGGTATATAACCCCTGAAAACTACATTCTCCAGGGTGCCTTGAACTAGCTTCCTGCTAAATGTGAGACCTGGTGGAAGAGTAGGATGAGATCAGGAGAGGAGCCAGGGTATTGTTCCTGATACCCTAACCCTTCATATCATAGCAGTGGCCGTGGCTTCTGGGAGCTGGTGAGGCTGGCCCTTCACTTTGTCCAGCGCCATCATGTCCCCTTGTCTGCCTCATCCTTCCTCTTCAGAGCTCTTTGGCTGGAGCTCTGTATTCTCAATTGTTTCCTGATTCCTTTTGTTCCATCCACATTCTTCATTTTCAACTTTTGTCTGTGATTGGGGTGTGGGGAGTGGTACCCAAGGGAATTTCTTCAAGGCCCAAACCAGAAGCCACTCCAGTGGTCAGGACCTTGAACACATCTCTCAAATGTCAGTGGTGTGTGGCCTCTTCTGCTTTCTCTTCATGAGTCTGGGGGTTGCTGATGACTCTGTAAGCTGAATGTGTAAGGATGGGCTCCAGGTCTGTCTGTCTGTGTACCCTTCACCAAGGATCCAGGCTGACAGGGCAGCAGCCTTCAGAAACAAGCTTTTTCAATAGGAGCATGAGTGACAACTCAACCCCGCAAGGCCACTCAGAGCCCTCGGTCACAAATATTTACTGGTCTGATGCAGACAAGCATCACATTTCTGGGGCAGGGGTGTGTTCTGCCAACTCTCAGAAGGACTACAAAATTCAAGACAGAGTGTGACTCTGTCCAACCGAGCAAATGGTTCTATCATGTTCACAGACATAGAGCTTCCCAACATGTGGCCATCTGTGGGTGTCTTAACCTCTCCATGTTTTCATTATTTCAGCAAGAAAATGGGGGTCACAAAATGCTTTGCTTGAAAGATTATATGAGTGTAACAACAGACTTAGTGTAAGTCAGTGCTCAAACGATTCCTGGTATATATTAGGGGCCCAAGAAAAGCAAGTACCATTGTTCTTATTATAACCATCACTGTAAGGACCAGCAGAACCACCACCATCATTACCAGAACTACCACCATCACCACAACCACCACCAAAACCATAACTACCATTACCATAACTACCATCACTACCACCAAACCCACCACTATCATCACTGCCATCACTGAAACCACATCTACCACCACCATCACCAAAACCATCACCACCACCACAACCACCGTCACCATCATCTTTAGCAAAGTGGCTAGTGACATCCTCCAAACACCTTCTTTCACAGTTAGAGTAGCATAAAAGTCTCATCCGACTTGTAGGAGATTCATAAAGGGTCAGAGAAAGCTTGCCCAGCTCTTCCAAGACTGGCCAGAAATGAGAGGCAAGTGAATGGGTTAGAGGTAGAACCTTCTGTTTTATTAAGTACAGATGGAACCAATCCAGTAGGCAAAGTCAAGAACACAGGAAAGAGAGATGACGGTGAGCCATATTGGGGGTAAGAAGTGAGGGGGAGCCCAGGCTAGCTGAGGTTTAATTTTAGAGAGAATTGGATGGCTGCTCCCTGTGACAGGAGAAGGCTCACCAACCAGCCACTAGCAGGGCTGGAGCTGGGCTCATGGGCTCATCCACTCCACAGGCTCCTCACAAGCACCCGCCTTACAAGATGTGATTCCAACAACAAGCAAAGCAAAGCACTGTCCACATCCTCGTCCTGGAAAGAGACACCAAACAAAGTAAGAAGGAAATTAAACAGCTTATTAGAAGGCAAGATTCACTATGAGCAATAATAAAGGGGACAGAGCCTGCTGAGTGTGTAGCCACATTTAGCTAACAACTTAACACTGAAAAGATGACAACTGACCAAAGCTTGCAGGTGGTGAAGTCCAGGGACAGCACTCACCATGATAAGCACTGGACACAAGGTCAGGGACAGCAGACTCAAGGACAACATGAGGGGCCTGAGATGGTGCCCCCTGAAGTCCCAAGGGAACAGCACAGTGGTAGCACAGCAAGAATAGAACAAGCCAAGGGACAACATGAGAAGATAAGGACACAGAGGCCGTGGAGCTCAATTAGACGGGTCTCTTCCTCTTAACTGCAAAGAAAACGGAGAGACCTCTCGGGGATTTTGAGCAGCGATGGCATCCTCCAACTTACACTTTCATGTGTTGATTCTGTTGGCATGTAGGGCTCAGCAGAGGGCTGAGGGTCCGGGTGGAGACTATTTTCTTTTTTATCATCTGAACAAGACGTGGTGGAGCCAGAGAAGTGACAGCGAGGAAACTTCATTCCTGGTGCATTTGAAGGAAGAGCCATCAGCACTCATAGAGGGCTTTGTGAAAGATGAAAGAAAGGGTGGTATTGAGATGCCATTATGGTGCCAACCTAAGCCACCTTAGCTTCTGGAGGCTCCAGACTGAACTGGGCCCAGTGATGGGTGGAGCAGGTGTTGGGAGAGTGAAGATGAAGGGTTCACTTCAGACTTGCTGCATGTGCTGTGTCTGCTAGACACCCACATGGAGACGTCAAGTCAACAACAGGAGACACATATCTAGATGCAGGGGAAGCAGCAAGGAATCCTCGCTGTCTAGTGTCATGAGGAATCATGGGAGCAGGTGAAACCAGGAGCTGAGTATAGACAGGACTGGCCCAAGGGAGCAAGAAGCTGGGCAGAGCTGTCTGGGAGCTGAGAGGATCCTTTTCTGGAAGGATTTGACAGGCTGGGTCACAAGGTCAGTAAGATGAGAGCTGAAGGGCTCTAGAGATGACTCCATGGTTAAAAGGCTTGCCACAGAAGCATGAGGACCTGAGTTAGGTCCACAGAGATCCACAGAAATGCCAGGTAAGAGTGGTGGCCTCTCTGTAATTACAGCCTCAGAAGGTGGTGATAGGCAACCTCCAGAGTACACTGGCTAGCAAGACTAGCCGTATCTCTGAGCTCTACGTTTAATGGTGAAATCCTGCCTTATTGAATAAGGTGAAGAGCATCAAGTGTAATGCTAGATGTTCACCTCAGGCCTCCAAATGCACATATGCACACATACATATGCACCCATAAGTATCTAAAATCACCTATACATACATGTGTATACAACACACACACACACACACGAAAATGGAAACATTTGGGGACGGGGTTTGTTTGGGGTTTTTTGTTTTTGTTTGGGTTTTGGTTTTGATTTGAGACAGGGTCTCACTATGTAGCTCTGGCTGGCCTGGAACTCACTGTGTAGACCAGGCTGGCCTCAAAAACTCACAGAGATCCTCTGTGTCTGCCTCCTGAGTGTTGGAATTAAAGGTGTGCGCTACCATGTCTGGTGGAAACAGTTTTTAAGGTGAAATCTAAGATGTCACCCCTGAGTGTAGCAACACCTTGGCAGAGGCAATTTGAACAAAGCAATCCAGAGGCTTGCGAGCCTGTGATGGATCCTGGGATGCAGCTCAGCATCTCCCTCCAGATTAAATGGGACGGTGTATGTATGCCTTACACAAGTCAGGAGTGCCCTAAGCATCAAGGGCATTTGCTGGACTGAGAGATGGCCCTCAGCAATGGCACAGAGGATGGGAAGGTCTGTCCTTGAACATCTGAATGGACCAGCATCCTTCCCAGACACCTGGAAGAGCTAATTCCCTGAAAGGGACCATTTATTCTGCTATCTCTATAGGCCCTATTCTCTTGGCAGATGAGCCCATCTCTCCCAAGAAGCCAAAGAGTGTCCCTGAGCCCAACCCCAGAGTCATGGAAGTTGAAGCCATCTCTCCTCGGCCGTCTGAATGGACTTCGGTGAGGATCGGCCCTGGGGAGGATACAGTCGGGCAGGACGTGCTGGCTGTACGTGTCCTAGTTACCAGTGAGGACAGCAGGTATGCCCAGGTTGCTGAAGGACAGAGGCAGCAACAGGGTGATGGGGCAGGCTGCATCTGGCATTGGCTTTTCTCTCCACTGGGAACTCCCGGCAAAAGGGACTCTCTGAGCCTGTTTCTTCATCTGTTAATGGGACTGTAATAGTGGCTTGCCTCTGAAGGAGCTCTAAGACTCAATGAACTGACATATACCAAATACTGGTTGGTGCACAGTTCACCCTATAAGGCTGTATAGTCATTGTTTTCTCAGAGCAGGGAAAGACCCTGGCTCTACTGTCTTCTCCCAGGGGTCCACTACCATACCCTAAGGGCTGCAGATGAGTGACACCTGTCACAGGCTCTGGGATCCTCCTATACTAAGATGTGATACATGGTGACGGAGAGACCAAGAAGGGCAGAGAGGAAAGCACAGTTCTTACACACCCAGCGTGTGATCCACACCAACTGTGTCAATGAGAAGAGCAGCCCCGGGCCTCTCCACCCCCCACCTACACTGAGTGCATTCAGAAAAGCAACCAACAGTATGACCTGCTTATTAATGCCTAGACTCTGAGTGTGTAACTGTGACTCACACACCAGGTGAGGTCCTTGCTATCAGACACCTTCACTCCCTGGGTAGACAGCCAGGGGACACAAGGGAACATAAACAAGAAAAATACCACATATGTGTCAGATGGAGAAATAAAGTGGAGGTGTGTTATAAACAGGGTTGGGTTGGCTACCTTAGACTGGATGGCCAGGAAAGGTATCTGTCAGTTACTGAGTTCCACAGTGATGGAGGGCAGAAGCCCCAGAGCAGCCAGTGGGCTACTCTCCTTTATCACATGTGGGCCGGAGCTAAGCGGCCTCTGTGAGACAGTACTGGCCATGCTGGGCTCACCCAGATGAGTCTAGCTGGATCCAGCTGGCTGTCAGCTAGAGCAGGGGGAATGGTATACAAACAGAATGGAAGGCCAGAAGTGGCTAAGAGGGTGAAGGAAGGGTTGTACTGGGAAGCTGTGGTGTAGTTCAGTGGTAGAGCACTTACATAGCATATACCAGGACTGCACTCAATCCCCAGCACCAGAAGGAAGAGAGAGAGGGAGGGAAGGAAAGAGGGCAGGCTGGTGGAATGGTCATGAAGAGGATAAGGAATTTATATCTTATTCTGGGAATAATTGACAGAGAGCTAAGTTCTAAATGATATATTAACAATTTTTTAGATATCTACAGGCTTCGGTGTGGAGAGCAGATGAGACAGGATGGGTGAGATAAACATGAGAGGTTAAACATGAGAGAAAGAGAACACCAGGGCGCCTTCCCAGTCTTGACTTGACTTACTGAATGGATGGTATGAACGTTTCTAGAGGCATCTAAGGGCAAAGAAGATGCAAACAGTGCGAAAGTTGATCACTCTGTGCTGGACTCATTGGGTTTGACTGGGGTGTGTCTCTGTACTGACACTGAATCCACAGTTGGGCATTAAGTCTGCGGTTTCTGAGAAACCCCCTTCTCTACAACTTGAATCCCTGCACTCTTTCCTTCCTACATGCCCATCAACACAGCCATGCTGACCGAGGAAAGCCACGTGTCCATTCTGTGGTTTAGGCACTAGGTCCCTAGAGATGTGTTTGTTTTGGCCCCAAGAGCTAAGTAGCAGAGCTCTTATTGACCTTTGTTTCAGTCGTGGCTTTGGCTTGGTTTGGGGCAGAGTCTCATGTGGCCCAGGGTGGCTTTGAACTCTCTATATTGCTAAGGCTCGTCTTCAAATCTTGATGCCCCTAACTCTACCATCAAAGTGTTGAAATTACAGATGTGTGCCACCACACTCAGTTTAGGAAGTGCTGAGGACTGAAGTCAGGGCTTTGTGAGTACTAGGAAGGCACTCCTCCAACTTACCTATATCCCCAGCCCTAGAGCCGTAGCTTGGGAGGAATGAAGGTCAGAATAGCCTTCATTAAGTTGACTCAGGAGGCCTGGGCTGGGAACTTCCTTCTGTTCTCTCCAACACTGTAACCTGCTGGGACTGTCAAGGCGAAGTGCCCCCAGCCTGGGAGCCTCATGGAAATGTCTTCTCACACTCTGGGAGCTGGAGTAGGCTGTATGACAAGACTTTTTCTGGGGAGATACAACACACAGATCTAGTCACCCCAGGTTGGGCACCCCAAAAGTCCAACTTGGTGAAACAGGAGTTTGATTGGTGCTACCTACAAGAATATGGGTGAGGGGTAACTTTAGGAGCAGAAATGACTCAAAGACAGCTCATCCCAGTGTGGGTGACAGCTCACAAAGCTGGAGTATGCTAAACAGCCTATAGGCAGCTCAGCAGGCTGGAGAGTGTCCTTTCCACTCTGGTTGGTCTGAACCTCTCCTGGGCAGCTTGGCTGGTTTCTGATCCTTCTCAGTGGACTGGTCTCAGAGCCTCTTTTGGAGCTCAGCTTTTCTGAGTTGTCTTGGCTGCTCAGCTTCTCTCTCTCTCTCTCTCTCTCTCTCTCTCTCTCTCTCTCTCTCT
>NW_021604629.1:5454499-5565019 GCF_004785775.1 Grammomys surdaster
AGGGACTTCCTGTAGCTACTTTGAGTTATAACCTTCCTACTTAAGGAGCTTCCTTGCAGGATGGAATATTTCAATATTGGAGGAAACTGTCACACAAGAATGAGATTAAAGGGTGGCAAAGGAGAATTCTCCTGGGGCTCTTAGGAAAGGGTCTGTCTCAAGCCTCTCCCTGGCCTGTAGTTGGCACCTTCTGTTTACAATGACAATCATCTTCTATGTACATCTATGTCCCAGTTTCTTCTTAGAAGGGCACCAGTCATAGGATTAGAGCCCACCATAATAACCTCACTTTAACTCAGTCACCTCTTTAATGGTTCTCTCTCTAAAAGCAGTCATGTGCTGAGGTATTGGGGGTGGCCCTTTTAACACAGAAATCTAAGGGAACATAATTAAGGACATGATAGGGTTAAGTCTGGGCCCAGACACAGAGGTAGCTGAGCTGACATCTTTGCTCCAGGCCCTGAGGACTGTCAGAGGGGTTAATGAGTGGGGCATGGGATGTAGAGGGGCAGGGGGGGATGTCTAGAGCTTCTGGGCCACCTTCCTCTCCCTTCTTCCAGCTCTGATACAGAATCCGACTATGGCAGCATCACAGCCCCCTGTGCAGAGGCCTGTGAAGAAAGACTCCAGCCTCCAGAATCCCCACCTCTATCAAAGCCCCTAACCCGGCACATCTCCCTGAGGGAGACCCTGACCCAACCGGTCTCTCTACTACGGCACCGTGAAGAGCTGCAAGCTATGCCTGGTGAGTAAAGGGCCCTCCAGGCTTCATTCAGGGACCCTCAAATCTCAGGGGATGGAATCCTTGCTAAGTGAAGAAGTACATACAGGCAAGTGATCAGGACCAGACCTGGACTCCGTCTCCAGAAGCTTTGGATTCACAGACACTTAGTAGTTCTGGGCCACTGTTGGGTGTCATTGGCTGTCGTAGATAAGGAAATCCAGGTTTCCTTTGCCTGGAACAGCCACCTTGTATCTCAGAGGCCCCTCCAGCATCTCATAGTTTCTGTAAGTAGGAACATGGGCCTGGTTGCTATGTGACCCTAAGTAACTCAGTCTCTTAAACCACCTGAGCGTGCACCTCTCAGGGTAGCACAGGAGACATTATGTTGTGTGTGTGGAGGAGATGGGGCGTAGGTGAGATGCACGCAATGTTGATCTATAAGGTGATGAAGGTACTTTTTCTACCTGGACCTTCTCTACAAATGACTCCTTTCCGTCTCTAGGCTGACTTGAGAGGTGAGTAGCACACAGCTCATTCTGTGGGGTATGCTGTGGTCTCTAGCCAGTGAGCAATGTGACCAGGGCTGGTGACCCTACTCACTAAGCTCAGGCCACCTAAGAACTTGCCTTTAGTAGCCCAGCTTGTGACTCAGCAACATGTGAGCAAATCAGGATGATTTCTGGGGACCCTGGAAGGGCCTGGAGAGAAACATGGCAATAGAAATCTGCCACCCTCAGTAGGCTGTGAGAGCTGGTGATCAGCTTGTCCTGCACTGCCCTCTGGTGGTCAAGAGCAGAATCTCCAGCTCTTCCTCTCACCAGTGTGGGGTTTCCCAGAAGACCAATCCTGGGAAACCCTGGGCCAAAACAAGCACAGAAACTTGTATAGACATTTCCAAGCCTTGGAAACTCTGAATTTAACCTTCAGTGTAAGCTTTTAAGAACTAGGAAGTGGACAGGCACAGTATGTGGCTAACTCCTGTAATCCTAGAACTCAGACAGTTAGCCAGGAGGGTTGCCATGTGTTTGAAGCCAGACTAACCTGGGGTTCACAGCAAGACCCTATCTCAAAAACAAAAACAAAAAACCCACTAATCCTAATCCTAATCCAAACCCTGACAGAAGGGAAGTCTCCCTGCTGTTCACCCTTTTCTCTGCTTTCCCTCTCTCCTCAATGGAACTTTAAGCACCTTTCCCAGAAGCTGTAAGTTAGAATTATGAGTTTGTCTATATGAAAAATAAAGTTTATAGATCCAGAATAACAAAGCCAGTTTAGGAGGTAAAGACTCTAGAGAGGCAGGCCATGTTCTAAATAGCCAGTGTTACAAAGGAAACCCAGAGATGGTTATTCTCAGTGGTGAAGAAGAAAAGCACATTGGTTTGTAGGTATGTGCTGACACAGCTTTTCTCAATGATTGTCTGAGTTTGTGTCTTTACTGCCATGATAAAACACTGATCAACAACAGCATGGGGAGGAAAGGGTTTATTTGGCTTACAGGTTATTGTCTATAATTGAGAGAAGCCAAGGCAGAGACCCAGGACAGGAACCTGGAGACAGAAACTGGAGCAGAGGCCATGGAGAAACACTGGCCTTCTTCCCCTAGCTTAGTCAGCTATCTTTCATATACAGCCTGCCTGCCTAAGGATGGCACTGCCCACAGTGGGCTGGCCTCTCCTACATCAATTAGTAATTGAGAAAATTCCCCCACAGGCCAATCTGAGGGAGAGGATTCCTTCTTTCCAGATATGTCTAGCTTTCTGTGAAGTTTGCAAAACCCTAACCAGCATAATGCTTAACTTTGCAGAAAGCTTCTGTTTATGTCAAATAAATGATGTTGAGAGATGTCATGTCCTTAACAATAGCTGCCGATGTCTGTTTTTTTTAGGCACCTTATGCTGGCAGAGAAGGACATGCCAAGACCTGGCTCTGTGAAGCATGAGTTGGCCCTCAGAACCTAGAGAAGTTTTGTCTTGACAGTAGGATAAAGTCAACTTTATTTGGCAATAAATTACTGAGCAGATAGAAAAATGGGTAGATCATTTGACTTCCAGCTGTCTGTTGATTCAGTCTTTAGTAGTCATGATGATGATTGACACACAAGCCTCATTGCAGATGTAACATTTCTTACATAGATGCTGCAGAGTAAATATGCCATGTCCCTTCTCTACCCTCAACTCCTGTCAAATGCTCATGTGTTGCAGGTTTGGTCCCTAGCTATTGACGGTTAATTAAATCATGAATGGTGCTAACTTTTGTGAATTAACTTGTCAATGAGGCCATAGCTGAATGGCCCATGAGTGTGTGGGGCCTGGTTGGGGCAAGTAGGTCACTGTAGGTGTGTCTCTCCTAGACACATCTTAGCCCCAGATTCTTTCTCCCACTCTCCCTGCTTCCTGGTGGTACGCTCCCTCCGCTGTATGATGCTCTGTGGCACCACACACACCAATAGCAATAGAGCCAGCTGGCTCCAGAATGACTCTCTAAAACCCTGATGGCTAGTAAGACTCTGTTCCTTTAGACAGTACGTAGTGCCATGCATCACAGTGATGACATAAGCCCCTCGATTTCCCAAACAGCACAGGGCAAACCTCACTAGTGGATCTCATGGAGGTCCACCAGCTAAGATGCCTACTGCATCACTACCTCCCAATGGATTCAGAGGAACCCAGGTAAGAGCCTGGTATTGTTTTTAAGACTCCTGATCTATATAGCTACAATCACAGCAGTGTTATCCACAACAACCCCAAGGGGAGACAAACCCTCTCTCCATCTTTCTAGGCATATTTTTTTATTTGGTTCTCTCCAGTTTTACTCCACCTTTTTTTTTCTTATAAAAGAAAACATTTAATTGGGGCTGGCTTCCACTCTCAGAGGTTCAGTCCATCATCATCACATCATGCCAGGAGGCATGGCAGTGTCTAGGCAGACGTGGTGCTCTAGAAGGAGCTGGATATTCTACATCTTGCTCCAAAGGCAGCAGCAGGAGACTCTCTTCTACAGGCAGCCAGGAGGAGGGTCTCTCTTCCTCACTGGGTAAAGCTTGAACATAGGACCTCAAAGCCCACCCCCATAGTGATGCACGTCCTCCAACAAGGCCATACCTCCTAATATTGCCACTTCCCATGGGCCAAGCATACTCAAACCACCACATTCCACTCCCTGGTCCTCATAGGCTTGTTTAAACACAAGAGTCTGTGGGGGCCACACCTGGCCATACCATAATGAAAAACACATTTAGTCCAACTTCAAAAGTCCCCATAGTCTATGACAGTGTTAAAAGTCCAAAGTTCAAAGTAGATTTTACCCTTTTATAACACATGAGTAAATGTAAAAAGATAATGGCTTTGATGGTCCTTCTTCTATTAGGATATTTTACCATAGCTTAACAACAGATTTCCAGGACTGCCTTGGCATGCCAAGGAACCTTCCATCTCCTTCAAGTTCTTCAATCTAGAACTTTCCCAAGATGAGGGTGTGAAGCAACCTTAACCCTTGTGTCACAGAAACTAGAAAACACTCCGTTAAATCCTCTGTGTCTTGATCAGGTTTCCATCGCTGGGGAGCTGGGGTGGGGGCGGGGAGAAGAATGCTAAGATATACAATTTATAAGCAGGCAAGACTCTGGCTTGCCTTGGCGGGTTGTCAGTCTCTGGTCTTTGAGCCTGTGGTGGGGCAATATACCACAGTAGAGAAAACTGCTCGCCTGGTGGCATCTCAGAAGTGAAAAGAAAACCAGAAAGTGGCAAGGATCTTCATGTTTCTTCAAAGCTCCAAGTCCAGTGACCCAGCTTCCCTGCACTAGACCCCACCTCCTAAAGCTTCCACCACCTCCCCCTAGCACCACAGGCTAAGAACCAAGCTTTTAACACGCTAGCCCTTTGGAGACACTTAAAATCCAAAGCATGAGAACCCAGTTCAGTGGTTTATATAAATCTTACGTAGAGCCAGACTCTGTGGGCCTAGAGTGAGATCAAGTGTCTGCACTGGCAGAAGAATCCCAGGGGCTTCCATGCAGGTCAGCATGCCTGTGCTTTAGATATCACAGCAGGGTGGCTTCCTGGCGTGCTTGAATGAAGGTGTTCCAGCACATGCTCAAGCAACTAAGCGGATATATCTAATTCAAGTTTGTGGACAGAAATCAGTACAATTAAGGAGGGCAATCTGTCCCCAAGTTGTTCCAGCCTAAACAAGTCGGTTTTCTTCATCTTTGAGCAGTCATTTGACAGCAGCTCTAGAGAAGGAAGAACATTGCAGTGTGTAACAATGAAATCAGATCAAAGGCATCTGGCTAAAAGCCTGCCCTCTACACCTTTCCCCAAAACAGGTTGTGCACTGTGAGCTCCAAAGTGCTCCTTTAAAATAATACAGAGTAGGGCCAGAGAGATGGCTCAGAAGTTAAGAGCACTTGCTAATCTTGCAGAGGATCCAACCCCCACATAGTGACTCACAACTGCCTGTAACGCCAGCTCCAGGGAATATGACACAACTTCTGGCCTCTGAGGGCACCAGGCATGCACATTGTACACAGGCATACATACAGGCAAATACTCATACACATTTTAAAAAACAAACAAAAAACCTACATTCAAAGTTTATTAGTACACATTAAATGCAAGCTAGAGAGAAAGGAGCCAGCTATGCTCTGTGCTGTTTGACACTGCTCAACAAACTGCTCAGCAAGATATGGGCCAGCCAGTGCTACACAGTGACACCATATTGAACACAAAGGAAGAGAAAGAAAAAAGAGAAGGGTAGAGAAAGAGGGAGAGAGACAGAGACAGACAGACAGACAGACAGATTCTTTGGCTAAAAAGTTCTGGACCCAGAGGGAGCAGGAAGATTGTAAGACCCAGAGGACCAGGGTGTTTTCAATGAGATTGTGTCTCCTAGTCATGGAAAATGCTACACCCATGAAGTCTCACCAACACGACTGCCTAAACATAAGCTGAGTTAGGACATCAACCTGCCAAAGTGTATGGGGAAAAGCCCACATGGCCTCAACCCTACACAAAGAACTATAGTCAACTAAGGCATGCTAAGAGGAAGAAACAGTGTTCCGCTGGGAAGAACACAT
The DNA here is from genome assembly GCF_004785775.1 of Grammomys surdaster. Lineage (NCBI taxonomy): Eukaryota > Metazoa > Chordata > Mammalia > Rodentia > Muridae > Grammomys > Grammomys surdaster. The sequence continues at coordinate 5,460,298 of NW_021604629.1, forward strand.
GAACTGATTGTCCAATATCAAATGTCAAGTGGTCAGCCCTGAGAACACACATATAAGTAACATTCAAACAGAGCAGGTTATATTTAAGAATGTGTGTGTGTGTGTGTGTGTGTGTGTGTGTGTGTGGTGTGTGTAACAATTAATGGGGAAAACAAAGGCTATGAATTTGAAAAAGAGCAAGGAATGGAACATGGGAAGATCCATAGGGAGTAAAAGGAAGGGAAAAATGGTGTAATTGTATTAGAATCTCAAAATTAAGAGAAAATTACTGCTCCTCACGTAGGCCCACAAGGTAATACAGAACAGGGTAACCTGGTCTTTCTGCTTAAATTTGCTTCTATCTTTGTCCAAGCTTTGGGCCAGACCCCTGCATGTTAATCATGTCAGAATTGTCTGTGTCAAACTAAGTAATACCTGCCCCATCTCACCCACCCTTCAAGGCTGAAGGCATAACGAAAAGAGTGATCCCGACTTACCTTTAGCCTTTATAACATCCTGTTCTAGGCCCCAAAATATGTCTACAAGTTTCCAGTCACTGTCCTGACCTACAGTCACCCCCTAGATTCCAGAACAACAGAGCATGGCAAACAGGTCACCGTGGTGAGATCACACGCAGCCCACCCCTAGGTGCCATGATCACTGGAAGGGTGTGGCCTGTCCTCTCAAGCACTAAGATGCTTCAAGTCACTGTGCAGAGCCGGAACAGAACACTGATTAACCAGATGGCACCTGGACTTTGTCCTCTTGCCTCCTGGCCCAGATCTTTGTCTATTAAACACCAGCGCTCCGAAGATGGGCTCAAATGCTTGCTTTGAATCTCCTTAGTGATCTTTAAAAGCCTTCCCTTCGTTTTCACCATGGCATCTGTTCACTTTCTTTGGGGCAAGCTTGACATCTGGGTGAAATACCACGGCCAGGACAAACTTAGGAAAGGATGGGTTTATTTACAGTTCCAGAGAGACGAGAGGCCAGCATGACAGGAAGGTATAGGAGCAGGCGGCAGGCAGGCATGACGGCCAGAGCAAGAAGCTGAGAGCTCACCTTTGGTAAACACAAAGCAGAAAGTGAACAGGAAGGAGGGTGAGTCTATATGCTCTCAGAGTCCAACCTCTCAGGGACATGCTTCCTTCAGCAAGGCCACTAACTGGGGACTGAACATTCAAATACCTGAGCCTATAGGGACTTGTCTCAACCCAAGCATCATAGAACCCGTGGAGTCGGGCCTCTGACCTAGGACTCCAGTTATATTATGACCTCACTAAGGTAAAACTGTGCCTACATGCCCTATTACCACCAGTAGGGCATCCGAGCCATCAGTTCCACTATCCCACCGAGTTTAAAACAGAGACCCTAAGGAGCTGAAGGATCTTGTCCTGAGAAAGCAAACGAAGGTAGTGGCTGGCATGGCAGTGCTCAAGGCCAGCTCACAGGGGTGGGGGTGGGGGGTGTCTAGGTGAGGTGAGAGACATTCACTGGTGAGGCGTTGGATCCAAAGAGTTCTGTGTTCAAACCTTCCCTGTTCCTTCTCTCATACCCAGACCCCTCCCTGGGTTCTCTTTTCTCCCCTGTGTCTCCCAGTTCTACCTTCTGCCCCTCACATGTGTACCCACACCCCTCCTTTCTCTATGATGAAAGTACAGGCCCCATGCATGAGAGCCCAGCACGAGAAGAGGATGCAGCTGGATCCCACATCTGTTCTCAGGTTCAGAGCAGCCCAGCCAGGCAGAGTGGAAGCACACAGGTCCCTGCAAAAGTGCTTCTGCCAGAACCCAACTTTCAGGAGTCTGTTCTCACTTTCTACTTTATTGAGGCAGGGTCTCTCCTGATGCTTCTATGCAGTGCCCTGCAGATTGGGTGGTCTGTGAGCTCCCCCTCTCCATCCTCCCATCTCCATGTAGCTCACTGTAGGACTGCGGCCATTACAGACGCATGCCTCTACAGCCAGATTTTTTTTTTGAGATTGTAATATAATTACAATGTTTCTTCCTTTCCTTTCCTCCCTCCAAACCCTTCTATACAGCCCTCCTTTCTCTCCTTCAAATCTATGGCCTCTGTTTTCATTAATTGTATTGCATACATATATGCATTTGTAATGATGTATATATATATTCATTCCAACCTGTTTTGTTTATATAGTGTTACTTGTATGTGTTTCTAGGCCTGACCAGATAGCACTGGACAACTGATTTATGTGCTCGTCCCTGGGGAGGGCTATCCTTTGTGCTCCCAGCATTTAATCTGGGTTTCAGGGATCAAACCTAGGTTACCTGCTGAACCATCTCCCCAGCCTCTTGTATAATTATTTCATGAAGAATGTATGAATGGATGGATGAATGAGTGAATGAATGAATGAGTGGTGGGAGGGGGATCAGAGAAGAACACTATGATAGAAGTGTCTCAGTCCAGCCTAAGCGTTTGCCTGCTAACTTTTGGTGAGTAAGCCAGGGAGACAAATTCCTCTCCTACACAGTTAATAGTCTCTACTCCCTCCACAGCTCTGCAGCGGGCCCACAGCCTACAGTCTCCAACTTCAAGCAAATACCAGAACTGGAGAAGAAAATTCCAGTCCAGTGAGTCATGGGCAGAGGAGATGGGTGTGGGGAGGGCAGTTGCACTCATTCCTTACATGGTGTCTTCTCTGGCCTAGCCTGGGATCCAGGGGCAAGAAAAACTGTTAGCTTGACTTGATTTCTACTGCTGACCAAATCATTGCCAAGGGATTTGGGACCTCTCCATCTCTCTCTCTCTACTCTGAAATCCCAGTACCTTAAGATTCTGTAATTTCACCAGGCCAGAGATGTAGCAGCCATGAGCTCCAAGTGTGAAATGAGAAAGAGAGGAAACTGAGAGCCAGGTGCTTGGTTCTGTCCCAGGGACTGGACTAGATCCCCTTTTGGGTCTATGTCAGTGTGGCCAAGGCAATAAGGCAGCAGCTTGCACTAGAGTATGAGTGTAAATAGACACATACATACATACACTGACACACGTGCACACATGTGTACACAATACACACACACACACACACACACACAGAGAGAGAGAGAGAGAGAGAGAGAGAGAGAGAGAGAGAGAGAGAGAGAGAGAGAAAGTATTTCTTCTCCAGATCTTGGCCCCTGGGTGAGTTTCAAAGCTCCCACAAGAGGTATAGTGGCCATGCACACAGTCACACAGCAAACAGAATTCTTCCAGGACCCTTGAGTAAGAAGCTGAGATCCATCCTGCTCCAAGCCCATCATCCCCTTCTGCCTCCCCTAGTCAGAATGTTCCCATTCCAGCCTCCATCTGCCTAGGCTGACCCAACCTGGCCTTGGGCTTCTACTCTTCCTCCTTCAGACTCCCTCCTTCTGAGTCAGCTTGATTCCTGGCCAATGAGTCATTTCCCACCAACCCCCAGAATCATCCCCTCTCGTGTGTCTACCTGGGCCAAGGGCCACCTTTGGAGCTAGACCAGGCCTGCATACCTGGGAACAAGCAAAGATGACAGCTGAATCATCTGAGCTCCCCCAGGTGGCAAACGTGAGAGGACAGAGGGAACTAAGATTTCCAGGAGTTTCCCCACTATAGAAACACTAGGATCCCTCTCTCAGGACTCCCTTCCTGGGGGCTGAGGCTATCCCAGTGTTTCTGAGAATCACGGGGGAGGGGGAGTCTATCCTCAGCAAGCTCCCAGCATGGGTTGAGATAGGAGGTTAACAAACAGCAGGGACAGGTTTTCTAGAAAAACAAGACAGATTTCTCCTACTCAGAGGTGGGCTTTGGGAACAGACCTGGAGACTTTAGTGTTCCATTGTTAATGAATACAGGGTGTGAGTCTTAATCAACAGTAATGCTAGGTGCAGACAGGGCTTGAGCCTGTTGTTTCTGTGGCCTAGCAAGTTCTGTTCCAAAGGAGTTCTTGTTTATGTGTGAGAGGGAGGAAGAGAGGGAGGAAGAGAGAGGGGGAGAAAGGGAGGAAGAGAGAGAGGGAGAAAGAGAAGAAGGGAGAAAGGGAGGAAGTTTGGAAACTACTTGTATTAGGCCCAATGAAACAGCATATGGGTTCAAGCTTGCAGGATGCTTCCCCTAGAGGGCGCCCCAAGACTTCCAGAAAATGGAGTCCTTCATACTAGGAAGCAGTGGTACCTAGAATCTACCCCAAAAGTCAAGAACCCCTATGCCCCAGAAGAAGGCTTATCAGTCATTAGGATATAGAACATAAGCATCCTTTCCAATTGAGAGTGCTTAGAGTGAACATCATCATCAGGGAAAAGGGAGGAAAACACCAAGAGGAGGTCGTACAAGGAATTGCCCCAGGGGGACAAAGACTGTAATCCCGTCCCAGGCCTGCTTTTCAACCCCTTTGGCACAAAAGGACCTGAGAGCCAGCAGCACTCAGACCCTATGCCTACAGAGGACAAAGCAGCCTGGCTGGGCCATCTCAGAGTTCCCCAGCAACCATGAGAGAGGAGGATGGAGGTAGACAAAGAACGAGCTCCTAAGCCAAGAGTTAGAGAAACCCTGGCTGGGATGGGTGTCCCACTGACTCTGAAGCAGACCTAGGGTCTATCGGCATCTTTGCCAGATAGTTTGTGTGCAAGAGGAGGGAAATAGATGCGAATCATGCTAAATTAGCATGTGTCTGCACGGTGGTGGGCACTTTTGGATAAGGACACTGGAGGTGAGTAACTTGCTCGTGGGACCCTGGGGATCCCTTTCCCATCTTTTATAGGAGCTTGAAGACATAATCAGTCTCATAGGAGAGATTTCCCATCTCTCAGCACCCACTGGCTTTTCTTTCCCTCCTGGAGTCGTGCCTGACCCTTGGGCAATGCATTGACCCAAGGACAAAATCAAGAGAGACAGACTGGGCCTCCATGCCTCATTTCTTAAGTCTCTCACAACTTCTGAGTTTAAGATAATGTATAAGGACCTTGTGACCAGAGACCTCCCAGCAAGGGTGGAGCCTGGGATGAGAGGAAGGAGAGAGGAGCGGCTTCTGCATCATGATCTTATAGAGCCCAAGACTTCTCTATCTAGCTTGTGTCTAGCTCAAGGTGTCCCTGACTCTGTGTCACAAGGTCCCCTGTGACTCCTCAGAGGAACAAAGGGATAGTCTGTGGAGCTGAGGGGACTTTGGAGGCTCCTTAAGGAGCCTGATTCAGCGGATGGCAGGGAGAGGAGATTGAGGGGGCGAGAAAGAAGAGGAGAAGGAATTTGGCAGGAATTTAGTAACTGGGGGCAGGAAGCAAGACAACGACTCACTCACTAAGTTTTGCCTTTTTAGGCTAGAACCATTATGTTGTGGGCTGGGATGGGGTGTGGGTAATGGGCCAGAGGCCAGCACCTCCCCTGCGTCAGTTCCTGGCAGCTCATGGCCTTTCTTCCAGGGTCTCCCTCTTACCCACCTCCACAGCAGCCATGCTCCCAGTTATTGTTACCCTCAGAAACATCCTGAGGCAAGGGCGGGGTACCCTATGGGAGCTCACAGACCACATTGTGTACAGCAGCCATCTTTGCAGAGCCCATGCCTGGTATGCGCGGCCTAATATGCTAATCTTTGTATAAAAAGAGCAAAAAGCATAGTGGAAGTCCACCAGTGCCTCCCCACCCCCGAAAGATGTATGAAACTCTTTTTGAGTGGAGGTAGCTTAGGCTTGACTTTTCTTTTACATGTGTGTACCCAGAGATCCCTGATCCTGTGTCATTAAGTTCCTCAAATTTTCTCGGGAGTTGGGGTACTGAGTGAGAGAATAATCCAGTGAGACACACAATGCCAGGATGTGCCTAAGAAATGCGGTTGTGGGTCACAAAGGCTTGTCATGACCAGAAGATGAAGACTGTGCTTTTTCTGAATCTAGCTGAAGACAAGTTATCTGAAATGCTCTATCCTGGAGACAAAATATTTGCTATTTCAGATTTAAGGTTACCAAGTTGGAAGGGAAGAGGGACAGGAAGTGTCAGTCTATGTGGGCCAAAATGGCCTCCCAGGATGCACTGTCAGAATCCTGCTCTTGCAGGACAAGATGATTTCAGCTGCCTACGGTTCAGAACTCTGCTCCTCCCCAGAGGCCAGCCACCATCTTTTCTCACACACCTCTCACACACACTACTTCCTGCCTGTCCCCTGAGCCACAGAAGTTTGGCAAGGACCCATTAATTCTGTATGATTCAAACTTTTGATATGGGTATAACCTCCCTCCCTTGGGTTCCCATAAAATCTCAAGCTAACCAACCACCTTGTCTGAGAGCCCTTTAGGGGCTTTCTTCATGTGAGAGGAAGAGTCCATTTCATTAGCCATCTATCCTGTCCATGCCCACAACTAATGGTCTGACATCTTGTGGCAAGACACTTAACATGGTTTATTGACAGAGAGATTTAGTGCATTCCCAGTTCCTGCCCACCATGACTTCAGAGAAGTGTTAGCAGTAAATGTCAGTCTCCAAGAAGCACTCTGTGGATTGTGCTCTCCTCTCCCGGGAACGATCTTACAGAAGGCTGAACCACTAGCTTGCATGACTTCTCCAGGGACTTGCCGCCAAGTCCCAAGCTATGGCCACTAGGAACCTGAGTCCATGCCCAGCATCTTTCTTCCTAAAACTGAGGATCCATCCACGGTCTCCTCTTTTTATGCTAAAAACAAGGTAACAATGGAATATGTTGTTTTCTTCATAGATTCAACACCCATGAACCAAACAGCACCATCGCCTCCAAAGGAGCCTCTTCCTCCTCCGTCTTTGTCTTCTTCATCTTCTCTGCCATCTTCATTTTCTTCAGCCAGTGTACCTGAGCACACTAGAGACAGTTCCTCCTCTCCTCAGGTATGTCCACTCCAAGCCTCTGCATGGGAGATGGGAAAGCCAACTGGCCACACACCTCCCTAAGTCAGGGCTCTCAACCTTCCTAATGCTGTGACCCTTCAATACAGTCCCTCATGTTGTGGTGACCCCCCAAGTATAAGATTATTGCATTGCCACTTCATAACTGTAATTTTGCTACTGTTATGATTTGTAATATAAACATCTGTGGTTTTCATTGGTCTTAAGTGACCCCTGTGAAAGGGTCAGTTGGTCCTCCCAAGTGGTTGTGGCCCACAGATTGTGAACCACTGTTTTAGAGCCTTGAATGATCTTTGATTAGAGCCTTGAATGATTTAAGGGACTGCGGGTAATGCCAGCAAGTTCTAGCCACTTGGGCCAAAGAGTGACCTTCTTAAGCTTTCTTCTCACTTTGAGTATCTCAGACTGGGAAAAGGAAGGCAGGTGGTATGTGCATTGACCCTCAGCTTCCCCATAGAAGTAAAGGCAAGGAGCTTTAGGTAACCAGTATTTCTGCCCATCCCCATAGGTGCCAGCTTACAACCTCCACTCCCTGCAGATCTCCAGAGGTGATGTCAGCCCCACTCCAATCTACCTCAGACGTGCCAGGGCTCAAGGGATTGCGAAGGAAATTCCCCTCTATCTGCCTCATAGCCCCATGCTGGAGAGCACAGAACACTGCCTGGTGAGCACCGGTAGAGAAGGCCTCAGAAGCCCTGAGGAGATCGCGGCTTCAGTGGGCTGCCAGGACTCACAGGCTCTTGGAAACACCAAAAGCATACACAGAGATTCCCGCCCCGTTGCAGGGAAGGACCAGTATTTGCTCAATCAAACCCTAGCTCTCGGTGTTGCAGGGAATCCAGGAGACTTGAGTGAGGAATCCAGGACTGGACAGACAGGCAGACCAGAGCTGTCCAAAGAAAGGAAGTTGGGTTTGAAAAAATTAGTCCTCACTGAGGAGCAGAAGACCATGTTGCTAGACTGGAGTGACCACACCCAGGAGCACAAGGCCGAGGAGCGGCTCTCTCAGGAAAGTGCTGACAATGGCAGTAGCCTGAAGCCAATCTGCTCTTCTACCCTCTCTCAGGCTGTGAAAGAGAAACTGCTATCCCAGAAAAGGGCCCTGGGGGAGATGCGTACCCCAGCTGTCAAGGTACCTCGGGAGCGAGAGGTGCCTCCACCCAAGTCCCCCCTGAGGCTCATAGCAAATGCCATCTTTAGATCACTGCTCCCCAATTCTGAAACTGGAAAGAAGACCAGCCCCAAACCAGAGTCCAAAACTTTGCCTAGGGGCCAGCCACATGGTTTCAATCGTTCGTTTAGCCTCCGGAAACTGGGTTCCAGTAAAGATGGGGACCAGCAGTCTCCAGGGAGACACATGGCCAAGAAGGCTTCAGCCTTCTTCTCTCTGGCTTCTCCAACATCTAAGGCTGCCCAGGCTTCGGACCTCAGCCCTCCCAACCCCATCTTCCGCAGCCGGAGTTTGCCCAGTCGCCCACCCAAGATGTTCTTTGCAACCACATCTCTAACACCCCGAAGCAAGATTGAAGATGTCCCCACCCTCCTGGAGAAAGTGAGCTTGCAGGATGCCACTCAAGGACCAAAGAAAGGAGCCTCACATATTTCTTCCCTTGGCCTCAAAGATAAATCCTTTGAGAGTTTTCTCCAGGAATGCAAACAAAGAAAGGACATTGGGGACTTCTTTACTAGCCCCAAGGAGAAAGGGCCACCGGGGAAGAGAGTCCCATCCTTGGAGAAGCTGGTACAGCTTGCTGGCAGCACCTCCAGGGGGCAGGCAGCACATCCTTCTTCCACAGGGGAAGATGCATGTAAGTGACCTTCCTAGTAGTCTAGTCTAGAGTTCGTGCTGAGCAGTTGGTGGTCTCACTGGATTAACAGACACCGTGCACTTTGGTTTACTTCTCCAATTCATTCTGACAAAATTGTGAAGCATTGGTACTGGGGAGATGGCTCAGCTGGTCTCAAGGCTCTTGCTGCCAGGCCTAACGACCTGAGTTCCATCCCCAGGACCCATAGCATGGAGAGAGAAAACCTATTCCCCCAAGTTGTCCTGTGACCACGACATATGTGCCTCCCTCCCCTAAAACACACACACACACACACAAAAACAAATGCAATTAAAAGAAAGTTTAAGGACACTTTTTGTAAGAGAAACCTGAAGAAAAACTGAAATTATAGTTAAATTAATAATCCTACCAGTTACCTTCCATGTGACTATGTGAACATTTTTACTGAGATGTACATACAATTATATATTTTTAAAAATCAACTTTATATTCTAGGTATTATATAAATAACCAGAGTCTATATAAATGTGATTTGAAAGAATGTTCTATTTTATGACAATGTTGTCATTTAATGAACTATTAATTGACTGTTTAACTTATAAGTATATATGCAATATATTTTTTATATGTAAATATTTGTAGGTGAATGCATTTATACCATATGGATGGTGCTGGTTAGACATTTTTACACATGTACCTTTTTGTTTTCTTTGAATTACTAGCCACTTTTCTGTATGTTTGATTACCAATGAAAATAGAGACATTTTATATTTAAATCTGGTTGTTGTTAATTATTTGATTAATATGTCAAAGAGTCAGAGTAATCAAACAGTATGGAAATATCTAACAAAAAGCAGAACGTGTTATATTTTTGCACCTTGCCAAAATTTAGTGTATTTCTTTAAGAATAGTTTAAGCACATGTATGGCATTTCTTTTTTTGTTACTATGGAGATGTGAATGTGTGGTGCATGTGTATGTATGTGGATGTGTGCATCCATGTGCAATCTAGGCTAGAAGAGGTTGCTGGGTATCCTGACTCCGTAACTTCTTACTCCTGTAAGACAGCCTCTCTCACTGAACCTATATGTAGCTGGAAGCCAGTAAGCCTCACGATCCTCCTCTCCACTCCCCTACAAAGCAGGATTGCAGGAGTGAATGCAACTTTTTATGTGGGGATTTTAACCCAGGCGCTCATGTCTACACAGCAAGCAACCTTCTTACCCCTGAGCTGTTTCCCAGACAGTGACTTCTTTTGCTGTTGAATGTTCATTTGATCACTTTAAACAAATTGTGATCCTATTATTTTCAGTTTTCAAAGATTCTTGTTTTTCTTTATATTTTTACCTCTTAAATTTTTTTAACTCTTAGGGGAAAAATCAGTTTCCAGGAAATTAATTAATTTATCTTCTTTGCATCCTAATCAAACATCTGCGTAAATTAACAAGAGAACTTATTTTCAGCTGAGTTTGGAATAAGCCTAGGTAAATTGAGATATAAGGATTCTTTTAAAAGCACACCAAAAAATTTCATTTATCACACATATATATTTAATTTTTATATTTATTCATTTTTATTTTATGCATATGCATGTTTTGCCTACATGTATGTCTGTTTATCATGTGTATGCCTGATGCCAATAGAGGACAGAAGAGGCTATCTGGTCCCCTAGGACTGACTGGAGCAACAAATGGTTGTGATCCATTGTATGAGTGCTGGGAGTCAAACTTGGAACCTCTGAAAGAGCAACAAATGACCTTAACTGGTCCATCTCCTCAGCTCACTATAATAGATTTTTAATAGATAATACATTTATCACCTTTAAAACTAAAGGGCATGTGGTTGAGTGTAGCAGTGTATGCCTGTAATCCTAATATTCATAAGTCTGAAGCAAAAAGAATATGAGTTTGAGGCAAGCCTGAGCTACATAGTGAGACTTTATCTGAAAAAAAAAGTTTTTAAAAAGTAGCTGGGAACTCATCTATTTTCATAAACATGAATGTATCTATCTGATTAGAAAGCTTCTGCATACTTAAAAAAAAAACTTAACAGTAAGAAGGCAAAGAAACCTTTGCCAACGATTCATCTATTGAAGATGGATATGCAGAACCAAGAACTCAAAACATTCAACACCCAAACAACAAATAATCTAACCAATAAATGGGCAAATAAGCTGGACAGAAGAATAAATGTCCAATAAATACATAAAAAGGGTCCACATATTTAACCATTGGGGAAATGCAGTCAAAACTAAGCTTCCCTCTCACCCTGGTCAGTAGGGCTGTCATCAGAGCCACCAAGGAAACTGCAAATGCTGTCCATTGTGGATGGGGTTGGGACAAACATGAGCAACCTTCTGTACTATTAACAGAATTATGAATTAGCTCAGCTACCGGGGGACTCGATATGAAGGTCCCTTAAACAGTGGAATGGGAGCTACTGTAAGATCCAGGTATATCACACCTACTTACACACCCAAACAATCGAAGTCAACACACAGTAGCCCTGCAGACCCACACACACTGCAGGGTTATTCAGAACAGCCAGGTTAGAGAGTCAGCCTAGGTGCCCATCAACAGATGGAGATAGCCGAGCGTGGTACCATATGCCTATAGACTGCACTTGGGTTGGAGAACTGAGAGGTTGAGGCCAGCTTGGGCTACACTGAGACCCTATCTCAAAAGCCAAACCAAACCAATCACACACACACACACACATACACACACACACATACACACACACTAAGCAAACAAATAAACAACTGATGAATAAAGAAAATATAGTATCTATACACCACGGAGTGGAGGTTGGTTTTGTTCTGTGGGATTTTGTTGTTGAGTGACGTGTCCGTAACATGAAGTGTATTGCATTTCAGTTGTTCAATCATGCTCGGGCTGGAAGGATGGCTCAGTGGTTAAGAGCACTGGCTATTCTTCCAGAGGTTCTGAGTTCAATTCCAGCACCCACATGGTGGTTCATGACCATCTATAAAGGGATCTGATGCCCTCTTCTGGCATTTGGGTATACATGCAGCAGAGCGTTCATACATAATATAAATAAAAGCAAATCTTAAAAACTTTTTTTTAAAACAAAACACACCTCGTGTGAGAACTCTTACGCTAGTTTGATTATTTTATCAATAACTAAGAGAAGGGTTAACACTCCTAATTAGAGTTGTTTCAATTGTTTTTATATTGTGTTGGTTCTATAACTTTTGGGGCCAAAAATATATTTCTACTTATTCTCTCTCCCCCTCTCCTTTTCTCTCCCCTTCCCCCCTCTTCCTCCCTTCTCCTCCCCTCTCTCTGTCTCTCTCTATCCCTCTCTCTCTCTCCCCTGCCCTGTGTGTGTGTGTGTGTATGTGTGTGTGTGTGTGATATGTATGAGTATGTATGTGAATGTGGGCCTTGGCACACAGTGGAGATCAAAGAACAACATCCGGGATTGGTCCTCATCTTCCACCTTATTTGAAACAGGGTCACTTTTTGAGATTTTAATTTAATTTTATATATGTGGGTATTTTGCTTGTATGTGTATATATACGGACCAAATATATGGAGTACCCAAAGAGGGCGTCAGATCCTGTGGAACTGCAATTACAGACAGTTGTGAGCTGACACGTGTGTACTAATTACTGAACCCAAGTCCTCTGGGAGAGCATCCAGTGCCCTTAACTGCTGAGTCGTTGCTCCAGCCCTGGGATCTCTGTTTTGTGGTTGCTCTTCACACTGTGTACTCCAGACTAGCTGCCTTCAAACCTCCAGGGCTTCTCTTGTTTCTGCCTACTGTCTCACAGTGGGAGCACTGGGACTACAGATGTATATACCTGGCTTTCTATGATTTTTGGAGATACAAACTCATGTTCTCATGCTTGCTTTATCTCATCACTGAGCTCTCATGGCAGGGAATACACGGTTGTCAGAGCAGAGCCTAGCCAGGTAGCGGGGCTAGAGGCTGCCATCTTCATCATGTCAACAGGCAAGAAACAGAGTAACTGAGCCAGAAACGGTGCCCACAGTGACCCTCTTCATCCAAGTAGGCTCCGCCTCATAGAGATTCCAAAGCACCTTTTGATCAACTGCAAACACATGGGCCTATGGGGTACGTTTTCCATTCAAACACTAGCAGTCACCATACTGTATAAAAGATCTCTTAATATTGATTCTATTGAACTGAAATTTCATATCCTTTGAACATCTCCCCAGCCCCCATCATCACCTGCTAGTTCTGGTGACCTGCATTCGATTAGATTCTCTGCTTCTATGCATGTGTTTCTATAATTTCCTTTATATAGTTCCGTGTGACTGGACAGAATGCTTCTGACTGCAGCTAAGGATGTGGCCTTGCAATAGAACGCAGCTGAATGTGTATAATTCTCTGGGCTTAATTCTCAGCACCAAACCAAAGGAAGGGCGGGGGAGGAGGGAGGGGGAGAAAGGAAGGAGGGAAGAGAAGTAAAGAAAGGAAAGAGGAAGGGAGAGAAAATGGGAGAAAAAAGGAGGAAAGAAGTTAACCATAGTAATGTTAATGTTATACTCTACTACTTTACTAAATGCAGTAGTTCCCAGTGCTGTTTGGCAGCATACTCTCGAGCTTACTCAGCACATTTCTGGTAATCTTAAATAATCTTAAATACTTGACTGTATCAGTCATTTCTTGGTCTGTTTCTATTGATGAATTTTTCTCTTGTTTATCAGACTAGTCTGTGTGCCCCTCTCTCTTTCTCTCTCTCCCCCTCCCTCCCTGCCTCTCTCTCTTTTTCCCCCTCCCCTTCCCTTTCCCTCCCCATGTGTGTGTGTGTGTGTGTGTGTGTGTGTGTATGTGTGTGTACCTAGTCATTGTTTACCAACTGATAGACTTCATGAATATTATATCAAAAAGTGTCTGGGTTTTATATTTTTAATGTTAAATGGGGAATAAAGAATGTTTAAGAGGCAGTGGAATAATGTTAAAAATCACTCTGTTCCTTCCAAGGTTTATATTTATTCTTCTTAGGTGTGTCTATGATACGTGTTACTGTACCACTAGTCTATCCCTGTTACTAAAGTAAAAGTTCCCTGTGAGCTCTACTGGCACCCAGGTGTCTGTGCTACTCAAAGAACATTGAACAGTGCCCCTCTGTGACGGCATTAGAGCCATGGTTCTCAACCTGTGGGTCACGACCACCTGGTCAGCCCTGTATCTCCAAAACTATTTACATTGTGATTCATAACAGTAGCAACATTACAGTTAGGAAGTAGCAATGAAATAATTTTACAGTTGAGGTTACCACAACATGAGGAATGGTACTGAAGGGTCACACCATTAGGAAGGTTGAGAAAGACTGTTGCGCCTGCAACGTCTCTGCAGTTACATCCCCAACCAGGTCGGTTCTTTTATGCATCTTTGGAGTCCTGTTAAGTCATAGATGCACTTTTATGATGATGAATTCTAAAAGTTCTTATTTCCCAGCATTTCCTCCTCTCCAGGGCTCCATCCTACACAATGCTGCTGCCTCTGCCTGACCAAACTCTGAACTGCCTTTCAACTCAGTGAACCTACTATGTGCTGTTAGAGTTTTTCCTTTCTGTCTGTGGTTAGGAAAGAACCTCAGGGCAGAAAGCATCTGTGGCTGTTGGACTTTCTATGTGGGTTTCTACTCTTATCTTTTACATGCTTCTCTACTGCCTGTTGGTTGATATCTGGGAAAAGATGCTTCACATATTTTGTCCTGAATTCTCCTGCTTTCTGGTGGGAGAGCAATTCCAACGTCAGTCACTCTAACATAGCACAGTGGAGCGATGCTGCAAAACATCTTAAAATTACAAACGAAAAGTGAACTTCAGAATAGTTGGCACTCTGACAGAGGAGAGACTCGGTGGCGTGAAGCTATGAGGTTGAAGAGATATGGTTAGCATCCATTGTTTACTTTTTGAAATTAGAAAAAGCTTCAACTCTGCACTTACATGTGTCCCATAACTAAAGGTTAAGCAGGCAGTTTTAGTAACTGCCTACGGAAAGTGCTGTTAACATTGAGTCGATGATAAGTCGGTGAAGACAGTTATGATGCTAAATGTTCACTGTCAACTTGACTGGGCGTAGAACCACCTAAGAGACACACCTTTGGGTCACCCGCAACAATGTTTCTAGAGAGGGTTAGCTGAGGAGGGAAGACCTACCCTGAATGCCACCATCGGTGTGTTGAACTAGCTGTTTCTTTTTCTCTTTTCTTTTCTTCCTTTCTTTCCTGTCCTTCTTTCCTCCCTTCTTTTCCTTCCTTCCTTTCTCCCCTTCTTTCTTTCTTTCTTTCTTTCTTTCTTTCTTTCTTTCTTTCTTTCTTTCTTTCTTCCTTCCTTCCTTCCTTGAGACAGGCTCAGCTCAACTGACTTCAAAACCCCACATAGCCAAAAATGACCTTGAACTTGTGGTCCTCCTGCTCCAGACCCCCACCCCCACCCCAGTCTCTCAAGGGCAGTACTGGGGAGCCTCCTGCGTGCTAAACAAGTGCTATGTCAGCTGGTCTCCAGCCCTTAAGTTGCTCCTTATCAGATTTTTGGTCACAGCAATGAGAAAAGCACTGAACAAAACATTCTAACCATTCCCAACAGCTATCTCCCATACACCAGGTACCGTCCAGGGTTTGGATTGTCTTTTCCACAGCAATTCTGCATGTAGGGATCATGACAGTAAGGTATAAAGTCAGTTCCTCGAGCTCCTACACTCAGTAAGCACTCAGTGGCTCTCCCTCTCCCCTTCCCCCGCCCCTTTCCGGTAATTTAGTGGCTGGAAGCAAAGATGCATCACTGCCCAAAGATAACACAGCCTCCTCCTGCAATGATGCCACTCTCTGATTCTGTCTTTACCTGAGCTTTCCCATCTGGCAAATTAAAGTGGAAAACAGCAAACTCCCTCCCCTGAGAGGCTGGGTTGTTACATGCATGTTTTGTATTATTTTGTTCTGAATAACAGCGTATGTAAATGTGTTGCTGGAGGTTAAAATTACCCTTATTTTGCAACACTTGGCTGCTCCCACTGGGGTGAATAGTTGAAAATTACAGGGAGGCTGGAGAGGATGTTAGCTGACTTGGAATTACTTCCCTCCTTTCTCCCCACCCACTCCACAGTTCTATGCAGACACAAGCTGCCACTGAAGCATCCTTTCCCATGACTAAGTTCTAGCTGGTTCTGCTGTGCAGCGAGCTAGCAAAGAGCATGGGTTAATCCTGGTATTAGCATAGACTCCATCAGGTGTATGTGCAGGGCAGATGTTCTTGCTGGGAAAACCGAAAGTCTCCTGTGGCACCTGGAAGCCCCACCACACCTGGTTCGCAGCCAGATCACAAAAAGGTGTTTGGTCGACATGGGCGCGGGCGCGTTACCGTGCTGGGCTATCCAGTTCATGTTCGGAGCTTGGCATGACTCCTCAGCTCTAGCTTCCCCACGGGCCCTGCTTTGTTGGGCCGTCCCTATCTTAAACTGCTTTTTCCTGGCATTTGAATCATCCCTCCCATGATGTGATAATATCTGCAAGTTGGGAAAATAAAAGTGGCATTTGTTTAGCCATAATTAATGAAATATTTATGTTGCAAGAGGCTATGTGATAAAATCCTTAGGCTTAGGGTCCTTTTGCTTCTGATTACATTTGGGATTTTTTTTTCTATGACCAGACATTCTGACGCCAGCTCTTTTACACTGAGCAGATGTCGTGTAGTAAAAATGGGTGCCAGATGCTGTGAGCCGCAGAAGGGCGATTTGTTTAAGAGCTGGCTCTGACTTTTTTTTTTTTTTTTTTTGCATTCAATTACTCTGCAGAACAAACCTTACCCCAATCGGTTAGGTAACTCAGCTAACTTCAGAAATGCCTTTTCATAATAGATTTCGGATTCTAAAGCAATGGAAGCAAGGCTCCTGCCCCAGTAAAGGGTGTTTAAGGACTTCCTTGATTTCTGCATAATACCTTGTTTTGTCTTGTTTTGCTTTGCTTTGTTTTGAATGTGAGAAGAGGGCTGCAGAGCTCTTGGCAGGAATCCAGAAATGTAATTAACATGGAGGGCCAACTTTTCAGTGGCCCTGAGGTACTGCTTTCCCAAGCTCTGGCAGGTGCAATGAGGGGTGGGCAGCAGGAAGCAAATGGGGTGAGGGAGGAGAGAGGCCGTTGGAAAAGAAGCCAGCGGTTTGGTGAGTTCTCCGGTTCTTGTTTCAGACCCTGGAGCTCCAGTGACAGAGGCCACCTCTTCTCCCACCTCGTCCTCTGCAGAGGAAGACACTGACTCCCAGCTTTCCTCAAGGATAAAGGTAACATCACTTGCAACCCCACACAGTGCCCTAGCTGGCTGAGGCTCCTTACACATCCAGGTTTCAATGCCAATGTGGGCTCCAGCTGCAGAAGTCCTCATAAGGATCAGGCCATGTTGCCTCTGACAAGTACCCTCCTTTATATCTAGAACCCCCCTCCCCAAGATTTGTCTTCTTAAAGACAAAAACCTCAGCATCTCACATGGGAAGAAGGGGAAAAAAGACATACTGACTTGAAACCATTTGGCAAATGCAGTGCTTAAAGTGGGTTTAATATGTGGTCCAATAAGCAAACCATTGAAAAATTTCAACAAGCAGATGTGTATTTCCCCAAGGGAAGCACAACTTCATTTAAGAAGCACTAGAGGCAGATTGCATGGAAAATGTTATGTTTGTTCTATTCAGAGCTATGAAATGAAGCATGCAGACGCAGAGAGTCGGATGCACCCACACACCTACTGTGGACAGAACAACGTGCATGCCACGGGGAAGCAGCCACCCCCTTTGCTTAGTGGATGTCAATATGTCTGGAGAGCACTTTCTAAATCCTGCATACCAATGCACAAAACACACAATGTCATGTGTCTGTAGATGTATCTATGTGTCTAATACACAGAGACTCGTTTGCCATGGAAGACCACTGTTGTTTTATCAAGAACGGGACTGGAGCTTGTCCCCTCGGACTAGAAAGGATGGAGTGCTGAATGGCTGGTCCTCACATACTTCTGGGGGACTGAGGAGCAGCTCACTGTTCTGCTGCTGTTGTAGTTTTGGAGCAAAGAGGATCTAGTGAGGGAAGGGAAGAACCAAATTTATCCATCCATAATTGATTTATCCATATCTAGCAAGGGAAGCTTTGGCTTCAATTTAAGTCAAGGGGTGGAGGGGGGTTCTCCAACTCCCTAACGTGCATGTGAGCAAGTGAATGTACACACACACACACACACACACGCACGCACGCGCACACACACATACACACAGAAGGACAGAATTTTTTTTTAATGTGGGCTTCTTGAGTTAATTGAATCCTCACCAGAAATGAATTGTGTGTAAATTGTTATCTTGATTTCTGGGGGTTCCTTACTGCCACTCATCCCCTCAAATGACCCCGAGTTAATTCTATATTCAAATGAGGCAGATCCCAGCCTCCATTTTCTTTACTTTTATGGAGAAAGAATAGGCTGCCACTGGTCTGTGGAAATAGCAAGGCCATAATATCCCAAAAGAACCTCACAAGCAGCTCCTTGCCATCTTAGCACATGGCTAGTTGTCACTTCAGAGTGCCAGGTGGTAAAGCATGCCCATGCCACCTCCTGATTGGCCCTGCTCTTCCAGAAAGCCTTCAAGTGGGAAGGAAGTTGTTTAGCCTCTGAGTTCTCTGTTTGTTTGGTTGCATTCAGATGTGTCCCCAGCCAAGGGTCACCAGAGCCTGTTCAGATGAACCTGTGCACAGGAAGCTGGGGTGCAGGATGCCTTAGATAGAAGACTTAAGGCAGCTGATTCTTGGCTCTTCCCTCCCCCTGTGCCGGCTATCTTCTTGCCCATCCCTTAGCTTCTTTCCTTGACTTTCTACAACATCACTGTGGAGTGAATAGAAAAAAGAGACCAGGTATAAGGGTACTTGAGTATTTGGTAGAACATGCTTTAAATAGAAGATAATAAAGACTTTTTATCCCCAACCTTGGGTTCTGTTCTACACACACACACACACACACACACACACACACACACGTACATTGAGGATCAAATCCAGGACCTCACACATGCTCAGCAAGCACTGTGCCACTGAGCTGAACCCTGTGGGCAGGGGTATGCTTCTGGAAGTCTGTACGACACTGATGTGGTCTGTCCCTCTCCAGATGTCCTAGTTTGCTGTGATGAACACCATAACCAAAAACAACCTGAGGAGGAAAGGGTTTGTTTCAACTTATAGCTTACAGTCTATCATGAAAGACAGTTGGGACAAGAACTAAAAGTAGCAACCTGGAGGCAGGAACTGAAGCAGAGGCCATGGAGGAACACTTCTTACTGACTTGCTCTCTATGGCTTGATCAGCCGTTTTCTTACACAATCCAGTACCAAACTGCCTAAGAGTGGCACTGCCCACAGTGAACTCGGCCATATCCTATGTCAATCATCAATCAAGAAAATGTCTTCCAGACTCTCCTACAGGGCATCTGTTGGAAGCATTTCCTCAATTGAGGTTTCCTTTTCCCAGATGTCCCAGTATGCATCAAGTTGACCAAAAATTAATCAAAACATCAGGATTTGCATTCAGTTGTCTCCATTTAAAGGAAAATGACACTTCTATAGGTCCTACCACAGAGTAGGCGTCCTTGATTGCCTAGTACATGGCATAAGGAAAGGCTATATTGCCTACGGGGAAATACTCACCTGGGCTGAGTTCAGAGCTCTGCCCATTACTAATTGTTTCAATTCAGGCAGGTTGTCTTTCTGAATTTTGATGTCCATATTTGTAGAGATGTATCATCTGAGGAATAAAGGAGACACCATGAAGTAATTAGTTCATGGTCTGGCACACAATACTCTACAAATGCTAGAATTTACAACGTGGGGTCATGTGGCAGATGCTGCTGAGATGCTTGTAAAATGAACAATCCAGATCTCCATGTGGGCTGAGATCAGCTCAGGGCAGAAAGTATCCATGAGACCCAGAACCTCTCACCCTGGTCCAGACTGCCTCTAAAGGTCCTCGATGATTAATAGAGGGTCCCCCATGCTAAAGTCCAGAACCTGAGCAGTCTACCTGGGGGTCATCTCCAGAAACAGAGATGAGAAATCCATGTTGGGACCTAAAAGTCAAGATTTCCTCCCAAAGATCTAAAGGATTCTAAAAATTCTAGAAGAATAGATTCCATCCCTGAGATGAAGCACTTAGAGACAAAGGCAAGGAGATCTCTGAGTTCAAAAATACCCTGGTCCATATAGCAAGTTCCAGGTCAGGCAGGGCTATACTGTGAAACCATGTCTCAATGAGGATAAGGTTGCTGCCACTGCTGCTGCTGCTGCTGCTGATGATGATGGTGGTGGTGGTGGTGGTGGTGGTGGTGGTGGTGGCAATAGTGATACAAAAGTTAAATAAAATTTTAACTTCAATTGTTTATTCATAGTTTAACTCCAGTGTCCCATGTGGATAGTGGCACCCATGTTTCACATGGTCTAGACACAGGTCATTGTCATCACTACAGGTAGTCCCATTGGATGTCATAATCCTAGACACTCAGCAGTAGCTAGGAGCCATGTGTGGAGAGAGCAGAAGGCTATGATGAGGACTGGTAAACTTTAACCCTTTTTTCTTAGTCATTTTTTTTCTTCTCTCTTGGTGTGTATAGGAGAAAATACCCAGAAGAAGAAGGAAGTTGGAGAAGCAGTTAGTTAAGCAAGAAGAACTGAAAAGACTCCATAAGGCTCAGGTCAGGAAGCAAACATGGAAGGGTGGGAGCCCTAGGGTATATATAGGAGCCCCAGGCTAAGTGTGGGAGCCCCAGGCTGTGTATAGGAGCCCCAGGCTATGGGCAGGAGCCCCAGGGTATAGGTGGGAAAGTCCTTCAGGAGTCTTCTGGCACTCCGGAAGGCCTCCTCCCTTCTCTGAGAACCAGGTGTGTGACCATTCTGAAAGTCCTGGCCCAATCCCCAGTAGGGCTCTGGCATGAGGAGCCCATCTGAGTCACCTTTCAACCACAGGTTGTATTCTGCAAAGTGAGGCTAGCACATGGCCTTGGCCATCTTCATGAGCCCTTATTCCCCAAAGCAGTGACCTAAGTTTGTCCTCAGTGAGGACAGAAGTCATCTGTTGTCTCTTTGACTGAGTCTCTGCTGAGCTGATAGCTGCTGGGGTCTGACTCTATTTCAGGATTAGTTAAAAGCCTAAGTACCTAGAACTTCCTACCTTGATGATTTACACCAAGCATTATGCCCACACTGATCTGTCTGACTCTGTCCAAATAAATAAAATGGAGCAGACGCTGTAAACATTGTCCTTCTCTGCTAGGGACTCCGACTCCAGTCTGAGGAATGGTTGCATATTAGCATATAAGGATTTAGAACAATCATGCCTGTTAGCCTATGTAACATTCTATTTCACCACTGTGCCCTTTATCTGGCCATGTAGTCCTGTATACCAGTCAGCTTTCTGTAACAAAATACACAAGACAGTTGACTTTAAAATGGGAGAGGTTTATTTAGATTTATAGGGTCAGTCGTACTAGCCCATGGTCAGCTGGCCCCATTTTGCTTTGGGCTTGTGGGGAGACCATATCATGGTAGTATGCAGTGGACTTTATCTCATGGCTCCTAACAAAGAGCATGAGAAAAGGAGGAGTTGCTCATATCCCCTTGAAGGGCAAACCCCCAGTGGCATAGCTTCTTTCTGTCAGATCCCACCTTCTAAAAGCTTCATGCCCCTGGGTTGCATTGCACCCTCAGCTGGGAACCGAGGCTTTAATAAGTGGGCTTCTGGGGAACGAGCACTGTGTTGCCTGCTCAGGCTTCCACAGACACAGCCTGGGTCACTCAAACAATGAATGTTTCTTTTCTGGGTGTTGAAAAAACCCAGATCAAGCAAGGTGGGTGATGCTGAGGGTCTGCCAAGGCCTCTGCTGCTGCCTGGGAAGCAGCACCTACCCACTACATCCTCACATGGTCTTTTTGAAGCATGAGAGGGGACTGGGGAGAGCTTCCTCTACTCATACAGATAGGAGGCCTGTTAGATCAAGACTCTTCCCTTACAACCTCAATGCTCTCCTAAAACACCTTGTCTCTAAAATAATCACCCTGGGAGTTAGACTCTCAACCTATGAATTTAGGAGCAATTCGTTCTTTTCCAGAACGACCTTGTGGCTGTAACTACACAGTGATCTGTCATAAAATCTGTCTCTCTTCCTTAGTGACTCTATGCCTTACTAGCAAAAGAAAAAAAAATGGCTTTATCAAGATAAAATTCTCTTTCAAAAACAACAGAGAAGAGTTCTGTTATCAACAGAATTCCCATCTATGTTTTTAGGCCTAAATACTCGTAGTTGGGGCCGGAAGAGCCAGGGGGCTGCTGGAGTTCCCCGATGGGTCTCTCGGTGCTAAGGATGCCTATGGTTCCAGGGGAGATTTAGGAGGACGGGAGTGAGGAGGAAAGGGAAGCATAGAGATGCGCTACCTGCCCAGATGGTTCATGGTTTCTTTACTGTTCCTCTTCAGCTATGTGTCAGGTCTCTACTGCCTTGGTGGCCCAGTGCTTGAAAGCACAGTAAGTTGGTGGAGATGAACAAAGTTTACTAAATAAATAAATTATAACCTTGCTCAACTTTCCTTCCTAAGAGACTCCAAGAGAGTAACAGCTAGTAGGGAAAGTAAATGTGCCTTCCCAAACCCAAGCGTAGCCCCAAACTTAGCAAGTACATAGAGTCCATAGAATGTGAGCCGTGAACCTTGAGTTCAGCACCTGGTATCCCGCCTTCATAACTCTATGATAACAGATCTGCAGGTACTTCTGTCACAGCAGCACCCTGGGCCTCAACCAGTGGTTACAAGACAAGGGCAGATACCATTTGTAACTAAGGTGGGATACAGGATGATCTGAAAAGGAGCATTGGTCCCCGAGTGGGTGCAGGTTTCCCTTTTCAGGATGTCAGCTGCTCCTTCCTGCAAAATAGAACCTGAGCCCCCTGGTCTGTGCTGAAGAGACGGCCTTGGCCACCAACCGCATGGTCATACTCAGGACTCATGAGGACCTCTAGCCAGAGCAGGAGCCTCTCACCTAGGACTCCAATATGGTGGGCAGTTTTGACTCCTCTGTGGACGTCAATTGTACATACACAGATCCTGTGCTCTTTGGCTCATCCTGAGGACAAAAGCAACAAACTCCAGAGCTGGGAAGCTTCAGCATCTCTACCAAGTGTATCAGGGCAATAACAACTCAGGTGACAGCAGTAGCAGGCTCAGCCCTTCTTCTTCTGCTTCCTCATCTACAGAACTCCCTCATGACATGTGTTCCTGATCTTGCAGGCCATCCAGAGACAGCTGGAGGAGGTGGAAGAGCAGCAGAGGATGTCAGAGATCCAGGGCGTGAAGCTGGAGAAGGTGCTGAGAGGCGAAGCAGGTAGAGTTGGCAGGACCACCTCTCGGGGTATAGGTCTGGGTCTAGAGTCTGAGAGTAGCACTATCCTTGCATGGTGGGGTGGACCAAGGACATGCATCACTTGCAGGGGATAGGTCAACACAAACAGATGGTGCTAAATCTACTGCTTTATGCTTTTTAAAAAAAATACGTATTTTTATTTCATGTGTATGGGTGTTTTGCCTGCATGTATGTCTGTGCACCATTGAATGCAATGCCTACAGAGGCCAGAAGAGGGTATCAGATTCCCTGGAGCTGGAATTACAGATGGTTGCTAGGGGCCATGTGGATGCTAGGAATCGAACCCTTGTCCTCTGGAAGAGCAGCAACTGCTCTTAACTGATGAGTCAGTTCTCCAGTCCCATGCCTCACACTTTAAACATGAAACTGGTGGTTTGGTCTGAAATTCCCCGCTTGGCATCCTCTGGCACTTTCTCTCTGCATGAGTCATCTTTGAAACTCAGAGGTTGAGAAACATCCAGGAGGAATATTTGTTATAAAGTTCAAGCAATATTTGTTATGAAGTAAATCCCAGAGTTCAAATGGGGTGGTTCATTGGGTAAAGTACTTGCTGTGCAAGCATGAGGACCTGGGTTCAAGTCCCCAGCATCCATGTAAAAATCTGTTCACAGCAGCACATCTCTATAACCTTAGTCCTGGCAAGGCTGAGATGATCCCAGGAACTTGCTGGCCAACTAGTGTCGCTAAAACAATAAGCTTGGGGTTCAATGAGAGATCTTGACTCAAACAATGAAGTGGAAAGTGACCTAGGAAGAAACGCAGCATCAACTTCTGGCTTCCATGTGCATGAGCACACAAGTGCAGGAGCATACACCACACACACACACACACACACACAATTTCTTAACAAAAACCCTAGGCTAGGGCTTATGGTATAGCAGAAGCCAGAATACACTGTGTTCCTTTTCTTACTGGATCACACATAGATTTCCTTGTACAGAGAGCCTGCAGTGGATCCACTGGAGCAGACTCCTTTTGCTACAATGACTGCTCCTCACTGCTTGGATGGAATCACTGATGTCTCTCCAGCCCCATTTAGGAATTCTGGTGGTGTGAACTGTCCTTGCTTGGTGTTTTGTATAATAATATTCTAAATCAAGGAAGCTGTAGTACTCATCTTTAGGAACCTCTTGCTGTAGTGAGCTGCCTGGAAATGAAAAGAAGAAGCCAGCAAAAGGGGTGTGTCTTCTGTGCTGTTACTGAAACATTGCTGATATGGGGCACAGTGGGAACCGTGACTTGCAGATGTCATAGAGCCTGTGCTGGGCCAGGGAGGTCGCTCGGCCGGTAAAGTGGTATGGATGTGGGAACCTGAGTTTTGTCCCCATAACTCACCAGGCATGGTGGCTCACACAATCTCAGACCGAGGCAAATGGAGATAAATCCCTGGGGCTCACTGACCAGCCAGCCTACTTAACTGTCGATCTCTAGTCTCAAACCCCAAGGTAGACAGCACCTGAGGATCAAGGTCCAATGTTGACTTCTGGCTTACACACACACACACACACACACACACACATACACACACACACACATACACACACACGCACACACACACACACACCTTTTCTCCCTCACATACACATGAACTCCGTATTTAAATTCGTTTCCCTTCATGAAGCCTGAGTATCAAAGGGATGTGACTCAGCTGGTCTAGTGCTTGCCTGGGGCTCTCGATGAGGACTGGGGTTTCACGCTACCTATTTTAGATGGGCACAGTCCTTGGAAAAATCACTCACTCAACGTCTTAGATCCCTCACCAGAAAAGTGAGCTAACCCTCACAGTGCCGGGTCATTTTGAGAATTCATGTGCCAGTGGCCTCTGTCCAAGTCTTTCACACATGTAGACAGTCAGCAAATGCTACCCCGTATCCTACAGAACATTCTTGTCCACACAAGACACTTTAAAGGAAATACCCATCTTTGCCGTCTTCACTACCAGGAACTTTATAAACAGCAAATGTTTAAAGCTTATTCTAAACATCTCCTCCAGTCTCCAAAAGGGAAGCTATCTGGAGCCATACCTACAGAAACAAGGCCAGCTTTCAGTGTCGTCAAAGGTGGATCGGGCCAGCCAAAAGATGGATTCTGTTCATTTCCTTTCTATTCCCAGTAAACTAATTACTCTATTAGGTTTATAGGTCTTTTTTCTCACTAGATATCCTTCTGAATGTGACAGATGGAAACCACCACCACCACCAACAACAACAAAAAAGTCAGGTCACAGAGACCAGCCTCAGAGGAAACCAAGAGGAAGTGTTGTTAACCAGGCTATCAAAATGAAGACTTGCTAACTTACTGTTGGTGCAATGGTCATATCTTTCTGTGGTTCCATAGTCATGTAGTCCCTTGAAGAGATTGCCCTGCCGCTCAGTGAATGACCAATGCTTTATTGGGTTAAGTTGTATTTGAGCTGGCCTCTGCTGCTCCCATTCAAGTAATTTAATGAGAATTATTTAATAGGTATTATTAGGATAATTAGACAATGATCACAGTTAGGCAATAATATTGAGTGATCAAGGTTGTGAATAACCAAATTTAGAGGCAGGCCTGCAAACAAGGAGTAGGCTGCGACAGTTAGGCGAGGCCCCTCTGTAATGACTGGGGGCAGCCTGAAAGGGTCTTTTGTGCCTGGGAGTTATTCATCAGGACCATTGAATTAGAGGACTGTGCAGGGGGGCAGGGTGGGGGTGCAGGCCAAGGACCCTGACGTCTGAGTGAAATGAGCTCTCCATTGTCATGACAACAATCTTGGCTTTCTTTTAATTTTTTGTTCCCCAACAGTCAAAAATGAGTTGCTCCCCACCCCAATTTGTTCAGGAAAAAGAAATAAAGTGAAGCAGAGACTAACCATCCACCCAGATGACAAATCAAGACACACAGGATGTCTATGCATGTGCTGGGTATCTTGGCAAAGGCAGCACAGAACTCCTACGGTCCCCTGTGCCCAAGTCACACACACGCACACTCAGTGACCTGGATGCCCTGCGTCCTGTCGCCTGTGAACAGTCAGACCTGAATTTGTCACCTACTTAGACTTGTCTGGGTTGAGACATTAAACATACTAGGACATTAAATGCTAGGATCACAGTATGCCCCTGCCAGAGACCACCATGCAGATCTAGGTAGTCTGGTGGAGTCTGAGCTTTCTTTCCACGTCTAGAGACAGGTGAAGTCAAATCAAAAGAAGGGGGACCTCAAAGGGTGAAAGGTTTACTCCCAGGGAAGGTGGGTGAGCAGGGTCAGTCTCCCACAGAGCTGCTCACTTCAGCCTGTGAGTTTCTCCTTCACAGGGATAGCAATGACGATGCAGATGCTGAAAGCTGCCAGCAGAGGGCAGCAGCACATACATTATGAATGATTTAATGGCCCGCCCAGCCAGGAAGAGGGAAGTAATTTGTCTACTACTCTGTGGTTTTCATCTTTGCTGCTGAGGAACCCAAGAAATGCCAATTTCCTGTCTTATGTGCCAGTGAGCGATTCTGGATGAGCACAGGGATAAGTCAGGTGTCCCTGAAGGCATCTTAACATCACCAGCATTCTGCAGTTTCTATTCTGTCAAATTTTCCCATCTGTAAAATGGGGCTAATAAACAAACCCTCCTTGTAGAGATGGTAGAGATAGATGAAAGAGAAATGATAAGTGGGGGGGGAGAGAAGATGAGGACCAGAGTTCAATCCCCACACTCTCATAAAACTCTTGATGTGGCAGCCCTATCCTAGTGCTGAGGAAGCAGAGACAAGAGGATCCTGGGGCTGGCTGACCGTCAGTTCAGCCATATTAGTGAGCTCCAAGTCCCAGTACACACACACATACACACACAGTGAAGCATTTGATAAATGGCCCTGTCACATCTTAGAACTTCACAAGGACGGACGGAGTCTTCTCTTTCCTTTTGAGTTTCTCTCCATTCTTATAGAACTCGGTTGGGTGGCTGTCTTCTCTTAGCTTGAGTCCATTTGTTTATCCATTCATTCACATACGTTTATAACTCTCTCCTCCAGACAAATTTAAGCTGATTTCCACATTCATATCATCCATGGATTTCACATGCTTGTCTATCTATGAACCTTGAAGGAAGTCATGCTTAGTGGTCCAAGTCTGTAATCCTCTCAGGAGGCTGAGAAGTTCAAGGCTAGCCTGGGCCACATGGTAAACCAGTCTTACGAAAGAGAAGGAGAAAGCGAAGGGGGGAAAGAAGTGGAATAATTTCAATGTAGATTCTGAAGTTTTGTATTACATTGATGTACTTATGATTCATGTGTGTGCATGGATGGCACACATGCCATGTCATGTCATAGCACACAGAGGGCAACTTGCAGAACTTGGTTCTCTCCTTCTACCATATGGCTTCTTAGGGTCAAATCAGATTGTCAGGCTTAGGGCAAGGGACATCTCACTAGCTGACCTGTTTGGTTGTCATCGTCGTTGTTGTTGTTGTTGTTAGTGGTGGTGGTGGTGGTGGTGGTGTGTGTGTGTGTGTGTGTGTGAGAGAGAGAGAGAGAGAGAGAGAGAGAGAGAGAGAGAGAGAGAGAGAACAGGTACCTATGGAAACCAAAAGAGAGAATTTGATTTGCTGGGGCTGAAGTCATAGGCAGTTATGAGTTACTGGTCACCAAGCAGCAAGTGCTCTTACCTGTGGAGCCAACTCTCCAGGCCCCAGGACAGATTCTTATTGTCACTCCCAGCACAACAGGAACTGACAGAACAAGGAAGACAAAGCCTGTGGTGTGGAGGGCTGCCTGTTTGACAGTCAGCCATCATTTGGGAATGGAGTCTGGGGAGCAGATACCCTTTAGATAATCTCTGTAAGTCTCTGAATGGAAATGCAGCAAGTCTAATGTTAAACTCCTTCCAGCCATCCCATGTGGCCGATTTCTGTGCTTCCAGGAAGCAGGTCAAGGGAGGAATGAGCCATTTATGATTGTCCAGTAGAGGTGGACCATAGGGGTGGAGCCAAAGTTTATGCTAACCCTGTATCCAAATAGAATATAGTCAGAAAAGAACCTGACCCTTACAGAGGCTTTCCAGGAGTCACTCAAATCCAAAATTACTGAAGCAAACAAATAGTTTGGCCTGATTTTCCCCAAATATATAGAAGCCATTGCTGAAGTCCAATGCTTCTAAGAATCAGAGCTTGTGTTTCTTTACACAGCAAACAGCAGTAAGCAGCATCGTGGTGGCACAAGAGGCCTGTCCCCAGGTCCCAGGGTGTAACACAGGTTCCAATAACACATCAAAGCAAGTGGCATAGCTAGGGAGCCCAGGATAAAAAGCATAGCAGCCTTAATACCACGCAGTAAATGAGTGGGTTATACAGTCAGTGCCATGTAGGGTTCTGGACTGCACAGGATTCTCTTCTTGTAGAGTCACAGGAGAGGCCCAGGCTTAAGATGCTTAAACCTTGTGCTTTGCACACTTGGCAAAGACACGCACATGCGTATCCTCACACTGCACAAAAGACAGTCTCATTCACAAATATCAGTAACCATGAGTTACACATCTCCTCCGTTTCCAGCTTCAGTGCCTATCCTGAAGACACAGGTATCCAGTTTATGGCCCATGGGCCACACGAGCCCAAGGACAGCTAGAAATGCAGCCCAGCACAAATCATAAACTTACACTGCGAGGTTGTTTGTTTGTTGAGTCTCTCACATGTGTAGTTATCTGATGTAAACTTTGTAAATGGCAGTGTCCTGTCACAATGTCAAAAGGTTGACCACTGGCCTCTTTGAGGACCGTGTTGAAAGACTGAGATAATCTTAGTTGAATGTTAAAAATAAATAAGTACAGGAGAAATGATCAGGGCTGACAAAGAAATGACAGAGATTCAAAAGATAAAATAATTCAGTGAACATGAATCCAAATGATTGAAAAATAAGACAATCAAGTGTGGTTTTTATAACTACCAAGCTAAAAATTAAGTAAGAAAAATTTTATGATGTTTTCAATACATGAGCAAAGATCATCTGGAAAACCTCAATACCCATGGCCAAGTGAGCTGGCTCGGGGGACTTAAGATACTTGCCACCAAGTTTTGTTCTGACAATCTGAATTTTGTCCCCAGGACTCACATGGTGGAAGGAGAGAACTGACTCCCTTATGGTGTCCTCTGACCCTCACAAGTGTATATGCACACAATAATAAATAAATACATGTAATAAAAATTTCAATATCTACTTAGGATTTAAAAAAAAAAGTCTTTCATCAATAGAACTTAGTCCCTAGACCCTACAGCAAACATCTGTGGATCATCATAGTACTACACAAGTTGCTGTGAGGGACAGTTATATTCGAAGCTCTGGGGCCTGAGGCTGATAGAGACTTCTGTGAAGCCATCCAGTATGAACTGAGCTCATCCGGTGTGAACTGAGAGCTCATGAGAGGTCAGAGGATGTGGGTTGACGTGTAGCACAATTGGTAAAGCACTTAACTGCCATGTATAAACCAAAACCAGAGTACAGAAGGCAGGACGAGACCCACAGGCAGTCTGAGGAGGACGCTCCACATAGTGGATGGAGGGTTCCACTCTAATCCCAGCAAGCACCAGTGAGCATAGCCGGCGCATTACCACAATTGAAACGAACAGTAAATTAGGACAGATTCTAAGGAGGCAAAAAAAAAAAATCACATCTAAAGAATTAATTCTGAGCCTGACAGCAAACAAGACTGGACTTGGAAAAACCACACACCAGTATACACTCAGGGGAATAGCAGTACCTCAAAAGGAAAATGTGCACAAAACTAGCATGGTTTTAAACAGATTGTACTTTGTTGTTGTTGTTGTTGTTATTTTTACATTCAGAAAACAAACAACTGAACACTGTATGCCAGTCTTGCCCAGGTAAGCAAAGATTATGGTACACCAGACTTGGTCACTTGAATTTAATGTGAAGGGTCACTGAATTTCAGTAGAGACTAGCATAATTTGCTTTGTGGTTTTGAGAGCACTCTTGGGCAAAATTAGGTCAATATAAATGACAATTAACAAGTGGGTTTGTCTTAAGCCTTAGTTTGGTTGATTGGTTGGTTGTTTTTTCAGACAAGTCTTTGAACCCACGATCCTCTTGGTTCCAACTCCCAAGTGCTGGGGGCCATCATGCCCAGAGACTATGTTGGTTTCACCATGATAAGAGGAATCTTTCTTCTGTGTCTAAGAACTATGATAAGAGGTCAGGAGCAAAGAACCCTGACAGAAGACCCAAGTAGAGGGTAAGAGGAAGAGTTAGATAACTGAACTATCCTAGTCATGGCCAGAAGCCACCTTGCCTTCTGGTCACAGCCCTCTAGCTGGAGCCTGGCTCCAGGTCAATAATCACTGCTCTCTGAAGGAAGGGCTTTGACTGTGACAACTGAAGCCACTGGAACAATGGTAGACATGGGAAAGCAAAGAACCTGGATAGGCACCATACATTCACGTCTTTGTAGATGGTCCATGGACTGAAGGCGTTTCCATTGTATGAGCAGGAAAAAAAAATAAAAGTATCACTAAGGTGCCATTGGTGGTGGTTTCAAGTTGTTAGAAGACAAAGTTTTATGTTTTTTTTTTTTTACCACCTAGCTGAGTTTTAAAGATGACTAGAAACTAACCCTTATGAAGCTGTACACCAGGGAGACAGACTGGGGAGTATTGCAAAGGGACAGACTATGTACAGAGCATTGTGCTGAGCCTTTCCCACACACCCTCTCATTTAGCATCCCTAACCAACCCATGAGGTAGCACCATCAGCATCCTCATTTCAAAATATGGGAAAGACCAAGGCAAAGAGATAAGAGGTGACTTGAAGAACATCACAAACCTGATTGACCTGGAAGTCCATGCCCTTTCCACTCTACTATATCCACAGTGAGAGGTAACATTCCCTAAGCTTCACAGAACCCATGAGGGCAGAATGTGACAGGGGACAATCCATAAGTAGATATGGGACAAACACTCCACTGCGCTATTGGAATTAAGAAAGCAAGATCTCCCTGTATCTGACACTTTGAGAAAGCAGGTTTCCTGGTGTCTTAGTCACTTTCTTGTGATAAAAGACTTTGGCAAGATAAATATTAAGGTTTATAGTTTCAGAGGGATTGAGTGCATCATGGCGGGGGAAGGCACACTGGTTTACAAAGAGTGACAGCAGAGAGGGGAAGGCATGGTGGCTGGTCACATCAAATCTGCATTCAAGAAGCAGGGAATAAACAGGAAGTGAAGCCAGCTATAAAGCCTCAAGGCCTGTCCCAAGTGACCCACTTCCTCCAGCCAGCCTTTGCCTCCTCAAGGTTCCACAAAATCTCCAAACAGCTAGAGATCACATGTTCAACTACATAAGCCTCTGAGGGACATTTTTATGTCCAAATCATAACACCTGTAAATCTTTACAAGAAGCTGTATCTACAGATTGCTCCAAAGGGACTTTGTCTACTAAAGGACACAAGGCTTTAAAAAATTGAACCAAAGCCTATTAATAAGATCACCAACGAGTCTGCTGATAAAAGAGAATTAAATGATTCAGTTCATCTTGTGTTTGTTCCGCACATGTCAGGGGAAGTCATTGTGACATCTTTGGAATGTCTCCACCATGACAGGAGTTTCAGAAGGACACAGAACATGGAAGCAGGGACACAGGGACCCATCATGCAGCATACAAATCTAACTAGATCAGGCGGGTCTGTGTAGCAGAGTGACTGAATTTGAAAAACAAAACCAAAAGATTCTCTGCAAACAGTAAAATGGTGCTTTAAAGCTGTTTCTTTTGGATTGGGGACAAGGAAGGGGAAGCCCAGGGCTGGTGGCAGATGGTATCATGTTAGACGATAAGGAAAGACAGCATCTCCAACTCACAGCTTTTCTGTTTTCTCTATCGTGGAAAATGGTTCTTAATATAGAAACATTAAACAAACATCTAGAAGAAATTGACTCTGGATAGATAATAAAATGGAAGACTTGTAAATTTAGATTCTTCTTTTTTTTTAAAGAATTTACTATCTTTACATTGTGTGTGTGTGTGTGTGTGTGTGTGTGTGTGTGTGTGTGTACAGGAGCCCCACAGAGGAAAGGTTAAGAGTATATGCTGCTATTGCAGAAGACAAGAGTTCATTTCCCGATGCACATCATAACTACTTTTAACTCTAACCACAGGGCATTCAAGCCCCTCTTCTAGACCCCTAGGGCACCCATACTCATATGTACTCACCCCCACAGAGACATTTTTTTAAAAGAAGAAATTTGTCGGTTGGGTAAAGTAGTCAAAAGATTTTCCTATAACAGAAAAACAAACAGGGTAGTATTTCATTTCTTTTAGTTAGTTAATAGGGTAGTTGCTAATTTTCTGAGACAGGGTTTTGCTACATAGTCCAGATTGGCTTGGAATGTACTGTGTTAGCTTTAAATTCATGGCGATCTTCCTGCCTTAGCCTTCCATGTGCTGGGACATCAGGTGTCCCTCTCCACACTCAGCTTAGCAAGGTGGTATTTAATGAGATGCATATGAAGTCTTGAACTGAGTTAAGGAAAGGATTCACTATCTAAACCAAACACAGAGCACCCATGTGCCATCACTATTGTGGAAAGGCAGAGTTCCTTTGTGAGTGAATATAAACATCAATGACCAGGACTTTTTAAAACCGTGTGTATAATTTTGGATCACAAGACAAAGGTGAGAGAATCTCCCTACCTCCTCTATATTTCCAGAAGGTTATTTTGTTGTGATTTGAGTTGATCTGGTCACAAAGATTGACAGTATTGACAGTATTGTCGTTCGGTAGATGCACAGAACTCTCTCTAAATGTCTTGAGATAGCTAATATAACAATCAATCAACCCCTGACTGGTATAAGCTAAATTCAATAGAATACTTTTGCAATCTTGAATCAGAGGTTGGAGAGAGGTCTCAGTATCTAAAAGCACTGGCTACTCTTCCAGAGAACCCAAGTTTGACCCCTGGTACCACACAGTAACTCACAATTGTCTGTAACTCGAGTTCCAGAGGATCTGTTATCCTCTTCTAGCCTCTGTGGGCACCAGGCATGAACATGGTATACAATTAATGCCTCTGTTCAATAAAGGGGAGTATCTATACTGCAATAACATAGGGATACTAATTTATCTCTCATGAGATTCAATCCTAATTGTATTTTTTTTCATCATTTGGCATTTTGATTTTTTCCCCCTGAAGAAAAGCCAAATGTGGTGTGAGCATCCCTGGCCTGGGAAGGGGCCACACATCGCCTGGGCACTCATTATGAGTTTGATTTGCAGAGGGGTGAAGAGGATGAGCAAAGGTCACCAGCAGGCAGCTAGGGCTTCTCTGACGCAAAAACATACATCAGTTTCATGGTCAGACAAGAAAGCAGGAGATGAGTCCTTTGTAGTAAGAACATTAGTTGTCACGGGCGTGTGACCTTGGAATTGAAGCAGTCATGTCCTCCATGCCCAGAAGGACTCCCCCAGAGCAGGCACAGGTGGGTTTCATTTGTGATGCCTATGACCTTGAGGCACCCACAGGGTGCCAGGAACTGCTTTCCTGCTGAGCCCTGCTTGCCATAAACATGGGCCGCTAAAGTGGCTCGGAAGCAGTTTGATCATGGGGCGAGAAATGCCAATCTAACCCATTTGCCATTGATTTCTTAAGCAGATTCAGGGACACAGGACGAAGCCCAGCTTTTGCAGGAGTGGTTTAAGCTGGTTCTGGAGAAGAATAAATTAATGCGGTATGAGTCGGAGCTTCTGATCATGTAAGTAAGGCAACACAGATAACAGTGAGTGCTAACAGCCTGGTGGCAGGAGCGGGTGGCTCACCGGCCTTGGCTGGAGTCCCAGGGTTTTTCCTCTTTGTGCATACGGAACAGTGATTGAAGCAAATTGGTATTTTGTGTCTTGCATATCATGTTGGCATTAGTGGAGAGACTCTTTAGTTGTCTGCTCTCTCTGCAGAGTTCAGTGGCTAAAATAGATTTCAGTAGCAGGTCAGGAGCTAGAAGGCAGCCAGTCCATTCCTGGACCCCAGTCACACACACAAACACACACACACGTACACACACATACTCACACAAACACCATCAGTGAGGAAGCTGTGCTTGGCCCCTCTGAGTGGACCATGGGGAATCTGTCTGACCACTTCCTGGTGGTTTTAACAAAAGAGAGGCTGAACCCTGGCTGTCTTTGATCTGCCTGTGTGTCTTCTTGGAGAAAGGTCTGGTAACCTGGTCAGACAGTCAGAAAAAAGATCACAGCTCATGACACGGTTGTGCACCAGACATAGGACACCGTATCCATCATCATTCTGGAGAAAGAAAATAGCATTGGGTATAAACCACTAAGCTCTAGAATTACGCTGGGCATTTTCATTTTTACTCCACCTCTGAGAGGTTATCTGGGGACTTTAGAGGTGGTTCACCCTTCCCTGCCCAGGTTCTGAACCAGGCGAGGAGTAGGCAAGCCATCCAAATATTATACTCATTATTAATAATGACTAATGGCTGAGGATAAGACTTGACTTCAGGCAGGCTGACTAACTAGTTTCTTAGTTACATGACTCACAACAATAGGAATGCCGTCTCTTAGTCTGGAAGTGAGAAGTCCACGTGGAGATGCTGAGGGGGCCTCATTTTCCCAGATGCTCTCACGGGGACTTTTTCCTTGCCTCTTCCACTTCTTCTGGCCATTCCTTGGCGATGGCTCTGCCACTACAGCATCTTCTGTCTCCACCCAGCCTTCTATGTGTCTGTGTCTCTTCCCTCACTGGGCTTTCAGCTCACTAATATAATCCGAATGTGACCATCTCAAGGTCCCTAACCATGTCCACAAAGACTGCCTTTTAAGTAACAATCACATTCACTATTTCCAGGGACATGCCTTTCCTATTCAACTCAGAACTGGATTTGTCTACCTAATGAAAAAAGGAAGTAGACCTAGTAGACCTACTTAGGGGGAAGGCTTTTTCCTAGACCTTGGTTGGGGGGGGGGTGATATCCCCAGAGGCTATTTAGCAATGACTAGGAAGATGTGTTTGGTTGTCACACATGGGGCTCTGATTGAAAACTAGTGAATACTAGCCAAGGATGCTAAGCTTTCTCCCTGTAATACACAGGGCAGCCCCTCCTCCCACCAAACAAGGGACCAGCAGCCTAAAGGATTAATGGTATCAGCACTTTGAAATCTTACCAAGATCCAAGGCAAAGCCCAAGCATGAGAACACATGCTTGCTGAAGATAGGATGACTCTGGGAGAGAAGCGAAAATTGAGGTGAACATGCCTCGTCCTAAGATAGAAGGTTAAGGAGGAGGCCAGAGTTACACTCACTCTGTCCACGTGGAAGAGAATGCCAGGCACGGAGAACGGGGATCCTCTCTAGCAAGCATTTCTTTCCCTCTAGACTATTGTTTAGCTGATGAGTATAATAGCCTCAGAGGGATTAAGTAGTGTGTCCATATCTGCCTAACCACAAAGTCCTTATATGCAGCCATATAGTCTACACTTGGGCTAGATCTGAATTATAAAATCCTTCCAACAGATGTGTCAAGAACATCTTCTTTATACCAGGAATTCATCTGATTTCTATAGATATAGGCCACAGCCAGGCATGGAGATGCAAGCCTAGAATCCAAGCACTTTGGAGGTTGGGAGAGATGCCGAGAAGTGTACACAAGGAGTGATGGCAATAAGAAAGCCCATCAAGGGTTCCATGATGGATACAAGAGTCTGTCTTGGGGAGTAGGGGGGCTAGCTATGGCTGCAGGCCAGAGCCAACAGCTTCCCTAGAGAGTACACTGGCTAAGAGTACTCCTCCATAAGAAGTCAACAGGACAACCAGGGTATGTGCACTGGACAGAGACATATTGGAGGATAGGTTTTGGTTGGAGAAAGACCTGTATGAACAAGGAGAGATGTCTTAGATTGACATGTCCAGTCAGACTCTTTGGGATGGGAAGCTAAGACAGAATGAGTGGTACATGGGATTCCTTGAGGATGACACCTAAGAAGGGTAAAGAGCTGGATATGGGTAGAGGTAGAGTCTTGGGCCCCTACCCCAGTTCTGATTCTTTATTTTTAAAAAAATCAGAGGAGGAAGGACTTTGGCAGGAGGAGTTCCAGGTGTAATGTGGCTCTGGGTCTCGGCCAAGGCACAGGAACATCAGAGTAGCGATAACCCATCCAAAGGCTGGCAACCATGGTAGCTCTCATATCTCTATGATGCCCAGCCATTGGCTATGAGCCACCCAGGAACAACAGGGCTTCAACATGACACTGAAGCTGATTCTATAGCAGCCTCCATGTCACTAAGCTTTGCCCAGAGAATTCTCTCTGCCATCTAAGCTGCCACCACCTCTGAGCTGCTACAGAGGGCCCAGAGACGGTCAGTGTCAGCAATAAGGCAGAACACTAGCCCAAACAGAAGTAAAAGTAATATCAGAGCTGGGGACGTAGCTTAGCTGGTAGAGTGCTTGCCTAGTATACATGAAGCCCTGGGTTCAACCCCCAGCACCACAGGTGTAGCGGTACACATCCATAGTGCCAGCATTATAGGCAGGGGTAAAGGCGTGTGGCGGGGGTGGGGGGTGTCAGAAAGAGCAGAAGTTCAAGGTCATTCTTGGTGACACGGAAAATCTGAGGCTAGCCTGCACTACAAGAAGCCCCATCTCAAAACCAAAGAAGCAAAATAAGAAAACATGGCAACAACAAGGTAGAGTAAAGTGACCTCAACACTGTCACAGGGACACATGGAAACACTGGTTGGGTCTGGAAGAGAAAGTCCCGACAGGAAAAATGGAGGGGGCCATTCCTGATCCCTGGCCTCATTGTGGCCCAGGGGTAGTGGCCCTAGCCCCCTCTTCTTTCTCACCCTCTAGTTTCTGTGAGGGCACCTATGCTGCTGTGCCCACTGACCCCTTGGGGACACTGCTTTTCCTCTCAATCCTGTACTTTCCCTAGTCTTGAGGATCATATAACCCAAACTATCACCTCTTGACATCACCACATCTGTCTAAATCTTCATTTCTCTGATGAACTTCAGAGTGGCATTGGGAGTCCCCCCAACAATGCATGGGCAAGCATCTGGTGATGGACACAGTAGGAAATGGCTGGGGCATCCCCAGGCTCAAAAGTCAAGTCTCCAGCTGACCTTCCAAGAATGCCCCAGGCTCAAAAGTCAAGTCTCCAGCTGACCTTCCAAGAGGACTCAGCTCCATTCCGTGCTCTGCTCTTCCCCATAGAGGCAAACCCTAAAGCGCAATTTGGTGGCCTTCAGCCTCTCTCCATTTGTCTGATCGTCTCTCAAATCCAGCACATTTCAGCCGTCTTTCTGGGCACCTCCTAACAGTGGCAATACCCTCTATTTAGATACACTAAAAGATGCCAATTTTAACAGGGAAAAAAGACTGAGCTGGCCACCGTCTGTGGGAGCCTCCATTCATGTTCCTACACAGTTCCCTGTTAATGGCTGAAACATTTTCTTATACTCAGGGCCCAAGAACTAGAACTAGAAGATCGTCAGAGCAGACTGGAGCAGAAACTACGACAGAGAATGCTCAAGGATGGTGAGTATGGGATACGTTTGGGACCCCTGCTGAAGACACACACACCTCACAATTGAGCAAGTCACGCTACAGATAGGAGCAAAGACCCCATTCCACCTTGCACAGCCACCAGCCTGAGAACCAGAGGTAGACACAAAGCCAGCCTGTTCCTTGTCCAGCAGGTCCCCCGTTGCCATCACTCACTTGTGAGGGTCACATTTCCTTCATCCTATGTGTTGATAGGAATAAAGCAACTTAATTTTTAAATTTATTTTTATTAAGGAAGAGTCTTGTGTATCCCGAGCTGGCCTTCTTGCCTCTGTATATTCATTACCTTTCTCATAGCTATGGCCAAATGCCTGAAGACGTTTCTTCTGTCTCACAGTTTGAGGGGATACAATCCATCACAGCCGGAAGGCATGGTGGCTGGATCTGTGGTGGGAGGAACACACAACACATACCTACTTTTAGCAGATAGGGAAACAGAGATCTGAAGAGCAGGGCAGAGGTGTAAACCTCACCTCTCCTGACAGTCACCTAGCATCTCATTAAGGCCCTGCCTCCCAGAAGATCAGAAAACCTGCCAAAACAATGCCACCAGGTAGAGACCAAATGTTGAAACACATGAGCCTGTGAGAGAAATTCTCATATTAAAACCATACCACTCAGCCTCCCACCTGCTGGATTCTAGGCATTCACCACCATACCCAGCAAGCACAGTATCTATGTATGTACTTAGTTAACCCTACAGTTAGCAAACATTCACTGAGACGGTAGTGCAGGTTGGCACGACAAAGGCCAGCCCTTCCTCACTGGGCATTTGTGATCTCAGCAGGAAGCCACCTCAGTCATCACAGTCACAGGATGACAGAAAAGTTGTGAGGGCGACAGAGGAAGGCAGCCCTGGCTTTGCTGGATACTAGAAATAAGAATATTCCCTGCTGTGGTGGGCTGGGACTGTGACAGGGAGTTGTGTATGAGTCAGCTGTCCCACCAGAGCTTTATGAATCCATTGACTCTAGCCAGAAGAGCAGTCACTCTGTGATGTACCTGTGGGTTTGTGGGCCAGGTCTATAATCTCTCTCTCTGTGTCTGTCTGTCACTCTGTCTATCTCTCTCTTTATCTCTTTCTCTCCCTCCCTCCCTCTTTCTCCCCTTCTTTGGTTTTTTGAGACAGGATCTCTTTGTAGCCCTGGCTGTCCTGAACTCATTTGTAGAACAGGCTAGCCTCGAACTCAGAGATTCACATGCTTCTGTTCCCAGAGAGCTGGGATTAAAGGTGTGAACCATCACCACACTGCTAATGATGACTTCCTTACACTGACATCTTTTGTCAGCAAGGATAGTTCTAGATCTCCCAAAACCAGCATCACCCCAGCCTTCCTGGATGGGTTCAGTACTGGGCATGCCCATTACATATCAGACATCATCATTTTGGGTTATGCATTTTATTCCCAGTTTAAGATTTGAAAACCAAGTCTCAGTGAACAGAAATAATGAACTCGAGGTGAAAACTGGGCTCTGATGGTCTCCTAAACCATCTCCCACCCATGGAAGTGATGTATAGTGCCCCCTTCCTCTCAAATTCAGTCTCTCTCTATAGCTGAGGCTGGCCTTAGACTGCAGCCCTCTTCAGCCTCCTAAGTACTGAGATTACAAGCACCACCATACCTGGCTCAGACTATTTCTTCTTTTTAATTACATTTTTTATTTATTTATGCATGGGGGTAGGGAACATGCACACCACAGCACATATGTGGAGTTCAGAGGACAGTCTGTGGGAGTCATTTCTCTCCTTCCACTATGTGGGTCTTAGGAATTGAATTCAGGTCATTAGGCTTGGGAGCAAGCACTCTTATCTGCTAAGCCTTTCTAGTTCTAAGAAACCCTATAAGGCCACACTATTCAGCACTATTAAGAACGGTATTCAAGCCAGCCATTGTGGTACATGCTAATTCTGGCAGCAAAGAACAAGAGAGACCTTGCCTAGAATGTGGTGGAAAGTGAGAGCCAGCTCCTGCAAGATGGCCTTAGACCTCCACATGCATGTCATAGTGGTGGACACCTATAATCCCAGTTCATTGCAGGGAGAGGCAGGAGAATCCAGAGTTCAAAACCAGTCTTAGCTATTTGCCAAGTTTGAGGCCAGCCTGGGATACAGGAAATTGTGCACACATACACAGAATGTTTAAAACAAAAGGTCCAGTTTATCATTATATACAAATGACAGAAGTGTTGCTGTCATTGGCATAGGAGCCTCTGATGGCAGTTTGCTTTGTTGTGGCTCAGATGTGCTTAGGAGAACAGCCATCTCATGTTCAGTTTCTTGGAATGGAAGAAGGTTGAGGCTTGACAGGGAGTGGCTATATTGGGTTCTTGTTCTCTCAAGTATTTACTCTCTACACAAACACATACAAGCGTGTCCACACACATTCT
This sequence comes from Grammomys surdaster, assembly GCF_004785775.1. Taxonomy (NCBI): domain Eukaryota; kingdom Metazoa; phylum Chordata; class Mammalia; order Rodentia; family Muridae; genus Grammomys; species Grammomys surdaster. Next base: position 5,500,262 of record NW_021604629.1, read on the forward strand.
CAAGGTGAAACTCGAGCTGACTCCCCGCACAAAGCACCTACTTTTCTCTGTGGTTTTGTGGGTAGCTAGCTCCTTGGTGTTAAATTCACTTCCTTGTAATCATATGACACAACAAGCCCAGAACCATTGTGAACTACTGTGCTAAGAACTCCCTTGGCCCCAATCTTATCCAAGCATTGATTTTTTTTTCTTATTCTTCTTTTCTTTAGAGGGCCAGAAAGATGAGAATGATCTAAAGGAGGAGCAAGAAATATTCAAGGAGATGATGCAGGTGATTGAGGAAAGAAACAAGCTTGTGGATTCCCTAGAGGAACAGCGTGTCAAAGAAAGAACCCAAGACCAACACTTTGAAAGCTTGGTTCTCTCCAGAGGCTGTCAGCTCAGCAGGACTTGAGGGTGCCCTTCCCTGCTGAAGCCAGAGAGCCAAGAACATCATACTTTCCCATCTAGACACTGTATTTAGACCCCACTGCTTAAAAAATAGTAATTAAAAAATAATAATGTCTCTCATATGAGCTGTATATGGTAGTTCACATCTGTAATCTCTGCTGAGAAAAGCTGAGGCAGGAAGAGTGCTGCCTGAGTTCTAGGACAGCTTGGGTTATACAAAAAGACCCTGTCTCAAACAAACAAACAAACAAACGTCCCTTTTAGGCTTTATATCTGTTGAAGATTCCCAAGATTTTTTTTCCCAAAGACTATAATGGAACCCTGAGAAAGGCCCTCGAACCTGCCCAAGAGACAGTCCTGAGAGTGGGTGTTCAAGGCAAACGACCAGCATATCTTCTCCCTAGAAAGTCGTTTTCTTTGTTCATTGAGTTACATGTTTTAAGACTTTTAAGAAATGCCTTTTCATTAATACGACCGTATTTGTCTTTTTTGCATGGCTGACCAGTTTCCAAATGTCAGGGCGCAGCAGCAGCAGTTTAAAGATTAGCTTAATATTTAAATTGTGTTTCCAGAGAAAGCAGAGAAACCCTGAGATTACTGATTAAATAAAGCCAATAACTCATATAGCAGGTGTTAATTCAATCCAGGGTGAATTTAATTTACCAGGTATATTTATAAGCCTTAATATAATATACATAAGCAATGAAGGTTCAACAAAAACATTTGAGCCTTAATTTAATTTTTTTGAAAAAGAATAAAAGGAAATAAAACTTTAAATTCATGCCAGCAGGATTCTTGGTTTTCACCAAATCCGCTGCCTTAGAGAAGCCTGTTGTTCCCACAGTGCTCTGCTTCCAATCCTGGACCATAATAAGTGCTTTTAGGGAATGAATGGCCTTGAAGTGCTTTCTCAGTGAGGAGGTGGTGGTGGCAGAAGAAGCTTTCACTTGTTGATAAAACATGACGTGTCTACTAAAAACAGAGAGTGGCACCAGGGGAAGGGGCTTCACCATGCTCACCTGTGCTCATCTTAAAAGTGTGCACGCTCCCTGTGAGACAAAGACAAACCACTTCTGATTCCCAGTGCAGGCAGTGGCACACCCCCATTTATCTAACTCCAAGCTGAATCCTGTGTGTGTGTGTGTGTGTGTGTGTGTGTGTGTGTGAGAGAGAGAGAGAGAGAGAGAGGAGAGAAACAGACAGAGACAAAACACAGTTATGGATGGCTTGAGCATGCTGACATGTTGGGCTTCCCTGAGTATTTGGACAGTGCACACAGGGATGAAAGATGACAAGAATTAGAGTGGTGATATATATTGTTGCTCTCCTTTTATGAAATCCTTAGAAGATTTAAGCTGCTGCTGATGAGCCTAGAGGATTCTTAAGTGTGTGTCTGGCCACTCATTTCTGTGACTGTTTAAATGTTTCATCAGCCAAAGGTGCTTTGTAGCTGTTGGCTGTAAATGGTGACTGGATTTTTTTTTCTTAATCTAGGTTGACCTATTAACCACTTCCATCTGAAATGCTGTCTGTATGGTCAGCCTGGCTGGGGATAAGCCAAATCTAGATGCATATAGCTCTTGTCTGACCCCAGTTACTTAGTGTTTTGAGGAGTAGTTAGGTACAACCATCTATGGGACACTAAGGCCCTAACGGCTGCCTTTATTCCTTTCTCTTCCTTATTTCCCTTTTTATTTTTATTTTCTAGAATCAAGTCTTCTAGTGCATTCAAATCAACTATCAGAGGACAATGGTGGCATTTTCTTATCTATTTACTTACCTACAAAACCTGACGCTTCTGGTTATTTTTATTTTTGTGTTTAGTGGACATGGGTCATGTGATTTCCCATCATTCTGTTTCTCCTAGGTTATCATTTGGAGAGGAGCTTTCAAAACAAAGATATGACCATGTAAGCAACATTGTACCTCAATGTTTGAGACAGTGATTTGCAAAGTAACAAACATGTATAGAGAGCATTAAAATAATATTTTTTTGGCCTGGTGGCACACACATTCGATCCCAGCACTCAGGAGGCAGAGACAGGTGGATCTCTTTGAGTCTCAAGGACAGCCTGATTTACATAATGAATTCCATGTCAGCCAGGGTTACATAGACCTTGACTTAATTTTTTTTTCAGCCCCTAGTCATTGAGAAGAATATTGGATGCAGAGGGATGTATATTCTGAAAAAGATGTATGCAGTTTCCATCCACCCAATTAGATGGACGTGTACTGTTTGATGTTTGTATGTATTTAACTGAGGATGTTTAAGTTTATGGTGCCTAGGTTGTCCCTGTGAAAAAGAATTGGCACATTTAGTTATAAAAGGGATCCTCTCAAGATGGCCAGAAGAGGGTGACTTTTGGTCCTGTTGTTGGGTTACTATACTGTGGCTGTTGAGCTACTTAAGAGAACTTGTCTCTTTACAATAAAGAATGTTCTAGACCTCAAAATGTACAGGGCACATCTTGAGGACATTTTTTGTTTGTTTGTTGTATTGTGTGTTGTGTGTGTATGTGTGTGTGTGCAACAAAGCAGGATTGTGAAAGGATTCTGTACTACAGAAGAGCTCTAGGATAGACAGTCAAGAAGAACTGACGTCACGCTCCAGCCTTGGGTCATATTTCACAGACTTTCACAGCTTCAAAATCAAGCCAGACAGGTTTTTGACAGTCACAAGCTCAGAATTTTACCCGAGCTGAATTGTTCTTGAGTGTGGTCTCCCCAGCTGTCCACCTATTGATCTACTTATTCAACATTCTCTGAATGCTGGTGGGGTGCTGGGTGCTACCCTGCAGGAAACAGGTTTGTCATCTTCTCCACCTCCAAAGAGATGCATGAGTCAGGAAACCACTGTTATCCCCAAGGAAAAGCATAAAGAAATAAATTTTTAAAGAATATTTCATCTACTCTTCTCAGTATAAGGACTTCTCTCCCCAACTACTGTAGCCTGGAAATAAAAATAAATTCGCGTTACTAAAGCTGAGAAAAATCTTGTCAGGTTGTAGCGTTTTCCTTAGACCTCCTTGTTGGCAGCATCAGGCTGCTTGGAATCAATCAATGCTGAGCTACAGTGTGTTAATTACCACTGAGAAAGGAAGTGGCAGGTGGTGCCAGCTCTGAGGAGCTGCAATGCAATTGATGTTTTCCGCATTTGGGGGCGGGGTGGGGGGCAAATGACAATTCGATGATGTCTCTCTTCCCAAGCATCAGACTGATAGGCTTCTCCTTCCAAACTGAAAATGGCAGCATGCCCCACCCAGGTGTCTGATCAGAGAAACCACCTCAGCAGGGCAGAGGTGGCAGGGGCCAGCTGGCTCCACCCCACCGCTCGGATGGAGAGGGTGGCAGGCAGCCGAGTGAGGGGCAGGTGCGATGTGGGGACTGATTGTCCTCAGGAGTTTCATGTGGGGCAGAGTCTCCTGTTTCACCTGCTCTTGATCATCTCACCTCAAAGCTGACACGCTCGTGAACGATTAATCTGCTGCGACAATTGGTGGCTATTCAAGTTGATGGAAACCTGTTATATGTGCACGGCTCTAAATACTGAAATGAACCCTCAGATAAGTGGTTTTGTGTCTCAGGAATCAAAACATATTCATGTGGGCTTTCCTGGCCCCTCTGAGGGCAACGTTCACTTCATCTCTTTCTTCTCGGTGAAAGAGCCTGGACAAAGCCCTGATTTCGTGTGGGAGTCTGGGAATTAGCATGGGACCTCTCATTACACTAGGCACCTGGAGGGATTTACCTGCTGGGCCGCTGGGCCTCTCGTTGGATTCCAGTGGGAGAAGTGGAGCGAGCTCAGCTCAGGTGTGCTCTCACAACAAAGGAAGCTATTTTTAATGCCATTGTAGGGGAGGGGTGAGCCCATCCTTCCCCAGCCTGCCTGGTCTTCTCATCTTTTTGCCCAGGGAAGGCTGGTTTTGAATTCCACTTATTCACCAGGTACACACCCTTCTGCACAGAGCTGGCTGCTTCCTCCCACTCAGTCTTTAAGGATCAAGTTTGTTGTGGCCCCGTTCTTCACCTCAGCACATGTAAATGTATGGAATATCAGTCATACTGCACCTGAATGGGCACAGCAGGAAACCGACCATCAGGTCCTGGGGGCACTCCTGATTCCACTCAAGCCCCCTGCTTCATGAGAAAGCTTTGTCTGATCCACTATTTGAAAAGATCTGCTTTTCTCATTGGCTGGCAGTGGCGAATGCACACAGTCATCAGTGCTTTGTAGGCACTGACCTGTAAGGTGAAGAGGCAGACAGTCACCTTGGAGGAGTTTGGCTGGCATTGTTAGGGAATCTGCAGGGACTCAGCTGCCTTCTCAATGGTCCTGGGTTGCAGACAGACTGTCTTTCTGTGCTCTTTAACTACAGATCCTGAACTAGCATCCTGAGCCTTCAGGGGCAGGTTGGGTAATTGGGCTCACTTCCTCTGTCAGCTCATTTTTGCAGACGACAGAAGAGTAGGGGGAGGAGGAGAAGGAGAAAAAGGAGGAGAGGAGGAAGAGGAAAAGAAGAAGAAGGAGGAGGAAGAGGAGGAGGAGGAGGAGGGGGAGAGAGAGAGAGAGAGAGAGAGAGAGAGAGAGAGAGAGAGAGAGAGAGAGAGAGAGAGAGAGAGAAGCAAAAGGTATGGCAACACAGCTCACCAGGGGAGCCCCTGGACCACCCTCACTATCATAACAGACAATCATTTAGCCAGTGAATTCAGCTGTTCCACCTGTTGTATGCTATAAGCTCTACCTGTGTTTCATTCTGTCCATTCCTAAAAAATACAGTACTTAAGGTAAGCATTGAGTGAATTTTCAGAGGAAGAGCCTGAGATGCAAAGAGGCTCAGGCTCACAACTAATTGCCATTGTTCAGGTCTAAACAACACACCCAGCTGTGGTCTTGGTAGTCTGGGGCCTAGACCTGTAGTCTGCACAGCCCTACTCTGTACCCCACCCTGTCTCCCACCTCTTATTACCTGCACCTTCCCTGTCCTCACAAACAACATTCTAGCACACATTCTGTCAAGGTAAATCTGGGAACACAGAGCGAGCTGCCACTTGAACCCAGTATTTTATTCTTCCCTCAGCCCAGCATGCTCTCTGGGGTACTACATAAATCATGAACTCACTTAAAATACGATGCCATTATTTACTGTTGTTTTGTTTGTAACTGAACTGTGCTGCTCTCTAGTGTGAACTTTGTAGAGGGGAATGTCATGTTACTATGTCCCTCCCTTAGGCTAGGAAGATGATTCTTGTTTATCTCAAATGCTGATGGAGCTATGAACCTGGGTTAGGATGCAGGTGTCATGGAATCATACCCCAGTCCTAACCTGGCATGGTGGCCCAAACCTGTGGTCCCAATACCTGGGAGATGGAAACAAGAAGATCAGGAGCTCAGGTAAGTCTTGGCCATAAGGTGAGTTCTAGGCCAGCCTGGATATATAAGACCCTGTTTCCAAAAAAGTATGTGTAGCACGAGAGAGGTGCCAAAGGGGTGGCTCAGTGGGCTTCATGTTGTGCAAGCATGAAGGCCTGGGTTTGTATTCCTAGTACCCATGTAAAAGAGCTGGGGAAAAGCACAGAGAGCTGGCCTAGCCAAAAGGGCAAATTTTACATTCAGTGACAGATCCTGTCTCAAGGGAATGAGGCTGACAGAATTAGAGGAAGACATAGCTGCACACCTCTCCCCCTAGGCAATACAAATATATATATTCATATATTCTAAAGAAAGGATCATATCCTGGAGGGAAAGGAGACAAGCTGAGAGAGTGTTTGGGGTTTGAGGGTGGGAGAGGTGGCTCTTGCAGGCTTTTAAGGGACATTCCAGAAGGAAGGGAGGATGTTAGACATTGGAGAAGCCCTCGTGGTCCTGTGTGACACCGGAGCCAACAGCCTGATGCTGAGCAGTGGTGGCACATGACTTCAGTACCTTCCCCATCCTAGAAGAATAGACAATATGTCCACAATAATTTGATGTGTGTAATGATATATGTGTATGTAGCTCTGGCATGCATGTGAGTGTAAACAAGACCTTAGTAAAATGATTTTCAAACAATCCAGTACCCCCAAAAGTATATCTGTTCTTAAAATAGCTCATGAGGGAGAGACTGTTAAGTTAGGACTCTTAATTCCAACTCAGTGATGCTCACTGCATGCCCCAGAAACTTAAAGTGTGTCCTTGCTGTCTCCATCTGTGACACAGGACTGGTCCCCCCACCTGCCTCCCTCAAGGGTTCCTGCTGTACATGATTATCAGGTTTTAAATGGGAATGGCAGGGCTGGAGTGATAGCTTAGAGGTTAAGGACACTTGCTACTTTTGCAGAGGATCTGGGTTTAATTCTCAGCACTCATATGGTGGCTCACAACCATCTGTAACTCCAGTTCTGGGGAATCTGATGGCCTCTTCTGGCCTCCGTGGATACCTAGCATGCACATGGTACACAGACATACATGCACAAAAAACACTCACATACATAAAATATAATAAAATATAAATAAATCTTGAATAAAAAAAAACAGTTTAAAATGAACATGACAAGCATTTAACTTTGTAGTTGGATTCAGAGTCTCAGTCCCAACAGCAGAGCCAGAAAGGGTCCCAGAGAGTCTCAGGTCAAAAGGGACAGTTTTCTGTAGGGGAGACACAGACAGATGCCAGGTCGGGTGGTACCTTCCTTCCAGAATTGTCCTATAAATAATGGTTTGCGTATGAACTGCTCTAGGGTTATTGTTCTGGCCTGGGCTCTGATGACCAGCTATCCAGCCCCTTCCTTGCCCAATAGCCAGCAATGCTTTGAGCCCACCCATCAGGGTTTCCCAAAAATGTCACCTGCACATTTAGTTCTATCTCACACCCTTCAGGCCTTCCTCTGTGAGAGGGAATGCCCCCACCCTCTGTTAGCTTTAGCATGTCTCCAGCAAACCCTAGTGCAGGCTCTCATTTTTCCTGCTGGCCATACAAGTCTGGAGATGGGATGTGGAAGGAAGCAGTTACTATCATAGCAGAGAAATCCTGGTTCCAAGTCACATTGACCTGGGAAGGGGCAGAGGAGAGGGGATAGCAGATAAGCCACAGTATGAGACCCTATTATACAACAAACCAAAAAGGACAAGTTTAGTGACCTGTGACAGACCACAAGCTGACAATATCGCAATATCCCCCAGGCTCCGTGTATTCTTGCTTGTCACACTGGCCTGGCAGTGTCCCCACACCAGCTTCCTTTTTGTCCTTAAAAGCTTGATGCCTGGTGCCTGAATCCCAGCACTGGGAAGGTAGGAACAGGTAAGTCCCTGAGACTCACTGGCCAGCCAACCTAGCCAAATTGACAACTCCAGACCAATGAGAGCCACTGTCTCAAAAACAACAAAAAACCAAAGTGGATTCCACTGTCCTCCGGCTTCCACACACTCCAAAGCGCACATGCGTGTGAACTGTGCTAAGATTTTTCTTCCAGGGGTAGATGTTTACATCTACCCACTTAAGGACAGACCAAAGTGTTATTCCACCAAAGTTCACCTGGGAAACCACTGAGTTCACTGGGCTTCTTTAGAGAGCAGACGTATGGGAGACTCAAAGCAGCCACACTGTAAAGTCTGTACCCAGAATGGACGATGGCTTCCCATAGCTGCACAGAGAAAGCCCCTTTCCATTAACCTTTCCTAGCCTATACACTCTGGCGCTTCCCCAGACCCAGAGGCTGAGAGCCACTAGGCGAAATTGCAAATGGTTGAGAAGAGTGACTGGGTTATTAGGTAAGGGTCCCATGACAACCCCTACCCCTCCGAGGAGGGAAAGTCAACAGTCCACAGGCACAGTTGTGATGGGTTCTTCAAAGGATCTGATCTGAAGATGGCAATTGTTTTACTTGGAAGACCACATTCTACAACACATACTCACACATTTGCAATTACACATTTGTAAACAGGTACACACACACACTCACACACACTCACATTCACTCCAGTGTAGCTGCTGCTGCTGTTCTTAGGCTGTTCTCTAGTCATCTTCTGAATGACTTTTGTCTTAGCTACTGATTTTAGAGATTTGCTTCTGTAGCTGAAAGTCAGCTATTATACTCTGGGGGAAATTTTTCCCTTGGTCTGTCTGCAGTTCATTGTATTGTACGATTGTACGATCCTGAAGGATTGCTAAATGCATCATCTGTTTCAAGAACCTGAAGCCTATACCTCCAAAGCTCACCTGTGTAACCCTCAGAGACATCCCACCTATGACAGGGTGTGATGCTGTACACCTTTTTTTTTTTTTTTTAAAAAGATTTGTTTATTTATTTTATATATGAGTGCTCTATCTGCATGTCAGAAGAGGGCATCATATCCCATTACAGATGGTTATGAGCCGGCATGTGGTTATTGGGAATTGAACTCAGGACCTCTGGAAGAGCAGCTAGTGCTCTTAACCACTGAGCCATCTCTCCAGCCTCAGTGCTGTACACCTTTAATCCTAGCACTTGGGAGGCAGAGGCAAGGGGATTTTTGTGAGTTGGAGGTGAACAGGTTTACATAGTGAGTTCTAGGATAGTCAGGGCTACACAGTGAGATCCTGTCTTGGAAAACAAAGCAAGATAATCCCACACTCTGTCTACCATGTCCCCAAGTGTATTCGAGGTCTCTTGCTGCCTGCTTCCTATGCTCATTGCTAGCCTTCAAAGGCCAGCACTACGATCCCAGAATCCTTGAGTATACACAACAAAGTGTTTTATAACCACCCCAACAACTTCAGAATATGCCTGTGTTCAGAGGTTCCTTTTCTCAAAAGGACATTGGTCTTCCAGGATTAGGTACCTGTATGTGCCTGCACTTACCAGGCCAAGCTTACCTGATATAACTGGCGAAAAATTAAACCAGGCTCTGGTTGAAGGTGGCCACAGCAAGACTAAGGCTGTGACAATTTTATTGAGAGCAATTAGACTTTTATACCCTTATCTGAACCAGAATATAGTGACAATTGCCAGGATCGATACAGTTGTTGTTTGCTAGAATGCTAAAATGATGTTTGAAAGCTATACAGGGTACACAAAAATAATGTCTAAGACCAATCATCCTGTTGGGCTTCCATGCTTCCTTGACTTCTAAAGGAACATACAGAGAAACAAAAAGCTGCCTGAATGTGTCACTGCCTGAGGGAGTGCCTTGGATCCTCAAGAACCAAGAGAAAGTCACACAGTGCCTCAGGAGCCGTGGACTCTAACCTATGACAAACATTTCTCAAAGCAGCTAGAACAGGCCAACTCCATGGCTCCTTGCAGGTACCCACTATGCTTCAGAAGATTGCCAGTAGACTGGCCTTCAGAGGACCCTGCTAAGACTCCAAGGTCCCTAAGGAAGAGGTATAGATGGTCCCTTATGTAAGAACTGTGTCCTCCACGTGCTTTCCAGAATTTTCATATCACACACATGGCTTCCATCCTGAAAGCACACCTCCCTATCCATGATCAAAGAGGTTTCCAAAATACTCTGGCAGGTTCCTCTGGCTCCTTCCCATGTTAACAATTCTGGTTACAGATTAAGACCCAGAGCTCTTGTGAAATGCTCAACCCAGTCTACAGTCACATGATTCAGGTATGTATTAGCTTCCTGGGACTGCCAACACCAAGGACCAAGAGCTGACTGGCTTTGAGGACTAGAAATCAACTTTTCTTGGGTGTAGAAGTGGGAAGTCCAAAACCCAGGTGTATATTTGAGCCAGGGTGCCCAAGATTCTAAGTCAAGATCTTTCTGTGTCTCTGCCACTCCTTGGCTCGTGGCCTCCTTCCTATCATGCCCACTTTGTGCTTGCTTGTGTCCAGATGTTCCTCATATCCTAAACATATCAGCCTTCCTGAATTGGTTGGCCACCATACTTAAGGGGACATGCTCCCTGGCAGAATGGTCTTCAAAGACCACCACTAGTACTTTAGAGCTCATAAAGAATTTGAGGTCATTCCAAATGTGTCTTCAATAATCCTGTTTCCAAGTAGGGTCCCACTCTGGAGGACTCTGTTCAATCTTAACATCCACTAATAGGGAAAACTTCCCTTTTGAGTTTTATTATAATCTGTTTTGTGATGGCTAGCTAGCCTCCATCCTTATTGAAGGAATGTGATCTTTTTTAAAGGAACAAGGTAAAATAAAAGGAAAACACTGTAAAAGTAATGATAGCTATGTGACAAGAGAAGATTACACACACAGTTTATGAACTCTGGCTGAACTGAGCTCCAAGATGCCAACTCTCTCTCCATTATCTTAATACCGCAGTTACTCTTCAAGTGTTCTCCAATGCTGCGTGATCCTCCGTTTGTCAAACTCTAATGTCAAGTGTCTAATGTCTTTTACTTCTTCACACGTTATACTTCTTTTGTGTATTTCAATTTGATTTGCATACTTTAAACATTATAGGCCCTGAAAAGACTTCTTGTTATTTTGTGTCATGTTTTCAGACATGCTCATAGCATGTCTTTTTTTTTTTAAATCAGTGTATTTTAAATTTTAATTATTGTGGGGATAGGTGGGGGTACAAGCCTCATGGTGTATGTGTGGATAGCAAAGGACCTACTACAATATGGAGGCCAAAGACCGAACTAAGGTCATCAGGCTTGACAGCAATCGCCTTTACCCTCTAAGCCATCTGTACTGACTGGTTTTGTGTGTCAACTTGACACAAGCTGGAGTTACCACAGAGAAAGGAGCCTCCGTTGAGGAAATGCTTCCACGAGATCCAGCCGTAAGGCATTTTCTCAATTACTGATGGGGGGGGGGTGTCTCATTTTAAGTGGTGCTGTCCCTGGGCTGGTAGTCCTGGTTTCTCTAAGAAGGAAAGCTGAGCAAGCCAGGAGAAGCAATTCAGTAAGCAGCACCCCTCCACAGTCTCTGCATCAGCTCCTGCCTCCAGGTTTCTGTCCTGTGTGAGTTCCAATCCTGACTTCCTTTGGTGGTGAACAGCAATGTGGAAGTGTAAGATAAATAAACCCTTTCCTCCCTAACTTACTTCTTGGTCATGATGTTTGTGCAGCAATAGAAACCCTAAGACACCATCTAATAACCCACTTTTAATCTTTGGGAGAAATGTCTTGCTATATACCACTGGTAAGCCTGGAACTTGCTGTATAGCCCAGGTTGCCCTCAAACCTGTGGTGATCACCCCTGCTCTGCTTCTGGAGTGCTGAAATTACAGCAAACCCAATTAACTCCTTCCAGACTCCTCCATGTCTCCTTCCAACTTCATGTCCTCTCTTTGTAGCGCACTGGGTCAAGTTAGCTCTACTTGGATGTGCTTGTGTGGACATCCACTGGGGTATAACCAAGCTGTCAGGGCCACAGCTTGAAAGAAAATTGACCCTTCCCAGGTAAATGGCACCATATAAAGCTTGATGTTTTCATGCTAATGAATGTGTGGGTTGGGGGTATGTATGTGTGTGTGTGTGCGTGTGTGTGTGTGTGTGTGAATGCGTGCCTGCATGCATACATGTGTGTGTTGTGTATGCATGTGAGAATTTGGATACCTGTGTATCTACCTCTATCATTCTCCACTTAACTGCCTTGAGACAAGGTCTCTCAATGAAGTGGAAGCTTGCACCCTTGGCTAGGCTGGCTTTCCAAAGTTTCCTGCAGCCTTAGTGTATAGCCATTCCATACCTTTTATGTGGGCCATCTCCCTGGCCCTTAGAAATTGTTTTAAAATTCTTCTTTGAGAATTTCATGTACGTTTACAATATATTCTGATCATGTCTACTCAGCAAACCCACTCAACTCCTTCCAGACTCCTCCATGTCTCCTTCCAACTTCATCTCTTCTCTTTGAAACTCACTGAGTCAAGTTGATTCTACCTGGATGTGCATGGGTTTGAGACATCCATTGGGCTATGGGTAAGCTGTCAGGGGCCACAGCCCTGAAGAGAACTGACTGTATTGTCAACTTTCAATAGTACCTTAGCTAGGGGAGGGGCTTATGACGCCTCCCCCTTCGAGTTGGAGCACTGACTCCTTGATCTTTGCAGGTCTTGTGCAGGCAACCAAGCTGCTGTGAGCTCATGAGTGCAAAGGCCCAATCACATCCAGAAGAACTGGCTTTAGTTCTCTCGGACCTCTGGCTGGTACTTTGATGTTCCCTGGGCCTTGGGAGGAGGGAGTGTGGCTAACCCCCCTTACTCTTCATCTTTCTTTGCATCATCTTTCCATCTGGGATGAGCAGGAATATAAAGGCAAAAAAACAAAAACATAAAAGAAAAGTTGTCATTCCTTCTGTACACTCTATTGACAAATCCCCCCCACACACACACATACATACACCATGTGTTTAGAAATGTCTTTTTTCTTCGTATACTAGAATGGACACTGTTTTAGAGTTTTAGAAGAACCTCTGTCCCCTATCCACCCAGACCTTTCCTCTACTTATTTTTGGGAGGGTGACTGCTCTAAGCTTCTCAGCTGTCATCCTAAAGTGCTAGATACCCTAGGGACCATGATACCTTCAGTTTCACCCTTCTGGGATTCCCCACTATTCCTTTAAGATCCTATAAACTTGCAATCCAGAATTCTTCCTTCTCCTCCCCAATCCTGGATTATAGGTGTGCACCACTGTAGCTGGCTGTATAGATTTCATGATGAGGGAATGGTGTCATAGAGAGATTCAGGAACAATGCATTCACAATGCATTCACAGACGGCTGGCTGCAGAGTAGTGATCCTAACCCAAGTCCTCTACCAACCACTACATGAACCCCAACAGTTGGATGTCGGGGCTGTTGAAGGAAGAGGACAAGACTAGACAGAGCATGGCCAGGAAAAGCACAAGGCAAGAAATATGACCTCCACTCAAAAAAGCCTGGTGACAGTTTAGGACCTGTGGATCTTTAAGTGATATGATCCACTCAGAAACCTAGAGACTAGACCCACAGAAAAGGTTCCTATAGAACACAGAAAGCCAGGACTTCATTTAAAAAGTTAGCCAGGCTAAGGAGATGATTTTGTAGGTAAAAGTGCCTAAGTATGGGGACCTGAGTTCAAATGCTCAGCACCCACATAAAAATCTGAGACTCTAAGGCAAGAGAGATGGTTCAACAGTTAAGATCACTGGCTACTTTTCCAGAGAACCTGGGTTTGATTCCCAGGACCCACATGACAGCTTACAACTCTCTATAACTCTAGTTTCAATGCCCTCTTCTGGACTCAAAGGTCACCAGGCATGACAATAGTATACATTCATTCTTCCATGCATACATACAAACATAATACATACATGTATACATACATACATGCACACATACATGCATAACATGCATGCATATATATGTATATATACACACATGTATACATACATGCATGCATACATACATGCAGGAAAAAATATCACAACATTTTCTTTTTTAAAGTTGAGTGTGGTTATGTGCTCCAGGTTCAGTCAGAGACCATCTTCAAGAGAACAAAGTTGAGTGACAAAGAAGGGGACCTCTGCTGGTAGGGGTGGCAACAGACTATTTACTTTCCAAATTGTCAAAGCCTCGCCAGTTCTAGACGTTCTATCATGATCCTTAGTCAAATTTACACCTACACACCCCACACTGAGAGGTCTGTCTCCATCCAGATTCAGAAACCTTATCAGCATCCATATCTTGTCCTACTCTGCCAAGGAAGAGCCCTCTTATCATGTATAAGCTCAGCTTTGCTAGCTGCACAGCTGGGTTGATGTTCTGGGAGGCAGCATTTAACCAACAAGATGTGCCTTCCTTTAAGCTTTGCTAAGTGACTTCAAAGTATAAACCCATAAATTTTTCCAGGAGGGTTGTATGTAGATAAGGGTATATGTGGACAGTTTAAAAGTGGGCAACCTTGAGGATGCCGTTTAGGACATCTTCCCTGCACACAGAAAGTTTTCAGCAATTTGTGAGAGACTCGAAGGGTATAAGAACCATAAATAGCCTTAAATACCCAACACCAACATGTGGACCACTTATATTAACATCACTTGACATGAGGCTTTAACCATCTGTACTCCTTGGTTTCACCTCCCGTTGAGTCAGGATTTCTGGAAATGGTGGTGATGGTGGTGGTGGTGGTGGTGTGTGTGTGTTTGTAGAAATTATTCCAGGCTAGTAGATAGAACATCTCTTCTACAGTAAGAGGTGCCAGGGAAATTATTATATTCTGAAAAGGTGAAATGGCAACTCTTGAGCAGACATAAGTGAACCCATGCTTTGGTAGGACCTGTAGATCATCATGCTGGTTAGACTTTAATTCTCAGGAACTGCTGCGTGGGTTAGACCACACAACAGTAGACAGTTCTAAGAAGGCTTTAGTAGCAGTATCTCCCCAAATGGAAGCACAGTAGGCCTAGCAGGAACTTCATGTGGGAATGGAAAGGGATGCAAGATCTCATGAGTTCTCAATGCCTAGACTATCACATGGCCTTGTTTTGAGACAGTCTCGCTAGCTATGTAGCTATGACATTAAACCCCTTCTCTTGCCTTCACTTTCAAGTGCTGGGATTATGGGTGTATCAAAGCATGTCTGACCCACATGGTCTCTTGAGAAAGCTTCTTTATTCATTTCTTGATGCCTGGAGTGACACACACACACACACACACCCCAACCAGATATGGCCCTATGTCCCTATGTCCCTGTGAGTGTATTTTGTGATGCTTAGTTTTTGGTCAACCTGGCACAAGCTAGAGTCATCTGAGAAGAAGGGACCACAATTGAGATAATGCCCCTATCAGATTAGCCTATAGGCAACCCTGTGAAGCATCTTCTTGATTAATGACTGATATGGAAGGGCCCGTCTCACTATGCGTGGTGCCACCCCTGGGCAGGTGGTCCTGGGTTGTATAATAAAGCAAACTGAGGAATCCAGGAGAAGCAATCCAGTAAGCAGTGTTTCTCCATAGTCTCTGCTTCCAATTTCTACCTCCAGTCTCCTGCCTTGACTTCCCTCCATGATGGACTGCAACCTAAGAGGAGAGATAAACCCTTTCCTCCCCAGGTTGCTTCTGGTTCTGGATTTTATCAGAACAATAGGAAGGATGTTAAGACACATGTACCATTCATCAACATGTGTGTCACTCATCAACGTGCCTCTGGCTGAGAACAGACACCACTGCCTAATTGGGCACTGGATCAGCAACCTAGTGCCCAACTGCTGGACTGATTTCTCCAGCTCAGTTCAAGCTCTTGCTCTGTCTGTGTCAGGTGTTCAGTCAGATTCTACCAGTGTGCGTAGTGTCCCTGTTGTGGAATACCCTTCTCAGAGCATGACAGCCACCATCTTCATCTAAGCAGATGTGAAAACTTGTATCTCCCCCCTCCCCAGTGATCTTTCCCCCCTAGAGATCAGACCTGTTTATTGATGTTCCCTTATAGAAGGATGGAGTAGGGACCGTCATTGGATTCTCATCTCAATTCTGGCCACTCCCTCTTGTAATCCTACTAAGTAATTCTGCTCTCTTTCCATGTGGTCTCCGGAGGTGCTAGAGTAGCAGCCTGTTGAAGATTAGCTGAAGGGGATTCCATTTACACAGTTAGAAGTCATCCGTGCTGGGGTAGGAATTCGCAGTAGTGCAGCTGCTTTGGGGTCACCCACATTCCTGTAGGTGACCCTTCACCCAGGCTTTTGTAACTAAGTCTGGTAAACTCATAGGTCACCCATGTTTGATTTCAGGAGAATCGTAGTTTGTTGTTGGTGTTCTGTGAAGGAGACGTAGATATTTGTTTATGCCTCTCCAGGGAAAGAGCAGTGGAAACAGTATGTAACTCTTCCCGCTGGTGTATTGCCAAGGTACCCTGTAAGAATGGGAAAGAGACAGTCAAACGCAAGAGCCCAAGCCACAACTTAGGACGAAAGAAGCGCAGGAAAGGTACAACTTCTAAACATCTCCAGCACGAATCTTTAAAACTGCCCCGTGTGACTCCAGTGTCAGGCCAAGAGGATCTGGAACTAATTCTATTGCTCTTGGCTAGATGGATTGGGATGAATGTCTCACAGGAGTTCATGGTTGTGCCTTCTACATCTAGTCTCGTCTTTTCTTAAAATTATGATGCCATACCCACGAGTGTCTTGCAAGAAGGATAAGCTGTGTCTCTGCCGTTGTGGACTACCAGCTTTGGTTAAGTGTGAACAGGAGAAGATGGAAGTCCGCAGACTCATGTAGAAGTTGAACGGGAAGTCTGTTGGGACCAGAGCCCATTTTGGTTCCTTGACTTCTCTGTGAGACAAGAGTGCTAACAATACAGGGACCCATTCATGCAGGAATAGAGCAAGAGACCCCAGCAGCTGGGAAACAGGGTCACAGGGCTGATTCCCTGCGGATTCTGACGTGTGTGTGTGTGTGTGTGTGTGTGTGTGTGTGTGCGCGCAAAGCAGAGAAATGAAGGCTTCCAGGCTCCAGATAAGACCTCACGTCCCCCTAACCTGCATTTGCCCCTGCATCCACAGCTGCCAGCAAGCGACAAGCCAGGACATCTTCGCAGCCAGGGCAGCCCGGGGCGCGGGGCCCCAGGCGCAGCAGCTCCTCACAGGGCGGAGGGCGGCGCGAGGGAGGGAGCGAGGGACGGGAAAGGCGAGCGAGCTGCCTCAAATGCCTGGAATAATTCCGCTTCCGTTTGGAAAGCCGCAGCCTCAGTCCCGCCGCCGCCCGCCGCGGCCGCCCAGCTCCAGCTCCGCGCCCCGCCGCCATGGCCACATCCCCACAGAAGTCGCCCTTGGTCCCCAAATCTCCCACTCCCAAGTCGCCTCCATCCCGCAAGAAGGATGACTCGTTCTTGGGGAAACTCGGAGGGACGCTGGCCCGGAGGAAGAAAGCCAAGGAAGGTAGGAACAGCTGAGGCCGCGGGCTGCAGGGATCCGTGCGTCTGGGAGTGGGAGACCCCCCCTGGCAGTGCTGGGGCACGCCTCACAATGTCCCCAAGTCGCTTCCAAGGCCCTAACCAGATCGGTGTCATCGCTGGGCCACAGGCGGAGCCCAGGCTTTGGGTGGCTGTTGTCCCAGAGTCCAGGCCCTGCCGGTCCCCTGCGCTCTCCGCTAGGCCGCTGTCCCCGCCCTCTGCGCGCCCGAGGACTGGCATTTGCCAAGTTTCTGCTGGAAAGTTTTCTTGGGCGCCGTCACTCCCCGCTCTCAGCCTTCATTGGTCTGTTGCGCCTCGTTTCTCGGGCGCCTTCAGATCTTTTACTACAGCCGCACTGGCCTCCTTGGATCTCTCGCGGACCCCCTGGGCTTTTGCGAACAGTGATTTGTATAAAATGTTAGTTGACTGACTGAGAGAAGAACATGCCAAAGTTGGGGGAATGGGGTGTGGGTAATGGTGAGATAAACTCACTACACCTAAGGACTGTGACCCTGCTGTGAACCTGGATATTCTATTCCAAGTTTTATTTAAAAAAAAAAAAAAGATTTTCTTTTTCCTACCATGGTGAATTGCAGCAACCTCGGTTTGTTTTGGTTTGGCTTGGTTTTTTGTTTGTTTTTTGTTTCCAGAATAGTTTCTGTGAAAGTACTTGTCCCGTAGGCAGAAGTTTACAACTCGCTTTTGGGTGTATGAAATGAAATGATGATTATCAAAAATCAATGTGGTGATTGGTGTGTGGTAAAACCGGTTTAAAATGTTTTCCTTTTTGCCAGTGCTGGGATTGAATTTGAAGGGCCTCGAGTCTACTCTGAGCACCGTGGTCTTGTTCTTTCTCTTTTGAGACTCTTAAGTTGCACGGGTTAACCTTGAGTTTAGTCTATGTAACCCAGGTCCTCCTACCTCAGCTTCCAAAGTATTTGAGATGACAGGCCTGCCCAATTTGGTGTTGATGGATTGTTCCTTTCTGTGTTGTACTGGAGGTTGATCTTAGGGCCTCAGTGATGTTAGGCAAGTACTCTACCAACCACTGTGTTAAAGCCCAAGCCCCCAGATCATTTCAGGAGATTACTTTAGTAGGCCTGAGGTGATGAACTAGGAAGTGTCTCATGTTCTTAGTCTCCTGAAGTATGGAAACCACTTTGATGTTTAATTATCAAACTCAGTGCATGAGCTGAGTGTCTGTTGTCTAGATTGTGGCATGAATCTACAAAACTCCTCACCCCCCAAATGACTGTTATACCTAGTTCCCCTTTGTTTCTAAGGGAATAAGATGCTCAGTGGAGGGCCAATACTATGAGTTATTCTGAGCCTGATATATAGTGTGTTTTTCCCTATACATGTCTATGGTAAAGTTTAGCCTGTATGTTAGGCACAATAAGAGGTTAACATGGCTGAGCTGAGATGGCTCAGTAGGTAAAGGCACTTGCCATGGCAGACTGGTGATTTAGATCCTACATAGGTGGAAGGAAAAAACTGACTCCACAAAAATTGACCTCTGACCTGTGTCAGAATGCCCACATACATGCATCAAGCACACACAATAAAGATAATGATAACAACATATAGTGCTTAGTATAACGGGCACTGCAGTGCTGAGACAGTCAGGCTGATACTTGAGCCAGTAACAAAGATGGCTACTAAGTTACCAAGGCCTAGTATACAATGTGTATCCATAGGACTCCTATCCCAGGCAGGAAGGTTTGGAATGAAGCAAAATTTCATCATGCTAATCAGAATGGTGTGCAACATAAAATTTAGGAGTTATTTCTGGAATTTTCCATTCAGTATTTTGCAATCACAGTTGGCCATAGGTATCTGGTACCACAGAAGTAGAAATTGTGGGCAGGTGTGTTGGTAAACCATTGATTGGTGTACTGTGGGCGACTGGTCATGAGATCCTAGCTTGGGAAGTCTTTTTTCTAGATTGTGTTCCCGGTATAGGTTCATCCATCTGATGGATGACAGCTCAGAATTACTGAAGCTCATAACTGGCCTGCAATGTTCATCCCACTGTTAGCAACTTTGAGGCTACTCTCTTGGAGTCTGATGTGACATTGACCCATTTGAAATAGATTATACTACTTTCTGGAGTCTCCTCTTGAGCAAGCCCAGCATCTGCTGTCCCTGGAGGTAATCCTCAGGGACATGAACTGAAGGCTCTCTAGCATCCTGTCTCTTCTGTTGAGCAGAGCCCTGAGGAAATGGAAGGTTGACTTGGATGGGATTTTGAAAATAATTAGTGAAGGAGTGTAGAGAGAGTAAAGTCTTGAGGGGTGGATGGTTTTTGACATGAGCCAACCCTGTCAAGGACCAAGGCTGTGGGCCCATGGGAAACTGGCAAAGCTTTTTCCCTATGTCAGGCTCAGAGTGATGGCAAAGCTTTCCTCTAGTCTGAGTGTACATGCCGACAGCATGCACAAATAAGAGTGTTATAAACGAAACGATTGACCAGTGTGTGCAGAAACTAACATCTGAAGCATCCTCCTCCTGAGGCTGCTCACCCACAGATAACTCCTACCAAGCCTGGCCAATCCCCTCCCCCTGTGCTACCCATAGCATGCTGAAGTTCTGACTTACTGCATAGTTGGTGCCACTCCACCCAGGTGTGCACAGCCACCCACCTTGGCTTTTCTGTACGTGTATCTGTGAGTCTGTTCTTTCTTCATTCCTTCGATAACCTCAGCCAGGTTTCTGTGACCCAAACAGTGTGCATTGCAGTAAAGGAGTTATTTACAGAGCCACAGGCAACACAGAGCCAGGAAGGGATGCTACAAGAGCAGGCATGTCCAACCTTTCCGTGTTGTGGCGTGATGTCACCTACAAAATTGATACTCAAACGCTATCATTGAGTTACCCCTCACCAAAATTTCATAGAAGTTTCAAAAATGTTTTAAGTGGGTTTATGATTTTGTGTCAGACAGCATTGACAGCCATCCTTGGCCATAGGTAGCCTGGGTTTATAACTTTGTTTCAGGCAGCATTGGCAGCCATCGTTGTCTGTGTGTAGCCTGCAGGCCACAGGTTGGAGGGCTGATAATAGGAAGAAGCTGTTGTTACTCCCCCCATACCTAAAGGGGCATGAAGGGTAACTGGAACCCACTGAGCTTGAGTTTTGTTTGTTTAATTTTTTAAATATTTATTTATTTATTTATTTATTCACTCAGTTTATGATCCAATATCAACCCTTCCTCTTCTCTCAGTACCCCCTCACATAAGTCCTCCCCCCATTCCCTTAAGAAGGGGAAGCTCCCTCTCTAAGTGTTAACCCACCCCATTGCAACTCCCTTCCCTCCCCACCCCATACATCAAGTTGCTGTGGGACTAGGCACATCCTCTTCCACTGAGGCCTGCCAGTTTAGAGGTGTGGGATCCACAGGCAGGCGGGTAAGCAGCCGGCTCAAGGACAGCCTCTGCTCCAGTTGTTTGGGGCCCACATGAAGACCAAGCGGCTCATCTGATACATATGTATGGGGGCGGCCTAGGTCCAGCCTGTGCTCACTGTTTAATTGGTGATTCAGTCTCAGGGAGCCCCCAGTGGTCCATGCTAGTTGACTCTCTTAGTCTTCCTGTGGAATCCATGTCCTCTTCAGGTTTCTCAGTCTTTCTCCTAACTCTTCTGTAAGATGCCCAGAGCTCTAGCTAATGTTTGGCTGTGAGTCTGCATCTCTTTCCATTGGCTGTTGGGTGGAGCCTCTCAGAGGACAGTTATCCTAGGTTCCTGTCAGCAAACATAGTGAAATATCATTTATAGTGTCAATTAGTTCTTGCCCATGAGATGGGTCTCAATTTGGGGCAGTCATTGGTTAGTCGTTCCCTCAGACTCTGCTCTATCTTTGTTTCTACACATCTTGTAGGCAGGATACATTTTGGGTGGAAGGCTTTGTAAGTGGGTTGCTGTCCTTATCCTTCCACTGGGAGTCCTGCCTGGCTACAGGAAGTGGCCACTTCAGGATCCATATCCCCCACTAGAGATCTCACTTAGAGTCACCCCCTTAGATGCTCTGGGGCCTCTCCCCATCCCAGGTTTCTGGCACATCCTAGAGATTGCCCCCCCAACCAATCTCCCTTCTCTCTCCCCTGCTCTCCCTCCCTACCCTGTGCCCCTCCCCATCCTCTCTTCCATCCAGTTCCCTCCTATCAACCTCCGGTATCTATTTTGTTTCCTCTTCGGAGAAAGATTCAACTATCCTCCCTTGTGTTCTCTTTGGTTTGTTTTTCAATTTAAAAAAACAAATGTGTGTATATGTACTTCGTTTGCATGTATGTTTGTAGCACAGGTGTGCATGTGCTGACAGAGGCCAGAAGAGGGCATCAGATTCCTTGGAACTGGAGTTAGACACGGTTATGAGCCACAATGTGGGTGCTGAAAATCAAACTTGGGTCCTTCATAGGAGTATCCAGTGGTCTTAACCTCAGAGCCAACTCTCCAGCTCTTGATGTTGTTACTGTTTTTTGTAGTGCTGGGACCCAAACTTAGGGCTTTGTACATGCTAAGCACTGAGCTACATCTTCAGTGGGCTCACTTGTCCCTCCCTGTGCCCTGTATGTGTATATGGTATATGTGTAGGAATACTTTCATGTTTGAGTGTGTGTGGAGAACAGAGGCCAATGTTGAATACCTTCCTCAATTGCTTTCCATCTTTATTTATTTATTTTTATTAGTGCGTGTGTTCCCGAGATGTGTGTGTTGAGGAGCACTCATGTGTGTGTTGGGGAGCACTCATGTGCCTGGTGCTTAACGATGCTTAACAATCTCGTTTACCCGGCCAAGCCATTTCAACTGCTTTCCACCTCACTTTTTTGAGACAAGTCTCTTCTCTCAATGTCCCTAGCATGCACTTATTAGGGTAGACCAGCTGGCCATCAAGCCCAGGGATCTTCTGCCTCCCTAATTCTGGGATTGCAGTTACACACTGTAGTGCCTGCTTTTTAAGTGGATGGTGGGGATCTGAGCATGGGTCATCATGCTTGCGTGGTAACCACTTGACCAAGTCATCTCCTCAGGCCTCCTAGCCCTCTTTTTGCTTATTTTTATTTTGAAACTACATACCATTTCAGGCTGGCCTTGAGTTATTAATCTTCCTGCCTCAGCCTTTTGAATAATCATGTGTTTCAGGACCAACTTGCAAAGGCTTTCGGACAGGAACTGTAGCCACTAGGGACACAGCCTCTATTAGGACTTTGCAAACAGAAGGGGAGCGAGTGGAGCAAGGACTCACGTCCTTTCTCATCCTTGAACTTACAGGGATACAGCTGGGCAAGGAGACTGAAGGAGACAAAATGTGGGGACCAGCTCTTACTAGTCAGCAGAGGAGAGAAGAGGAGGACAGAAGGGGCCTGGTGGAACCCATCAGAGTTGTCTCCCTTTTTCTGGCAGAAACATAGGGTTCCTTTAATATAACCACAGGGCCACCTGTACCACACTGTCTCTCTGTGGGCTTGTTTGAGGCTCATAAGCCCTGCTCTTCTGTGCTCAATTGAGGTTTTTGAAACCAGATCTTGCTTGTATTTCTATAAACTATAAACCTCCAATTCTTTTCAGTCCATTAGTGAATCCAAGGGCCATAAATGGTCAAATAGGAGTGCACACAGCTTATGACAGGGCTGGCCACCACTCATTCCAGCTGCTTCCTGCTGCCCATGGGTGGTTCTACAAGACAGTCAAAGAAGGCTTGAGGCTGGGGTGATGATGACTGTTGGTGAGTGTGTGCCCATGATTCACAAGCCCTCAACTGTAGTAGCATTGGGCTGGGTCTCGCTCTACATGTGTGAGTTCACAACTTCGTGCTATACAGAATCTTCCTTCTATTTCCCTACTATTCTTTGTGACTCATCAGAATCATGTGCACTGATATGCTGACAAACTATCCTAGGGCCTCGGCATGGGCTTTTCTTGGGACTACCCTTTTTCATTTGATACCTGCTCTGTCCTACTCTACGACACAACGATTTGAAAGATAGGATGTGTGTTGGAATATTTAGGTCAATAATTTATATAAAAATATCTCCTAAGGATACTTACTACATACATCATAGAATAAGTCTCATTATTATGTCATCATAGAAGACATCAAGTAAGTTTCCATGTTTGTGTTTTATTATTTTGTGTGGTTTATTTTGGCTGGACTGGAGATCAAACCTAAGGTCCCTGCATTCAAGGCGAGAATTCCATCATGAAGCTATAACCCCAACCTAATGTGTTTGGTTTTTGAGACAAGTTCTCATGTAGCTCGGGCTGGACTTTAACTCCCTATATGGCTAAAGATGAACTGGAACTCCTGATCCTTTTGCCTTCACCTCCCAAGACCTGGGATTATAGGAGTGTACCACCACGCT
Organism: Grammomys surdaster; assembly: GCF_004785775.1. Lineage (NCBI taxonomy): Eukaryota > Metazoa > Chordata > Mammalia > Rodentia > Muridae > Grammomys > Grammomys surdaster. The sequence continues at coordinate 5,523,814 of NW_021604629.1, forward strand.
CAGCCATTCCTCTGTGTGTGTGTGGTGTTATAAGAAAAACAATAAAACAGACAAGGGTCTAGAGAGGTAGTTAAGAGCACTGGCTACTCTTCCAGAGGACCAGGGTTCAATTCTTTACACCCACGTAGTAACTCACAACCATCTGTAACTCTAGTCCCAGGGGACCCAATGCTCTAATGGCTTCTGCAAGTACTAGGCATGCATGTAGTATGCAGACATGTATGCAGGATATATATGTATATGTGTATATATGCATACATATATATATATATGCATATACACACATAAAAATTAAAAACAAGCACTATTGTTAGATGAACAAGACAGAATAGGAGTTACAAATGTCTTTCATAGATTAGAATTGTGTGTTTGAGTTCTGTCCTATTGTTTTAATGTCTGTTGGACATAGGACAAGTTCCTTAAAATATCTAAGTCTCTCTTTCAACATCCTTAACATGAGACTGTAACCTATTTATTTCTCTCTCTGTTTCTCTGTTTCTCTGTTTCTCTCTTTCTTTCTTTCTTTCTTTCTTTCTTTCTTTCTTCCTTCCTTCCTTCCTTTCTTTCTTTCTTTCTCCTTTCTTTCTTTCTCTCTCTTTCTCTCTCTTTCTTTCTTTCTTTCTTTCTTTCTTTCTTTCTTTCTTTCTTTCGTTAGTTTTTGCAGTTTCATGATCAACCCCAGGGCCTTGTACATGTAAGGCAAGTGCTTTTCCACAGTCTCCCAGATCCTCACTTCCTCCTGGAATTTTTGAAGTTTATAGGAGAGGCTATGTCATACATATTATAAGGCACAAATACTAGTAAGTATTGAAATTGACAACTTACTTTTAAAGAATCTTTGAAATTTGAAATGGTCTTTATTGTGAGCAGTACAACTTTCTATAGCTCCTGTAAGTAGCTACTGACCACATGGAGCACCTATGGCACTAATTCAGACCTTGTAGAAGGGGCTATGTGACCCTTTTTTGTTTTTTAAACAAGTCCCATCCTGTGCCCAAGACGTTATGTGTCAGCTCTCAACCCGGGTCTGTGCTCAGGAATTACAACTCAACTGGCTTTGCTTTGCTATGTCCTGTGTCATTGTGAGACTCGGTCCTCTCTCTACTCAGAGCAAGACAGAAAGGTTTGGGAAGGTTCCCAAAAGAGCATGTCTTCCCTCCTAGCTCCATAGCTGTCAGTGGTAATGCTAATTGAGGAGCAACAATAGAAGCAGGAAGATGAGTCAGGAGATTCCTAGAGTGATCTAGGTAACAGACAGTGGGAGTCTGACGCAGTCTGGTAACAGTGGATGCGCGCGCGTGCGTGCGTGCGTGCGTGCGTGTGTGTGTGTGTGTGTGTGTGTGTGTGTGTGTGGTGTATACAGCAAGAGGGAGTTATTGAAAGGCTGGATAGAAAATGAAAGTCAAATCAAAGTGCCAGGGTTTTAGATTTGAACAGCTGCAAAGATGGAGTTGATTTGAACAGTGGCGGAGAATCCTGCTGATCTGCCTGGAGGAAAGGAAAGAGTTCTGGGTTTTCGTCTTGTCTAGGTAATGGCTCCTGTTGTACTTCCATACAGAGATGTGAATCAAGAGGAGGATCTAGGTCAGAGGTTCTCCTCCTGTGGTCATGACCTCTTTGGCAAGCCTCTATCTTCAAAAAATATTTACGTTACTATTCATAACAGTAGCATCATTACAGTCTGAAGTAGCATGAAAATAATGTTATGGTTGGGCGTCCCCACAACATGAAGAACTGTATTAAGTGTCACAGCATTAGGAAGGTTACCAACCACTGGTCTAGGTGGAGATGTAGCCATGAGATTGGATGGGAAGATCAGATCTTGTTATAAAATAGAAGAGGTCCAAGGAGTGAGGCCTGTAGGTTCCCCAAATTCAGAAGCTGAGAGATGAGGAACTAGCAAGAAAGACTGAAGAGGCCAGGAGCAGTAGGAAAACTGGGAGAATACTGAATCCCAAGCCCAGACAGAGCACCAACATCGTTTGCTATTCAGGTGACTTCCCTGGGCAAGGCCTCCTTTACCGATCCTGCTCCTGCCTCTGCCTCTGCTCCTGGAGACAGTCAGCACTGTTCAGCTTCCAGGTCATCTCTGGTATTGTTCTCTCTGGATTTGCTCCTGGTGTCTCTCCATTTTTCAGATCCCTCCTCTAGCTGCGTCTCTGCTCAGTTGTCTTTCCTGCCCCACCCCCACACCACTATCTTCCCTGCTTCCTCACCTACCATCTGCCCATTGATGATTCTTGAACATCTCCAATTCTGACCTTTCACCTCTGTTCCTAATACATCTCCCCACTTGGATAGTTCATGGACTCCCAACTTGACATGCCGGGTGGAATTATTTGTTCTACCTGTCACCAATTCATGTCCACTCTTTCATCACTTATCGGCCACAGAAAGCTGTAATGTGTCGGGTACTTTCTATTTCAGAAACCAATGACTTCTTTTTAAAGGTCAAACAGTAAATATTTGACACTGAACCTGAAGTTTGCATAATTTTCACCTTCTTTTTCAGCCATTTAAAAAAGTATCAAATGCTTTCTCAGCACTAAAGCTGTGCAAACTGTGTGGAGGCGTGGACAGCAGTTAGCCCAGGTCCAGCCAACTCTCCTGCTGATTCCACCTTCTGTACATCGAGACTTTCCACTTACTTTGCCTTCTTTTAGGCAAATTGTTTATTTTTAAAATTCTACCTGTTTTTTTGTTTGTTTGTTTGCTTGGTTTTTGTTGTTGCTGTTGTTGGTTTGGTTTTTGGTTCTGTTGTTGTTTGGTTGGTTTTTGTTGTTGCTGTTGTTGTTGGGTTTTTTTGTCTTGTAGTGCACACCCAACTAGTGTATCTCTGGTCCATTTTTCTTCTTTCTTTATTCTTTGGCCTGTATATTGTTTTTGGATTAGTTTGGTTTAGTTTTTAGGATCTCACTGTATAATCATGGCTGGCTTGGAACTTTAGGTGATCCCTTCTGTCTTTGCCTACCAAGTGCTGGGATTGCGGGTGTGGGCCACCATGCCTGAAAATATGTCGTCTAATTGCCCCCAAGAGTTATTTATTTTTACGTCTGTGAGGGTTCTACCTGCATGAATGTGTGTAGCATGTCCAGGTACATGCCTGGTGCCCAAAGAGGTCAGAAGAGCATGCTGGATCCCCTTGGACTAGAGTTACAGATCGTGTGAGCCTCCATGTGAATGCTGGGAACCGATCCTGAGTACTCTGGAAGCTCAGCCAGTGCTCTGAGCCTTCTCTCTAGCCCCTGATTCTTATTTTTGTTTAACTTTTAAATGTACAGGGAACGTCTCCCCAGGACAGAGTTCTGTGTATTCCAGGCTTCATTTTTTTCCCCTTTAAGAACTCTTCATTTAATCGGAGCAAGCACCCTTCATTCCCTAAGCACATCCTATTCTTGTGTTCTTACCTTTGGGCTGGAGAGACAGCTCAGCCGTAAAGGCTAGGTTCACAACAAAAATGCCATATTCTTCTTGCCTGTTCACCTACTATTTGACATGTCTAAGAAAGACCTTCTCTAGTCAATAAACTCTATCCATTCACTAAGACCCAATCCAATTGGCTGAGAATGTAACTCAGTTGGTAGAGTACTTGGCTGGCATACATGAACCCCTGGGTTCAATCTCCACACCATGTAAAGCAGGCATGATGATGTGGCCCTGCAGTTCCAGCATTTGGGAGCTGGAGGCAAGAGGGCCAGAAATCCAAGATCATCCTTTGCTACATAGCAAGTTCAAGATTGTCCTAGGCTATATGAAAATAAACTATCCACACAACGTCAGATGATTTCCCTTCTGCATGTCACTTATAGCACTCTGGAGACAATGGGATGCTCTTCCTTCTGTGTGCACCAGAGCCTCTGGCCTGCCACTCAATCGTGACACCAGGCACATTCCATTCAGCCCCCTATGTCTGTGAATGGAACCCACTACATAGAATCTTCTCTCTATAGCCCTGCATACTATTTAACACACATCAGTTTTGTTTTGTTTTTTTGTTTTGTTTTGTTTGGTTTGGTTTGGTTTTTTTTGAGGGATGAATTTTCCCATATTTACCTTGTGAAAATTGCCCTCACTAGCAGGTTGCCTAATCACAGTCAGTTGCTTCTCCTTCCTGGTGGTGTTTGCCCATTTCTAAAATTAGGGGATTAGGCTTGAATAACCTCTGGGGGCCCTCACAGCCCTTCTATGATTTCTCAGCTCTGATTTCACCAGGCTTCTCTTAAACTGCATTTTATTGTCTGCATGGGGTGGTCTGGGAATGACATCACCACAAAGACTCTTTCTTTCCTTTGCTAATGAAGGCACCTCTGTGTGAGGAGGAGATGGAGCGCTGATAAGTGGGCTCCAGCCCAAGGATACCTCCATATTATGGATCATTCTTGTCTCCTGGAATATCTTTATTTGGTTAACAAGCATAGTTCATAATTCCATTTCAACCATTAGTACTGGAGAAGAGATGGAGTCTTTCTGTGAACATTAGTGAGCACCTAAAACCTCCAGTCGCTACTGTGGATAAATAGCCAGCGTTTGAAGGAAGCCACACAACAAATTCAATATTAAATTACCTGTAAAGGTAAAAGGAAAGTACTTTTAAGAGCCAGATGTAAACTTTCCTGCAGTGTCCAGTATGTTGTAGAGCCTGAATCCAGTAAGAAATCTAGGTGAGGGCTTTACCTGGGGACAAGAGCCCTGGATATGGAGTCTCCTAATCCTTGGGCTTGGTCCTCACCAATCACGGTCCTGATTTCCCTACAGATGACAGGCAGGCAGGAGTTGTGTGTGTTCTGGTCACATTTATGTCCCAGGCATCTGTCCCTGGCATGTCATAGCATGGAGTTCCCAACACCCTCTCCACAAAGTGTGTCTTGACTGGACCGAACCATCAATGGGCAGCTTGTTCCCAAAGAAGGCCCCAGTTTACCTCAAATTCTCTTGTAATTCTGGGTGACTTTTCTTGCCTCTGGATTTTGTGTATTTAGCTTGTGAAAATCCCTCCCTCGGGGAATTTTAAAATTCCTCAGGAATGTATCTTCTTTGTGGGAAGACATTCTCAGTAAGTCCTATTATTTGGCAGACCTCTAGGAGCAGAGACCAAGTCTTAGGATATGTGGATACGGGGAGCAATAGACAGGCAAACCAGACCTCAGATTCAGAATGATTTCACCCCAGCCTCCTCCCATCCCATGTATCCTTTCTTGTCTGTCTTACATTCTTTCACTAAAGTGCACAGCTTAAGGAGCTGGAGATGAACCAGGCGCAAGGCCACCATGTCACTCTTCAGCTAGAGTCCTGCCTGCCTATCAATCAATGGTGACAGCCAATTAGGTGGTGAGGCACCAGCCAGTAACCCCAGCTACCTGAGAGGTAAATCTCAAGTTCCGCTACTGCCTATGGTACTTTGAAAGACAAGTCTCAAAATAAAACAATAATTCAAGGCTAGCCTGGTCCAGGATAGCCAGGGCTACACAGAGAAACCCTGTCTTGAAAAACAAAAACCAATACGGGGGTGACCAAAAGGGCCCAAACAAACAACGGCAAAGCCCACAGGTGTCTGGAGGAAGTGGGGCAGCTTGGAGCATTGTTCTTCTGTGCACCAATCACTGTCTCAAAAGGCATTGATATAAGTGAGTTCTGGGAACAGAACTCAGGTCTTTGTGCTTGCAAGAAAGCACTTGACTGAGCCATCTCCTCAGCTCCCTTCCTTTGACAAGTGGGTTGTGCAGGTGTCCCTCATCTGGGACAGGAGCCAATCATCAAATGTGTCACATCTGCTGTGGACTTGAGCCTGCTGGAGCACATGTCTATCACACCCCTTACCTCAGGGAGTGTTCCTGGGAGTCACTTGGTAGCAGATGTGACCAGAGAACTTATTAACACCACTGTTCTCTGCTGTGCTGTGGCAAGCACAGTCCATCTCTCTGCAGTCAGGAATGAAGCTCTGTACAGAGTACAGCTGAGCTCCTGGGGTGACCACTTTGGGCTGGAATGGGCTGTTCCTACCATGATATGAACCCAGTCGTGGGTGCCCCACGACTCAGGAGGCTTGGTGCAACAGACTCCGTGATTCTCTCTCTCCACAACACCTTCATTGGTAGATTATTAAATGCTAATTGCAGAGTCCACTGACTTCTTGATTCAAAGCAATGATTCCACAGTCAACGTTTGCCTTGGCTTACATGGCTATGGGGGCTGCAGGCAGCAAGAGGAGGTGGAAGGTGAGGCAGCAAGGCAGCAGATGTGGGCATCCTGAACAGAGAATCTTAGTGTCTGCCACATGCCTCGGTTCTTCTATTACTATCTTGTCGCTGGAACAAAATACCTGGCTGAAGGAAGGAAGGAAGGGAGGGAGAGAGGGAAGGAGGGGGGGGGGGGGGGGGAGGGAGGGAGGGAGGGATGCTGGCTTAACTTGGCTCACAGTTCCATGATGCATTCATGTGAGAGAGGGCATGGCAGCAGGAGCGTGAGACAGACAGCCATATCTCTGCTTCCTGGAGTCAGGAAGCAGAGGGACATGCTGGTGCCCACTGCCTCCTTTTCATTCTGTCTTGAACCCTACCCCATGGGATGGTGCTGCCCACATCCAGGATGGCTCTTTCCTGCTCTCCAAAAACCTTTCTGGACACATCTTCATAGATACACCCAGAGATGTGTTTCTATGGTGATCCTAAATCTAGTTAAGTTGACAGTCACAATTAACCATCACGGCCTTGAATCAGAGAGACTTATGGGAATCCAGGGCACAGTCTCAGATGCAGGGTTCTGGGGTCAAAGGCTGGGCTTCTCACTGAGTAACAGCTTGAGCTGTTGATAACCACTACAGAATCATAATTTCACTGGCTCCATGAGGCGGAGAGGGTGTTTAGGAAGAACCCCCACCCCACCCCCGCTTCTTGCCCTATTCACCCGGCACCCTCGCATCTCAGGCTTGGAAATAAACAGTCCTGTCTGCTGAAAGGAATTTTCCTATTTACCATAAGGCTGAGTACACACACACACACACACACACACACACACACACCCTTCCTGGCTCTCAGCCCTGGTGGAGCAGACCTGCAGATGACAGGTAGTTAATAGCGACAGCTGGGAGAAGCCTGGGCAGCAGGGGCTGACAGTTTTGAGGCTGTTTGCAAAACACAAGGGGAAGGTAGCCCAGTTCTAATGTAAAGCAAGTCTAAGGGTGTAGCCCTTTGCAGGGAGCTGCAGCTGTGTCTTGGCTGAGGGTTGCAAGGCCTCTCAGTGGGCTCGGTAGCCCCTCCAGCGCCTGTCCAGTCTCCCAGAGGACAAATGACGCCTCACCTGCTTTTCCTCACTGCCCATCATTATGGTAAATTGCAAGGCTCCCTGATGACTCTGGAGGGGAAGATTGATTTGTTGCTTCTGATTGTCACTGTGCTAATGTGACAGGGTGATGGGCACCCAGATTCACGCCTAGTAATGGCCCTGCCAGAGGTGGATGTTAACACAATTGAGACCTGACACTTCAATAAATCGGGGACATTCTACCACAGAGATCAAAGTTCAGAATTGCTTAAATTGGTGTTGAAGCAGGTGGGGAAGAGGAGTCCAGGGGCCATGAATTTCATGGTTGGCAATTGACTTTCAGTTTGGAAGGCCTGACTGTCAGCTTTTCCAGTCTATGACATCAATTGAAGTCATTTGGGCTCCTGGCTACCTAGCCCTTTCAGGGTTGCAGGTTCTGAGAATTGTGATTCATGATGTTCTTGTGTGAAAAAAAAATCTAACAGCCTCTTCTGTGTCTCTCGGGTTGGAAGATTGTGTATGATGGGGAGGAGGGAGGGAGTGTAAATGACAGGGTCCTCTCCTGCCTGGTGTGCTGGTCCCTCCCAAGCCACCCTTCTTGCCCAGACCTCTTAGCTTAGGACCTCTTGCCTTAACTTGCAGGCTCATTAGCCTGGGTGTCATGATGCTGTCATTTAGTAGTAACTTGTCTTCACACAGCTTCTCATGAGGTAGGAATGCATGTTTCAGGTCTCTGCTGGAAGTACAAAGCCAGAGGAAAGACAGTCTGGTCCTTATAGAGGAAAGGTAATTAAAAAAAGAAATCTGTACTGAGATATAACCCACCTTTAAATGGTGACATTCTGCGGTGTGCTTGCTGTTGTACAACCATTGCTATAACTTGTAGGTGATTTCTATTAGCTTTCAAAAAGCATCCCTGTGCCTGCTTCTCCATCCCTCTTCCCCAGTCTGCTCATTGTTTCTATGGCTTTGCTTACTGTCCTGGATAGCTTTAAGATCAGCTTGATGTAGCCTCAACTGAGGAATGTCCTGGTCAGATTGGCCTGTGGGCATGACTGGAGGATTATCTTGATTGTTAATTGATGTAGGAAGGTCCAGCCCACCATGGGCCGCATCATCCCTAGACAGGTAGTCCCCAACTGTGTAAGACAGCAAGCTGAGTATAAGAGCCTACAAGCCAGCTAGCAAGCAGTAAGGTACACAGAGTTCCTGTGTACTTCAGCTGTGAAAGGAGTGCTTTTGGCCAAGGTGCTGTGTGGAATAGCAAGCAGGCTTGCCTTCCGGTTCCTGTTGACTTCTCCCAGTGATATATTGTGACCTGGAAGTGGAAGCTGAAGTTAACTCATCAGCTGATAGACGAAGGTTATTTTCATTTTTTTTTAACCTTTTACAAATTAGCACTGTGAATTTTCACATGTCAATATTTGTATGACTATGTGTTTTCATTTCCCTTGGGTACCTAAAAGAGACATTGCTGGGTTATATGGCAATCATTATGTTTGGTATTTTGAGGAATTGCCAAACTTTTCAAACAGATCAACAACTGGGTTGGGGAAGTTTCTGGGTGGTTAAAGTGCTTGCTGTACAATCAAGGGGACCAGTGTTTGGACCCCTACAACATATATGAATGCCAGGGAGCCATGGCAGTTTACCTGTAAGTTCAGTCTTAGAAGGTAGAAACAGGGAATCCCTGAGTAAGCTGGCTAGTGAGACTAGTCAAAACAGTCAGTTCCAGGTTTAACAAGTGAGACTCTGTCTCAAAGAATATGGTGAAGAGTGACAGAGGAAAATTCCCATCACCCTCTGGTCTCCTCACATTGACACAAATATGAATATGCACAGTTTATGGGCGCACACACACACAGAGCAAACACATACATATGCAAAAAGGTGGGGGAGCTGTTCTCACCAGTTGTGTATGAGACCAGTTCCCTTGAGTCCTCGTCAACACTTGTTAGTGTCCCCCTTTCCTATAATACCACCCTTTGCTTCTATTTGTGTTTTCTTGGTAGCTGATCTTAGGTAACTTTTCAAATGTTTTCTAGTCACTTGGATGTCTAACTGGCACCAGTTTTTTAAAGTTCATAGAATTCATGAGCATCCCTTGAATGTTAGCCAGAAAGCTGACCATTGAGACCATCTCTTCTTCTTTATTTTTTTGACATTGTCTGGGGGAAGTAGAGACATGATTCACCTTGAATTAGGCACATTTCATCTTATAGAGTTACCATATTCCTGAAATATCTTGTTAAGCAAATGATCATATGTTTCTGGCTTTCATCATTAAACTACAGGTTGCTTGCCTGGAATATAGATAGCTTTAGCCCTGAACTAAATATTAAAAATGTATACATGTAAGTGGCATATAGAATATTTTGATGACATGTTACCTCACTTCCTATGACTGTAATGAAATGCCTGAGATAATTAGCTTATAAAGAGAAAAGGTTTAGTTTGGTTAATGGTTTTGAAGATTTCAGTCCTACTACAGACCTACTCTGAGCTCCAAGTTGCTGCTAGATGTGCCAAGTGGTGATGATGGGGAGCACATGGCCATCTTGTGGTTAAGAAGCAAAAGAGAAGCGGGTGGGCTGGGGTCCTACACTCTAGAGACCTGAGGATCTCTCAATAGAGGAACCCTACCTCCTGGAGAAAGGGCCCTGTAAGATCTGCGCATGGGTTTTTGAGGGACACTTATCTAAGCCATAGTCTATGTTATTACTTTTCAAATAGTAATAGTGACAGCAGGAACATAATACAGTCCTACTGTGGGGCCAGGTTGGTATCTTATACATATTAGCTTATTGGATCTTTGCAGCAAACCTGTGAAGGGAGTTAACCTACTTTCAGATGAGGACACCGAGGCATAGAGAAGTTGGGACATTTTTCCAAGTCAAAGGTCATGTGCTAGTAAAGATACTTCTAGCTTGTTTAACAGCTAGACTCTCTGTTCTCTGAAGCTTAACACAATAAAAGTTAGTATAAGGAAGCATCTTATATCCCAGCAGAACCCACTGGCATTGCTCTTGATTGCACTGTTCCCACGTGATCATTTGAGGATTCAGGCTTTTTATTAGACAGAATATCAATATATAGCCTGCCTCTGCCTCACTAGGCTGGGAGTAAGGTGTGTCCCACCATGCCCAGCATGGTTTGCTTTGTTGTTGTTGTTGTTTGACAGCAAATATGAGCTGGACATTGTGGTGCATGCCTGTCATCCTACCCATGAAGTGGAGGCAGGAGAATCAGGAGTTTGACTTAGATACATAACAAGATTATCTTCAGACCAATAGCAAGTTTGAGGCCATTATGGACTCAATGAGACCCTGTGTCAAAATTCGCCTAGGTGGCTTATTTGAGGCTTATTTCAAGGCTTGAAACATTTAGATTAATTACAATGGGACTGTGATTTCTTATAGTGAAAAAACTGCTATTTTTGAAATCTAGATAATTAACTGCCCTCTGTACAACACACCATATGGCTCTAAGAGCAACAGCTCTTTAAGAGAATGTCAGGTGATATCAGCAATGAACGTTCACACGTTTGGTGAGACCAATTAGCGCATCTATCCACACTAAACAAACACAGATCTGTCCTTAGACTCCCTGTGTTTTTAACTTTACTTCCTAAAGTCGCTGATAATTGATGCTTCTTTCTTGAGTGGGGTTCTAACATGCAACATTGTATTTTGAGGCTGTAGTTGTGACTCAGTCATCTTCTTACATAACAAGTATAAGGCCAGCCTGGGCTACATGAAACTCTGTCTCAAAACAAAAAGAAAGTTTTTCAGGGCTAGAGATAGCCTAGTGTTAAGCATGCACCTAGCATTCACAACTCACTTTGCAGCCTTCCAGTCCTCCAGGTCCGTGCTGACCACCAGAAAGCAGTGGAAGATAAGGGGGAAGGTTTGGCTGGCCCATCCTAACACTGCCAACTGCCATCCACCAGAGCTCACTGATATGGCTACCATCAAGCAAAACTGAGGCTGAGAAATATAACCTCATTGCTTACAAAGAAAGATGGGAAATCTATCCCACGGTATCTTACTGAGTGATAGGAAGCCATGAGATTTGAATCCAGGAGGACTGGCTCAACAAGTTGTTCTTCAAGTCTTTCTTTCCTTCCATTTCATGAGCCATGAAATTCTGTGACTCTTTAGCTCTGGTATTGCTTTCTTAAAAATTTGTTTAAATTTTTAAAATTTATCTTTGTGTGTGCTGAAACATGATTGTGGTAGAAATTGCAGTTGAAGGGTGGGGCCGGAGGGTGATTGTTGCTATTGCAACTTTAGGATATATTTGAAATTTTGAGAAAAACAGAAGACTTTTGTGAGTCCTGAAGGTAGGCCTTCAATGCCCTGGTAGTGAGTGAAATGCCAGGTGTGCTGAGCACTGAATGTACTCACTGAGGGGGTAGCTTCGCTCTTCAGTAGTCTGTGTGTGAGCTTTTGGTGGGATTTTGTTTACTTTGTTTTGTTTTGAGATAGGGTCTTACTATGTAGCCCTGGTTTCCCTGTACTCACTATGTAGGAATAGGCTGGCCTCAGACTCAGAGATCCACTTGCTTCTGCCTCCCAAGTGCTGGGATTAAGGGTGTACCACTGTGCCCAGCCATTGGCTATTTTAAAAAATTGGATTCTGAAATGCTTCCAGAAAAAACCTGCTGTACTTAGAGAAACTCACAAGGATGAGCCCTCGAGCTAGCCAGAGGTCAACACCACCTTCTTGGGCAGAAAGAGAAGGCAAAGTCTGGGCTGTGCCCTGCCAAGTGGCCTCAGCGTGGTCTAATTGAACAGCCAGTGACAAATGCATTGCCCAGACCCTAGCTGCATTTCAAGTTAAACAGTAAAAATCCATCACAGACTTGGGCTCCTCTGCAACCAGCTCTTCTGAGAACCAGATAAAGCCAGCTCAGGCCTGGCCTGGAGCTGGGAGGAAGGTGGACTTAGGAGCTAGGGCAGTGCTGAGGTCCCTAAAATCAAGACAGTCAGCAGACTGGCTTTGACCAGATAGATACAAATGAAGCCTGGCATTTGAAGATGGTATTGGTTGTTCTGAGTCGATAACCAAGAGGCAGGATCAGAACAGTTAGAAGCCAGCTTTCCCAGTCAGATCACTGGAAGGTGTGTAGCCATATTTCAGCTCGATTTTAAAACTGGAATAGTTGGGGTATGCCTGTCGATGTGCCTTGTGTGGTTTATTCCACCCGGCTCTTCCTTTTATGTTTGGATGGAGCCAACATATGTGATGCATCTGCATGAGTGGAATCCCTGCAGCCTCCGGGGAGGTGCTGTCACTCTGATTTACAGGTAAGAAAGCTGAAGCTCCCCGAGGAAGGTGACTGGCATAAAGTTGCTCCCATATGAAGAGGTACAAGGTGGGGACAGAGAGAAGGTTCAGATTGCTGCTCCCCTAAAGGACCCAAGTTTGGTTCCCAGCAGCCACAGCAGGAAGCTCATAGCCTCTATAACTCCAGTATAACTCTGCTCTCTTCAGGCCTTCGTGGATACCTACACTCACATGCATGCATGCATGTGTTTACACACACACACACACACACTAAAATAAAAATTTTTAAAGTAACAGCCACCACAAAAGAGAGATCTTTTGTCAGTCTCTTCCATAACCAAACCCAATTCTGCCAGCTGTGATACCAAAGACTTTTCTGAATAGCATGTGCTCATTCATCCATAACAATGTACAATGGCTTGTCATTGGTATCCATAGTGACCACCTGTAAGTTGCAGTTTCCCTAGTCTTTCAAGATGTTGGCACTTTTCTAGTTGGTTAATTGTTTAACATATGAGCACTGAGAGCCTCCCAAGGAGCCATCCCACTAGGTCCTGCCACATGTTGGCTGTGCAACCTGAGACAAATTTATTGTGGTCTCTGAGCTCTAGGTTAATATAGACAGCTCATAAGACTGTTAAGAAAAAATCCAATACTGGAAAGCATGGAAAACAAGGTTGGGTGCTCTGGGCATTCCACTGTGCTGTCAGCTCTAGGTTGTGGCTCTTCTTGTTCACAGGATGTCAAGCTAGCGTTCAGTATTAATGATACTTGTGTTAAACAAAATAAAATTTTGTTTAGAGTGAAACAAGTTCTGTTTGGGCTAAAGTAGATTTTAGTTTTCCTTTTACTTTTTTTCTTTTTTTTTTAAGGCAGGGCTTCACTATGTGGCTCTGGCTGTCCTGGAACTCATATGTAGACCAGGCTGGGCTTGAACTTACAGAGATCCACCTGCCTCTGCCTCCTGAGCACTGGGATCAAAGGTGTGTGGCACTCTGCCCCTCTAAAGTTTTTTTTTTCCTATGAATTTGTGTGTGGGTATGTGCACCTGAATGCAGATGTCCTTAGAGGTCATCAGACCTCCCTGGAGCTGGAGTTAGGGAGGTTTTTGAGCCTCCTGATTTGAGTTCTGGGAACTGAGCTGTAGCCCTCTCTGTAAGAGCAGTAGGCGCTCTTGACCAGTGAGCTGTCTCTCTAGCTCCTGGGGTCAGGAGTACTGACTGGAAAGCTCAGGCCCGTCTTTATTCCTCACTGCAGGACTTAAAAGACAGTGGTAGTGTACATTCGAACAAAGCCATGAGCCAGGCAAGGGTGTAACTCCTGTGATCCTAGCACTCGGGAGGCTGATCTGAGAAGACAGATGCAAGTTTGAGCCTGGGACACAGAGTAAGACCTTGTCTCAAACCACTAACAGCAAAGAGTGACAGACAGACAGACAGACAGACAGACAGACAGACAGACAGGAAAGAAAATCTGAGTGCTTCAACCATGTGTTAAAAGTGTTTAGCCAGCTGAGAAGATGGTTGGGTGGCTAAAGAAGCTTCATGTGCAAGCCTGAAGGCCTGAGTTTGATCCCACAACACACGCTGATAAGAATAATAAATATAGTGTTTAGACGTCTGGCTACTCTTTTCTGGTTGTTACTGGTCTTGGTGCCTTTCAGATGCGGTCTCATTTTTCAGCAGTTTTGTGTACTGTGTGATGGAGTCACTCCCTGCTAGAAGGTATTCAAATGCTTTCCTATTGCCAGGCATTTAAGCTTCCTGTAACAATTTACTGCTCCAAACAATGGTGCATTAAGCCTGCTGCCAAACAAATAAAAAATATCTTATTTCAGTTTACCAGCAACATGAATTCCTTTTTATTATTTTTTTAGGTAGAATATAAAATAATATATTTCATCACTGTGTGTGTGTGTGTGTGTGTACATGACTAAACTTTGCTCATATTCACCCCTGCCCATTGCTGTCTCCAGTCTGCCCACCTTCCTTCTGCTGGTCTCAGTTCCCAACCATAAATTCTTAGAAGTGGAATTGCTGTCTCAAGCTTCTTAGGTTTGAACTTAGAAATGTCCAGCTTGGTCTCCAGGAAGGAGATGCCTGAGTGGTGGAGCAGGCACTGGGGTGACTGTGGGAAAATATTCCTATATTTTCTGTTTTAGGGCTAAAAAGAATCTTTTTTTTTTCTTCCTATGAGCTCAGTCCTGCCTTCTGCATTCAGGAGGTGAGGCAGAAAGCCTGGTGTTTGCACCACAGCCTCTGGATGGCAAGATTTTGTTGTTGGTTTGGAGAGAGAGAGAGAGAGAGAGAGAGAGAGAGAGAGAGAGAGAGAGAGAGAGAGAGAGAGAGAGAGAATATATCACTATACAGTCCAGGCTAGTCATGAATCTATCATCCCCCTGCCTCAGCCTCTGAAATATTGTGATTATAAGCATGTGACATACATACCTAGTTTGATACAGCAAAGTCTGAGGCCAGCCTGGACTACAAAGTGAGATCCTGTCTCAAAAAAATTAAAACTAAATACAAAATTATAACTTTTCTTGTAAAGAGGGTCTGTCAGTTGAGTCACCCTGAGCTCTGATTTTGTTGGGAATATGCCCATAAATTTCTAAGTGGTGCATTTCCAAGATCCTGTCTCCAGCATTTAGTGTTCACAGAAAGTTCTGGAGTTCAAGGCAAAAATCCTTTGTGTTTCTAGTGTTCCCCTTTCTCCCAGGCCAACTGCCTCTGGTTTCCCAGCCTTTGCCAGCTGGGTTCTCTCTTTACTTTCGGGATAAATATTTAGAGACGTTGTGCTCTTCTGGCGTGCTTGCCTTTGATGCAGAGGGTCCAGGGTTCTGATTGGAGGAAGACTCCAGCCCTAGTGGAGATTCAAAGTCAGGCAGTTAGAGTCTGCCAGCCCCTCAGAGCTCCTCTGACTCTCACGTTCTTCCAGGCAGGAGCCCTAGAAGGTTTGCAGGTCTCTCCTTCAGCCTGCAGTGCATTTCTTGGCTATAGAGATGAGACTTAAGACTGATTTCCTTTTAGGGATAATTATGCAGCCAACCAGCAGCAGAAAACCCAGTGACAGGGATAATGACATCCAGGGCCTTGGGAAGGAGCAGGGGGAAGGCAGAGTGACTCATGAGCCCCTACATCCTCCCAGAACATTCCAAGAACTACTTTCCTGCTGAGTTCACACCCTACCATCCTACCAAGGGCAGGAAGGCAAACTGCTGAGTGTTAGCCCCAGGGAAGAGACTGAAGATGCCCTGGAAGAAACCGCCCTGGTGTTTAATTTTGGTCTCCGGGGATGGAGACACATCACACTTCAACTCTTAAGAGACTTGCAGCCTAGCTTCTAGGGACTGGTCCTCTGCACCTAGCTGGGTTTCCTACAGGGACACAGACCTCATAGCTGGTTGGGCCTGGCCATGTCATTTGTTTCTTTGAATGTCAGTTTTCCCATCTACCAAACAGGGATAAAAGGCCTTGAAGCAATCTTGGGGAGCGACTGAAGAAGGGTATTATTGTTTGACACGAGTCAAGAACCCCAGTGTCTCAGACCCATCAATGTGACAAAGCCTTCCCTGGGTGCAGCTCTGGGAATGGCAGAACCTTCCTCTTGTCCATGTGTGGATATTCATAGTAGCTCAAGAAAATGCCCACTGTAGCTTTCTACCTGCTCCCCCATGTTGGTGGCCTGAAGACTGACCCCCTACGCAGGCTGCTTCTATGGAGACTAGCTAAACCTGCCTCCTTGTTTGGCTATGTATAATAAACATGCTGTTCTTCTCTATCAGAGAGTCCAGTGTACGGGATCCCAGCTTTTCTCTGTATGTGTGTATTATTTCTATGCAGGGATGCCACAGAGCGGTCTCTAACACAGCTAACAATGAGTTCTTGTCAGAGTCTCGACACAAAGCATGCCATGCAGAAATGTGTGCTGTTACTTTGCTGGTATTTCTACCTTTCCTTTTGGCCCATTAGTGACAGTGGCTTCACCCCTCCCTAAAGCTTGGAACATTACTGTAGAGAGCTTGCAGAGTTCACAGTTATATCTAATGTATATATTAGATAGAAAGATAGACAGACTCATTGAATGCCGTTAAATGACTGGCTGCGAAGTAGGAGTTTGCTATCTTATTACATTTATGTACTGTATAGTATACATGCATGAGGGGTTCAGAGGACAACCTACAGGAGTCACTTCTCTCCCTCTGCTGTGTAGGTCCAGGGGACCGAACTCAGGGCATCAGGCTTGGTGGCAAGCTCCTTGGCCAGCTGTGCCTCGTTGCTGGTCTCAAGGCTTTGCTTTTATCTCCTTCTGTGTACTGAGCTACAGAGCTTGAGTCATCAGCTCACTGTAAGTGGTGGAGCCAGCATAGCATTCAAACCAAGGCCATCAGCTCTAGAACCTACTTTCCCCTAACCATTAGGTTATCCTGCCTCTCAGCATAACTATGTTTCCATAGTATGAGAAACTATGAGAGAGTTTTCAAGTATGGTCCAGAAAAGGATGTTTTTCCTATTCTCTCTCTCTCTCTCTCTCTCTCTCTCTCTCTCTCTCTCTCTCTCTCTCTCTCTCTCTCTCTCTCTTAAAGATTTATTTATTTTATATATGTAAGTATACTGTAGTTGCCTTCAGACACACCAGAAGAGGGTAACGGATCACGTTACAGATGGTTGTGAGCCACCATGTGGTTGCTGGGAATTGAACTCAGAACCTCTGGAAAGACAGTCAATGCTCTTAACCACTGAACCATCCCTTCAGCCCCTTTTCTTATTCTCTTAATTAAAAAGAAAAAAACCAAACAACTGTTAACTTTTTTCATGATAACAAGATAATGTGAAACCATGGTGCTGTGTGGAGGAGTCTGTAGATTGAGTTAGGACAGCTTTGCAGTTCTTGATCTCTGTGGACTGGATGTCCTGGGTGTATGTTTGTTCCACAGCTTGGCTTTCCTGGGACAGCCAAGGAATGGAATAATATTTTGCCTGGAAGACATGCTGAAGCTTGCCAGCTGTCCCTTCAGTAGTTACATTTCCATGTATTTGCCATTATAGAAATACTATGGTTATAGTTTTGTTTCTAAATATATTTTCCCACATGTAATATTACTTCTGTAGGGTTGATTTTATGGGATGGAATTACTGAGTTAAACATTAAGAAATTGGAGAATTCTCCCTTCTCTGGTGGTGGTGGTGGTGATGACTAGTGGTTTTTGTTTTGTTTTGTTTTTTTAACCACTCTTGCTACACAGCCCAAATTGACCTCGAATCAAGATCTCTGTCCTAGGCTCCCAGCTACTTGAATTGCCACCATGCCTAGTTTACTTTTTGAAGCCTAGGCTAGTTTAAACTTCTTTTGTAGCTGAAGCTGACCTCGAACTCCTGATCTTCCTGCTGCTACCTTCCATGTACTGGGATAACCAAGCATGCCCCACCATGCCTGGCTCATACATTTCCCAAGCTGACATTCTGGCTATTGGTGTGTCTCCATCAGAGTGTGTGGCACGCCCGACCCCAGCTGTTCTCTGTGTGTACCTGTCGTTTCTTCATTCCTCGTCATCACAGTCAGGTCGGTCCCAAAGCTGTGGCACTTGACCCACTGGGCCATTTCCCCAGCCTCTGGCCCATACATCCCTCATGGATAGTAACACATTGTATCTAAGAGAATGTGGCAATGCACACTCCTGCAGCCCTCTAGCAGAGCGCCTGGTTAAGTGTGCCCTTTCTGCCTTTGTTCATAAAGTTTAGTTAGCGAAAACAGTCTTAATTGCTTTTACTGGCATTTCTTTGATGACTGGCAAGGTTAAACATTTTCTGTGCTTACCACCACTTCAATTTCTTTCATACTCCGCTGAGCACGAGAATGAAAACTTATGACTTTGAACAAATTTCAAAGTACCTCAAATTGGAAGCCAAAGTAACCCTGGGCACAAAGTCTCTGCGTAGTGATACCCATTATCCCTTGAATCTGTGTCTTCCCCATGTCTCTTGCTGCCTGTTCTCCCTGGTGTCTCTAAGGCCATCATGGGACCTCCTTTTATGACCTTTACAGTTGTTGTATTTAGAGGCTCTCTCCCCATGTTTCCTCCCTCAAGCACTGACTTGTACTGAGCCAGTGCTCAACCACTGAGATAGATCCTCGGAACTGTTCCTTCTGTCTAGAACACCCCACCCAAGTTCATACCAAGTACTCCTCGCCCATAATGCAACAAGCCCTGGCGGCTGTATTTCCCCATTTCCTACGCTTTCCTCAGCCATTCCCCTCCTCTTCTCACTTAAAGGAGTTGACAGGTTTTTTTTTTTTTTTGAAACATTAATTGCCAGCCCCAGTGAGTCCATTTTTGTGCCTACTCCTCAGTTTGACATTTCTGATGTCCTGTAGGAAAAATGTTTGAAAACTAGGTGGCTTAGGAAATTCTGAGGGCAAAGGGAGGCTTGGAGAGACCCTTGAGCAGAGGGTGGAATCCAGCAATATAAGTTGACCTATATGTTCAATATATATTCCCTGAGGATATTTGTGGACGATTCATTTCCTCTTTAATAATTCCAGAAACTACTTGTCAATAAGACATGACTTCTCAATGTACCCAAAGCACAACTATTGAAAGAATATGCAGGCCAGTGCCAGGGTGTGGTTGGGACAGGAGACTCAGCATACCATTCCATCCAGGCCACCTTGAAAGGCATCCTATCCTACTTCCTAGACTGGTTTACATTTTAATTTTGTTTTTTTAATTGCTTTGTGTGTGTGTGTGTGTGTGTGTGTGTGTGTGCACACATACCCTTGAATAGGCAGAGAACATTCTTGTGTGTCATTCCTGGGGCACTGTCTTATTAATTGTCTCTTGATGTTCAAGAGAAGAGATTTTCATATGCTTATTTCATGTAGTTTCATGCACTTAGCAGCACCTTAGAAAATAGGGTAAACGTGTCCAGGCTTATTTACAGACACACACACACACACACACACACACACACACATCTTTTACTCTCACTAAACAAACTGAGCCAGCCTCAGTTTGGGTTTATAAGATTAGCTGTCCCAGAGTTGGTTTCAGGGTTGGTGGTATGCTCTCTAATGACACCTTACAACTTGCTATCATAAACATGTTCATCTGAAATACTTTCAGAGTAGACTGTGTTCCCTACCTCTGTAAATGTGAGGTCTCATTTGACAGAAGCGGCATTGATTGGTAACAAGTAGAAACCTGGCACCATAGTCCTGGTCTGCCCTGGCTGTTTTAGCGTTTGGCATAATCATCTGTTCAAGCAGCAGGCCTGCTAGCCCACCATTTAATATGGTCCTGGTTCATTACTGTGGCTTGGAGAAGAGGGTTGCCAGCACCTCAGTAGCATGGCCTATGTATATTCATACCATTCATTTGTTAGGCAAACACCAGATGTTCTTAACACCTGCATCTCCATAGATTCTTAGGTGGGCAGTTGATGGCAGCATCTCCAAGTTGCTGGGGCAGAGGGCTCATGATCTAGGGAGGTCAGCTCATTTGTTATAGGTGACTGGTACAGGGACTACACTCTCCGAGGATAACCAAGGACATCAAAACCCCAGGAACTTGAGAGCACAGTAGATCAGTGTGACCTAGAGTAGTCAGAGGGATAGCCTTGGGTGTCCACAGAGGCAGGACTCCAAGAGGAGAGCAGCGGGTGCTGCTGAATGTCCTGCCATCCTTCTGGGTGTGGGGCTGGCAGCTGGCCAAGGTTTTGTGGTGATTAGATGGTGACTGGAGAGGCTGCTGAGAGTGGAAAGTAGGCTCTGAATTTGGCCCACTTGGGCAGTGTGGGTGGCCCTGCTAACTTCCAGCTGTGAGGCTTGAGTCACCAGGGCCACCCCAGGACGCTCAGAGCTCACAGCAGAGTCCAGAATGCCTTTGGTTCTGGCGTGTGACCCTGGCCACGATCCTGGTTCTTTCTGGAGCCGAATGACCCATTGCATACAGTCATTGGAGAAGGCTGTGAGAGGCCAGTAATGTAATTGACATGGTTCCCTCACTGACCATATGGGAACAGTCATAAAAATCACCCACGTGTGTCTCATTTTACAGTTTACAGAGGGAGGCATTTGGGCTGTATCAACTACCAGCTGGGCAAGCCTGGTGCTATTCCAGCCTTAGAGGCCTCAGTTTCCTTGTTTGGAAAACAGAAAAAAAGTCACCTTGTTGGACCTGTCCATGGGCTTTTCTTCTGGGCAAGAAGGAAGGGGCAGGAGGCAGAAGAGGTAAGAAGGAAGAAGTGGAGCTTGGAAGATAGGGAGAAAAGCTGAGGGAAAGGCTGCTGGCCTGGGTTGTAGGTGGGATGTGAGGAAGACCCTTTACTCCTGGTTGTCTGAGGCCTCTGGATAACCTTTCAATGGATATTGAAATCACCACATTACATGTAGGCCTTGTGATAATATTTTTTCTATCTGCAAAAGTAGTATATTTCTAGGGAAAAAAAGTTTAGAAAAAATTAAATATAAAGAAAGATAATAAAAATACACCATAGTCTTTTTTTTTTCTTGCCTCGAGTTTATTTGTAAAAACAGCATAGGACACTGGTCATCTGCATATAGTGTGTAGGTAGGTGTGTCACGGCAGTCCATCTGTCTTCACATTGGCAGGAACCTTTTCTATGGGGCCTTCACAGGGGCCTGGGCACCTTTGGGAGCCTGGGCTGGAGCTGAAGCCTGGGCCTTAGTTGGAGCTGCAGCCTCTGCCTTGGTTTGAACCTTGGGCTTTGGCTGGCATAGCCTACGCCCCTTGGCCATGTAGCCTCAATTCCACTTCCCAAGCTCGGGTGAGTGATGAAAGCCAGGCGGCTGAGTTTGTGGCTGAGGCCCTTTTGGCATCTTGGGCTTGATGGCCTGAGGCTTCACAAGGGCCTTGATGGCCTCTGCGCATGCACTCACTGACTTTGCATTGTTGGCCTGGATCTTCTTCAGGCCTTTCTTCTTGGCAAAGCGCATGTTCCTCAGGAACTTGGGGTCAACCCCCTTAAGAGATTCATATCTTTGTGATTGGGGTTTCTGATGCCATTTCTGTGCCATTTGTGGGACCGGTTGTGTGTGGTATGGTTCTTGGACTTGGCCATGTCTGCCCGGTAACCCGAGGCTCCCACAGCGCCCAGGACTGGAAGAGAAAGAGCACCATAGTCCTTTTTAAACTATTAATTTAGGATGTTTTCTTCTTTCATTGTTTATGCATCTACTTTTAAATATTTGAATAGGGGAATGGAGAGATGGCTCAGTGGTCAAGAGCACCAGCTGCTCTTCCAGAGATCCTGAGTTCAATTCCCAGCAACCACATGGTGGCTCACAACCATCTGTAATGGAATCTAATGCCCTCTTCTGGTGTGTCTGAAGACATTGACAGTGTACTTATATACATAAAATAAATAAATAATTCTTTTAAAAAGTATTTGAATAGTACAATTTAAGTCACAGAGTTAGAGTCTTCTGAGTGTTCAGTCCTGGAACACAAGGTTATTCATGTATTCATGTACTTTTAGCTTTATGGGCTCAAATTGTAGGCCAGACAAGACTCTCCAGAGAAACAGGACAGCGGGACACATGTATGAAGAGATTTTGTTGTTGCTGTTGTTGTTGGTCGTTTCTTTTGCTTTGTTTTTCTGTTGTTGTTTCCAGGAGCTGCTTCAGATAACATAAGGTTGACAGGTTAAAATGTCTTTAGGGTGATCACTGCAGCAGGCCAGTAGCACTGGCGAGTTCCAGCAATATTGAGGTACAGGTTCCTCTTCTGAGGGCTCTAGTTCTACTCAGTGGAACTTGATGAGATTGCAGAAGTGACCCCTGTTATTTAAGTCAACTCACCGAGGTGCTATTCACATAGTAGCAATGACCAGATCCCATCTGATTAAATAACTGGGTGCTAGAGCCTAGCCAAGTTGTCACATGAAACTAGCCACCACAATACTGCATACCCATGTGTGTGTTTGTGTGTATGTATGTGTGTGTTTGTGGTACATTCGAGTTTGCTGTGAGTGTGGAGGCCCCAGAGTGATATCAGATTTCTTCCTCAACCACTTTCCATTTTATATGTTGAGGCAGGGTCTCCCATGAACCCCTAACTGCTGTTTAGGGTAGTCTGACTAACCAGCTTGCTCAAGGAATTCTTGTCTCTGCCTTGTGCACGGGGATTATAGTTGGGCTATCTTGTCACACAGACTTTATGTGAGTTTTGGAGATCCAAACTCAGGACCTCATGCCTGCCTGGTAAAAGCTTTACCCACTGAGCTTTCTCCACAGGGCATGTGCACATGCAGACACAAACACACACACACTCACTCACAAATATCCCCCCATAACACTATCAATTCTAAATGAATTCTCTATTCCATGGCCATTTTGTGAAGCCCTAAGGCATAAAAGCTTTGCATGACAGATTTGGAAAGTTCCAGTTGTTTGTTGGCTGTGGAAGCTGTGTCTGTTATTCATGATAGACACAGTGTTGGTATAAAATGCTTTCGCTGGGTTTTTATGCATTCATTATGGTTCCTAGAGTGCAGTCATTAATGTAGAATTACTGAAGATTTGAGGATTTTAAGCTCTTGATATACTTGCTAAATTCTCTCCGGCCATTGTTTCTCCTGGTGAATATGCAGACCAACCCCATCTGGTTACTTGGTAACTGATGAACACACAGATTCTTGGACCTTACCCTGAGCCTCCAGAATCTGCCTGCATTTTAGCAAGATCCACAGTGGTGTGCATGTACATTAAAGCCTTTTAAATGCATTCATTTTAAATTAAAATACAATTATATTTTTCCACCCTTCTTTCCCCTTAATCCCTTCTAACTGCCTCCCTTACTCCCTCTCAAATTCATGCCTTCTCTTTCTTTGAGTATTAGTGTTGACATGTACATTAAAGTTTCAGAAGTCCTGCCCAAGAAAATTCTCGACTTAGAGCCCAGTCAGAGATACATATAGAGGCTTGTTTAGTTACAGCCTCATTAAAGCTGGGTGCCACTGGTTTTCCTTTTCTCCCTGTTTTTATTGTTGCTGTTGCTGTTGTTGTTAATGTTATTATTATTGAAACATGGCCTCACCCTGTAGCCCAGGCTACCCTGGAACTCTTAATTCTCCTGCCTCCTCTAAAACTGTAAAAAAATAAATAAATAAATAAAATTAATGTCTGCATGTAAGCCGCCTGAGGGCTGGGACTGCAAGTGTGCACTGCCACACTTGGTTCACTATTAATCTGTCACCTTCACTAACTCACTAACCAACAGAATGCTGTTTTATTCGTTTGATTTTAATTTTACCAGAGAAGTTCAGTTCAGTGCGGGGGGTGGGGGGAGGGGGTTAGGGGGACAACTCTGTCTTGCTTTTATTTTATTTACAGCCACAATGTAAATCATTTCTATTGGATCCTGCAGAGCACGTAGCTTGTTTAGATCATGGCGGCTTGCTTGCCGCTGTGAAGGTCTAGCCCTGTCTGGCATCAGATGTTACTCTCTCACTCAGTTCTATACACCTACCTCCTCCTAGCTCAGCCTGCCTGTGGCTCAGGCATCTGCATCAGTTGGGGTCAGGCTTAGGATTTTGCCTCAGCTTCCTCCTCCTCTGGCTTAGGCTGGCTGTTTGGGCTACCTTAACAAAAATGCCCTAGACTAAGTGGCTTAAATACAGAAATTATTTTTTTTTTTACAGTTTTAGGGGTTGGGCAGTTCTTCATGAATGTGCTCACTGCTTGATGTCTGCTGAAGGTCCTCTTCCCCAGAGATGGTACCAGCTCTCTGTGTCCTCGTATGGGGGCGGGGGTGAGGGATCTCCCGGGGCTCTTTACTGAGGACACTTGTCCCTTGTGGAGATTCCACGTCATGACTCATTCCATTTATCGTATCACACTGGGCAAGGTTTTGACATTTGCGTTGTGAGGCACAAACTTTCACCCAGAACGTTCTGTGCTCCATATTTACAGCTGAGCAAGGGGGTGACTGAAGAGAAGGACAGTCCTCTTGAGTTGGTGTCATTGTCACCGTCTTCAGCCACTGTTGGCTTGCAAGGCTAGTTTTTCAGAGGGACCTCTGAAGCGTTCTTCCCTGTGGTTAGCTCAGTTGGAATTCGTGATGCAAAGGCTCCAGTCGAGTCTGAACCCTTACAGAGCTGTGTAGAGAGAAGCAGAGCCGCGTCTTTCTAACTCTCACATGGCCCCAAAATTCTGACGTTCAAAATGTGTAAGACTGGAATATGGTGGAGGGTGACTGCTTAGAGGCTGCTGACATCTTCCTAAAGATTCATTCAAAAAGTGTTAGCTCCCCCTGAGATGCCTTGAGAAAGCAATGGTAGGATACAGTGCTCTACTGCAGGTCACAGGTGAACCGGAGGCCAAGAAGGAAGGGGCTATATATATAGGCTGTTGTTCTCCGGAATTGAAGCATTGGGAAGATAAACCATGGAAGGATATTTTAACGTGTTTCATTTAAAACACACTCAATAAATAAGGAATTCCTTCCAGCAGGGTCTCTGGGGCACTTTCTGAGGTCAGGAAACTGTAAACAGGCCCTTTTGAGCTATGGGAGAGGCTGGGAAGCTTAGCTCCTTTTCAGTTCTCTTCTTACACCTCCCAGGTGTCCCCAGCTGCTCAGCCTGCAAGTGTTAGGGTCACCCCAGGGTCACTCTCAGGGGCTTAGATGAGGGCAGAACCTGGGGTGCAGAGGAATTGGTGGCCTGAGATCTTTTTTGTCACAGTCTACTTGATAAGGGATAGAGTTTACTGACTTTCAATCCATACTGGCTTCTGCTAACAGAAGAGAATAATGTGTCACTAAAACTCAAAACTGCTGCTCAAAAACGTGCCATGCCTCCCTCCATTCCTCTCTTTTTAAGATAGAGTCTCAGTGTGTGCCCAGGCTTCTGCCCTTGCCGCTGGGATTCTGGATCCCTGGTATGTACAGTCATGCTATGCCCAACCTACCCCATCGTTTTGTGTGTCTGTGTATGGGGTGGGGAGCATGTGTATATGGACATATGTGCACATGTATGTATGGAGGTCAGAGGTCAACCTCAAGTGGTGTACCTTACATGTCATTCACCTTGGCTTTTGTTTGGCTGGCTGATTGGTGTTTATTTGTTTTGTTTTTGAGACAAGGTCTCTAAGCGGGGTCTGGGGCTTGCCCAGTAGGCTAGGCTTGCTGTCTAGTGACCCCCAGGAATCTACCTGTCTCTGCCTCCCCAGTGCTGGCATTGCAAGCACACTACCACATCCATAGCTCCAGACTGAACTCTGGTCCTCAAGCTTGTACTACCCACTAAACCATCTTATCTCCCAACTCTCCTCTCCATCCTTTAAACACGATTTAAGATGAGCTGGGGGGTGATGCACGCCTTTAATCCCAGCACTCGGG
The DNA here is from genome assembly GCF_004785775.1 of Grammomys surdaster. Lineage (NCBI taxonomy): Eukaryota > Metazoa > Chordata > Mammalia > Rodentia > Muridae > Grammomys > Grammomys surdaster. Next base: position 5,549,720 of record NW_021604629.1, read on the forward strand.
AAGCAGAGGCAGGTGGATCTCTAAATTTGAGACTAGTCTGGTCTATAGAGTGAGTCTCAGGATAGCCAGGGCTACATGGAGAAACCCCGTCTCGGAAAAAAAGAAAGCGATGATTTAAGATGAAGCATGCCTTCTTCCCGGACCCCCCTCCCCCAGCTTGCTTCTTCTGCTAGTCATCTTCCTTTTGCTTAGGCTGGGTGCATCCTCTCCCCTGTGCCCACCCCTCTGTCATGCTCTCCTGAGCACACCTGGTCTTGCAGCTCCTCCTGCCACAGCAGTGAACCCTGCATCTCTGGCTCTTGTTTTGAATTGGTTTCCCAAACTTGATTGAGAATTCCTGGTTTGCAGTGACCGTGTCCTGTCCTTTCCTCCGCCTTCAGGCTGAGCACACAGAGCGCACAGATTCTGCTGATGAGCCGGGCTCTGCTCTATCACTGTGCTCCCAGAGCAGAGCGCCACTCGGAGTCGGACATCCTTCCTTCAGCACCTCTCACAGCCACGTTCCAGCGAGGTGTCTGATGGAGGGTAACGGTGCTTGCCTCCAGGCCCGATGATCTGAGTTTGATCCATGTGGTGGAAAGAGAGAACCGACTACAGCAAATTGTCCTCTGACATCCACACACGTGCCATAGCACGTTTGTACCCCCACGGAAGCACACAGAGAAATACTAATATGATTTTTAAAATTCAGAAGTCAGGCATGGTTCCTGTGTCTTACATGAGAGGTCCTGGAAAGCTGGCTGTGTCTCTTCTCACCTCTACATTTCATATTTGTTCTTTTACAAGCATTTATAGGGCACCAACTACATACCAAGCCCCATTTTTAGGAGTTAGGCATATAGCTTTGAACGGGATAGACCAGTTGTCTGGGCCTTGCATATGAGATCTGCAGTATCAAACACGGGGTTGGAGTTGTGAGTAGTGGTGTCTTGCTGGGGAGCCTGCGGGTAACCAGACAGAAGAGCTGAAGAAGACCTCTCTGAGGATGTGACCCAAGGCCTAAAGAGTCAGGGCTCTTCTATGAGAGTGTCTCAGGGTTTTACTGCTGTGAACAGACACCATGACCAAAGCAACTCTTATAAGGACAACATTTAATTGGGACTGGCTTACAGGTTCAGAGGTTCAGTCCATTATCATCAAGGCAGGAGCATGGCAGCATCCAGTCATGCACAGTGCAGGAGGAACTGAAAGTTCTACATCTTCATCTGATGGCTACTAGAAGACTGAGCATCCTCAGGTAGCTGGAAGGAACATCTCAAAGCCCACCCCCTCAGTGACTTCCTCCAACAAGGCCACATCTCCTAATAGTGCCACCCCATGGGCCAAGCATATTCAAACCACCACAGAGAATCATGAGGATGAATGTTCCAAATATTCTAGGCACAGACACAAGATTTCCAGAAACCAAAAAGCAACAATGTGGAGGTGCTAGGGAGACTAGTGAGAGGGGAACTGGTAGTGAGAGGGAAAGCTCTAGAAAGAGCTTTCAGGAATCCTTTCAAAGACACAGGTGTAGGGTCTGAGCAGGGCAGTGCTGTGCTCTGAATAATTGTGGTGTCCACCTCATTGACCTTGTCTACAGTTAAATACGGTTACTGTCCATGTTCGATGAGGTGGGGATTTTTGTTTTGTTTTGTTTTGTTTTTCATTTTGGAGACAGGATGATTATCTCCTGTAATTTGACTTGACATGGTCACATGTGGGGCCAGAAAGCTGGCTCAAGGAAAGGTGCTTGCATCTAAGCCTGGCAATCTCTCGTCCACTCCTGGAACCACATAGTTGAGGAGAAAGAACTGAGTCTTGAAAGTTGTCCTCTGACTTCCACATGTTCACCATGGCAAACGTGCGTGTGCGTGTGCATGTGCACACACACACAAATAAGTAAATGAATAAACAAACAAATAAATAAATAATGTGATTTTTTAAGAAGATGAGAGTATGGTGTGTGGCAGATAGGATTAAACACCCTTAAAAGCTCATGGGTTGAAGGTTTGCTCTCCAGCTGGTGGTGCTGTTGAGGTGTGATTGAACCCTGAGATCCCTGGCTTCATCAATGTGTGAGTCTACACTTGAGTTCATAGCCTAAGAGACTGTTGAGAATCAGACCTAGTTGGAGGAACTAAGTCACTGTTGTGTCTTTGAAGAGGCTCCTCTCCCCAGCTCTCCCTCTGCCATGTGGTCAGCAGCTGCCAGGATGCTCTCTCCTTACACAGGCCCCAGAGCGGCGGAGCTCCTACTATGGGATGAAAGCTGAGACCAAGAATCAGATCAGTCTTTTAGCTTTCTGTTTACAGGGCTCTCTGGCTGTCCTAGAACTCGATATATAGACCATGCTGACCTTGAACTCACAGAGATCTACCTGCCTCTGCCTCCCAAGTGCTGGGGTTAAAGGAATACACCACCACACCCAACCTCAATCTTCTAATTCTTTTTTCAACTGTTTTTCATGGGTAATGAGAAGCTAGGGCAGCCCAACAAATAATGGTCACTCCAAATTCCACATTTCAACCCCTAGGGCCTTTCATGATGGTGGGAAATTAACAGTAAAAGTAGAATTATCGTTGGGGTACTCAATCAGGTGACTGCAAAAAATAGAAATGATTTTCAATCATCAGGTATGCTTGCATTGGCAGGGGATCTTAAAAGTAGAGGAGAGGGACCCCTGAAAGCTAGAGGGAGGTGTGGGCAGGGACAAGAGGTCAGAGATATGTGACATGACAGACTGTGAACTCAGGGTGAAGGGCCATGAGCCAAGCAATGTTGGAAGCCACCAGCATCTGAAAAGGGGAAGGGCAGGGATTCTCCTCAGAGCCTCCAGAAGAGAACATGAGCCTGCTGACATCCTGACTCCAGCCCAGTGAGACCTATTGCGACTTCTGACCTCCACCATTGTGAAATAATGAATGTGCGTTGTTTTAAGCCACTAAATATGTGGTAATTGGTTGCAGCAGCAAGAGGAATACAAACAAAATTTTTGTACTAAATTTCCTTAACTGTAGCACATTCTGTCATGACCTTTGACTGAGAAATTGTAAGTCTGTCTTTTTCTAGGTATAGTGAGTATTTCAAATCCTTGCACTCATGAGGCAGAAGCAGATGAATCTCTATGCGTTCAACACCAGCCTGGTCTACATAGTGAGTTCTAGGCTAGGTAGGACTATATAGTGATAACCTGTCTCAAAAAGAAGAAGAAAAACAAGAAGGAAGAGGAGAAGAAGGAGGAGGAGGGAGAAAGGAGAGGGGAAGTCTCTTTAGAGAAACTGCTTGTCAGGCTATGTGGAAAGACATCATGCCTTTGGAAGAATGATTGGAGGGGACTTGGTGACATGCCTCTAGCTTTGAGGAATGTAGGTAGCAAGCATGTTTCCAGGTGGCACACTGTAGCCTATTAAGAGTCCTGATTTTAACTGACCATGGAGAGCAGGGGAAGCTACAGAATTCAGGGAGAGTGGTTGGATATGCAGCCCCAGGGCCCTTTGGCAGTGTTGTCAAGACTGTGCATCAGGGGTTGGATGGCCCTCAGACTGATGTGGGCTCTCTGCAAAGTCCCTTGTCTGTTGCGTCCTAGGATTAAAGGTTCAGCTTTCAGGCCTCCTATGTGAAACACCCTAGCTTGTCTCAGCTCACAGGAAACTCCCTCCAAGCCTTTCCCTTCCCTTAGCCAGGGCCCCAGCCAGCTGCTTCACCTCCTGTGCTAGGGTTGTTTTCCCCTTGCTAGCTGTCAGGCTGGTCTTCAGAGGGCCAGCCCAGCCTGTTCCAGGCTTACATTTGGGGCTCAGCAGTGGATACATTTGATTGGTTGTGGCTGGATCCAAGGGGTCCTACACAAGGCCTGTTGCTTTCTCCTTTTAGGGAAGTTGGTTCTCTATTGCTTGTTTCTCCTCCTCTCTGGACGCATCACCAGCAAATCTCAATAGGGCCCAGTGCCCGCAACCAGTCTGTGATTCACACTGAGCCTGCCAGATTGCTCACTCCAAAACCCAGTGTTCACTGTGTCCCTGGGCACAGTTGAGGACCCTCCACCACCACAACCATCTTAGCTTCAAATGTGAAAATAAAACAGAAAAATAAAATCACCGTAGAGCCTTCTTTTTTAGTGACTCGTCACATAGAGCCTCTGTATAAAACCGAGAGGCTCAGCTGTCAGAGAGCTCACCTAGTGTGCACAAAGCCCTGGGTGCCTCCCCAGTACTGCATAAACCTGAGTATTGTGGTAAAGCCTGTGGTCCCAGCACTCAGGAGGCCCTGGCAATGGGAAGTGAAAGGAACAGAGTCAGAAGCTGAAGGCTGGGTTGACAGGATGGCTCAGTGGGTAAAAGTGCTTACTTGCTATGAAAGCCTGGGGCCTTAGATCTATCCCCGAGAACCCATGGTAGAAGGAGTGAACTGACTCCAGAAAGTTCTCCTCTGACCTCCACATGTATGGGCACGTGTGTAATAACATTCATGTCACGTCACTAAGGCTTGCTGGTTGCCAGCATAGCCTGAAAACACGACTCTAGGTTCAATGAGAGACTGTCTCAAAGGTCTTTCTTCCTTTGTTCCTTTGAAAGATGCCTTCATTTCTTTTCCTTTAGATATTTAGGTGAACAGTAACAATAGGCTTTAATATGTTTTTGGAGCAGACGAATTTATAGTGAATATCTGGGGCTAATACAGGGTTCCCATGTATCTGTCATGTCCTTCCCCTACCATAGACCCATGCTGGTGTGAGACCCTGGGTACAGTGGGTGAGCCAGCACTGATGCACGACTTTCACTAGAGGCCACACCCCACACTTTGTTTAGATTCCCTTAGAACCTAAGAACCATCTTTCTCTGCTCTGGGACCACATTTCCTTAGATGGTCCCAGATTCCTAATCTCCTTGTGGTAGGGATAGGTTTCAGGCTTTCCTTGGTTCTTATATTTTCTTTCTAAAATTTTTGCCTTTTTAAAAAAATTTTATGTGATGGATATTTTTGGCTGGCTTGTATGTTTGTGCATCTTATGCATATAGTGCTCACAGAGGCCAAAAGAGGGTATCTGATGCAGGTGCTAGGAATCAAACCCAGGTCGTCTGGAAGAGCAACAAGTGCTCCTGAACACCGAGCCGTCTGTCCAGCCCCTAGAGCTTATATTTCCAGGAAGTTGGATCAGGTGTGCTGTAGGATGCTTCTGTCCTGGGATTTGTCCCCTGATCTCCTCATAGTCAGGCTACAGTTGAGTTGGTGGGTCATGGATGGCCTGCGTAGCATCTGTGAAATTGGAATCAAATGCTTGTATGAAGCCTACAGCATGCTTAGAACAGTCAGTGATGATACACAATGATACACAAGGCTTTCCAGAACCTTCTCTGTTTATCCCTGCACCCATCACTGGCCTGTCACTCTCCCTCCTGAGAGCTTCTAGCTTCCTGATGTCTCCCCAGTCAGCCCCGGAATGGAGCATGTTGATTCCTCTCCATGGAATGCCTTTCATTCTCTCTACCTGGCTCCCTTCTGAAGTCTTGGGAAAGATGCCAAGATCTGATTGACTCTTCACCTCCTCCCTCGTTTTGTCTCTGCTTTCCCTGAGGCAACTGGTGCAGTCCCCAGGGCTCCCCTGGGTGTGCGGGTCTGATTATTCTGTTCTATGCTGGAGAGCTTCCTACACTTCTACCAGCACAGCCTGGTACACAGCAGACACCAGGAGATAAGAAGTGGATGGGACATTAGAGAAAGACGTCATTTTCCAGGGCAGCCTCAGTGAAACACCCCACCTTTGTTCAAAGAACATGCAGTGAGCTAGTGGGCTATGTGTACCTTTGGGTGGATTTTTTTTTTTTTTAAGGGCATTTTCTCCTTGTCCTAAAGTGTGAGGATGGGGTGTGAACATAGGACTGGCCACCAGGGGGCTTCAGGAAGCAGTTCAGCGGCCAGCAGGGGATGAAGGCTGGGGTGGCTTCCGCAGCCAGCCCTGGTCCAGCCAGACTCCTGAAAGAAAGTGTGTCAAAAGAGAAGTCTGTTTTGCCACCGATGTGCCAGACTCTGTAGCAAGGACAGGATGTACCAGCCTGTTCTGCAAACATGTGTAGGCCCCAAATGTCCTTTACCCCAGAGGTCTACAAAGAGGACAAAAGCTACCGAAAGCCATGAAATGACGCTGGTAGAGATAAATGAGCCCATTATGTGTGTGGCCAGACCTTGATGAGGACTTCCTGATTTCTCTTTCCATTGCAGTGTTTAAAGGGCTCACCTTGGTTTCGAAATTCTTAACAGATATTTCTAAAACCAAGATTGCCACTGAGAAGCTGGAGCATCAACTACCCTGAGTTCTAGGAAGGAGGGGCGAGTAGCCGTGCTAATTTGTGTGGTGGAGGTGAGATTAGACGTAGCTCTGTGCAGTTTATCCTTTCGCTTTCGTTGTTGATATTCCTAAGGGTCATAATAACTGTGGCTTCGGTGTATTTGGTACCTGCTCCATGTTTGTTCTCCTTTGGATGTAAGGAGAATTGAACCAACATAATCCTTGGCTGTTCAGAGAGGAAACTAAGGCCAGGACCGTTAAGTGACTTGTCCAGGCCACAACCAGATCCTGCCTGCCTTCGAGACCTAGATTCTTTGCATACCCCTGAAGAATCTAGTCAGGTTGCCTGTTGGAAGGCCGTCTCGTGCCAGGGAAGCAGAGGGCTTTCACAATAGGTTGTGACAGGTGAACCCATCATTAATAACAATAATAAAAAGAACAATTGTATCTTTCCTGGGGTGGGGGGGATGAGCTTCCTAGCATCTGCAATAGACAAAAGGACAAGGGATATCTGTCTGCAAAAATTGAACCCTGTGTCCAAAGCTTTTGTGCAAACAATGGGAATCTTCCTGCAGGGATGGGCCCTCCTCCACTCCTCCAGCACAGGCTTGAGTTAGAGGCATGCTTCGCGCTTGGCTTCTATGTGGGAGTCTGACCCCAGATCCTCATGCTTTAATGGCATGTTCCCACTCCTCAGTATCTTCCTCTTCAGGGTTTGACCTGGCTGCCTGTGATTTCACCTTCACAAGATCCTGCAATCTTGCCCATCTGAAGCCCTAGGGACGGGTGTGGTTACATGAGATGCCATCCAGGCTCTAGGACATTGGCACCTTCAGCTCCTTGTCCCAGAGGCTGCCTTTCCACTGTTTTTTCAGGATGAGATTCTCAACAGGAAAACTCCAGCAACAAACTGCAAGGTCATTTGCCCCAGCTGAAAGGCATTAACCACCCCCCCAGGGGGAGGGTCTTTCACAAACAGAAGGTTTATCTTTGCAGCACACAGCAAGTCTGCAGAGGAGGGTGACCTAAGGAGAGTGTTCAGAACCTCCTGGGCCTTTTGCCCACACAACAGTCTAAAGGCCCAGAATCGGGCGCATGCTCTGCCTGTGGCCTGCCCCAGGATCTGAGAGCTGAGTGGCGGCTGTGCCTGCCACGCCCACTTAGCCGAACCTCAGTTCCGTGCCAGCGTCGAGCTATTAATTATTTTTCTTTGTCAAACCTTTGTCAGCAACTTCATCCCAAAAGGAATGGTTTATTTTCCCTTTGGCGGTGTTTGTGACTGTAGTAAATACGAGATAATTACATTCCGGTTCTTAAATTAAAACAAAAACAGCTAGAGATGCCAGGCAGGAGTTATTTACATTTTCCGATAGCCCACCTCCCTGGTCCGAGACACAGCAGGATTAGTTGGTTGCTTTTCCTGCAAATCTGGAGCTGCTCAAGTGGTTTAATATGAAGTTTTTATTTATAGTGCCCCCAAAGTTGTCCTCTTTGCTCCAAGTTAATATTAAATAATACTTCCATTTTTTTTTCCTTTTAGCATTGCTGGAGACATTTAAGACCATGCGACTACAATTAAAGTAGGAACATTAAAGTTTTTTTAAACAAAAGCGTTGTGGCTCAGTGGTAGAGAGCTGGCTGCCAAGGTGTGATGGCCTAGATTCAGTCCCCAGTGCTACCGAACACAAAATGAAACAAAAACAAACAAACACGAGGAAGAAAAGGAAGCGGGCACTAGGGAGGAATAAGGTGAAGTAAGAGATGTATCAGAGAGCATTTGGAGAGTCGCATTTTCTTTGTTTGTACCCTGTTGCTTATCTGGGTATCAGCCTCTGATTTGGCAGAGGGAGAAAGGCATTCTTGTGGCTGCAGAGAATTCCTTTCTTGATTTCTTAAGTTGGTGTTTGGAAAGTGAAAAAACAGCCCAACACTTGGTCTTCTTTTTCCTAAGAGGTAAGTGAAATTATAAAAGGTAATCTTTAAATGGAATCTAGAGCTAGCAATATGGCTCAGTGGTGGTACACTCGCTTAGCATGCTGGAGGCCCTGGGTTTGATCCCCAGCACCTCTTAAAAATTGGGGATGGGAAGATTGGGTTCTTTGTCAGTTTGTTATGTGGCACTTGGATGGTGAGGAATCCGAGGATCGTGGCTGACCTGGGTGGATGATGTTAGTGCTATCTAATGATTGGGCCTGGAGAGACTCGGCAAGGCTTAATGACAGGAAGGCTTCTGGGTGAAGATGTGTTCTCTCCAAAACAAGAAGTCTTACCACAGAGAGAGAGGGAGAGGGAGAGGGAGAGGGAGAGGGAGAGAGCAGTGTTCTTTGTGAATAGAAGGCTAGATGTACAGTGTCACATACCGCATAGGCCAGCAGGAGCGGCTGGCCCCAGACAGCCTGGCTTAACTGCTTGCTTCCCCTCCCTATGAATGCCTTGATGATGCAACTTGCTGAGGACAGTAAGTGAGGAGCACCACGACTTCATCCCGAGAAGGTGGAACCTATTCATGGTTCTCAGTGTCACCCAAAGGCATTGTGTATCTAAGAGCAAAGATGGGATGAGAAGCTTGGAGAAACTGGTCTGCACATGCCAGTCATTCTCACGAGGCTTTAGCTCCAGGTTGCAGGCACAAGCTGCATTTTGACAGCTCTACATTTTAGCCACACCACCCTCATCAGCAGCCCACAGCATCACTGCGCCTGTCAGAGTCCATCCCTAGCCATGCTCTGATAGCCAGACAGCCCTCTCTGATGTCATTGCCGGTTAGATTTATTTGGAGGGGACAGGGAGAGGATTAGCCGCTGTTTATTCTTGGAGGGGGACTGACCTTTATTTACATCATCTGAACCTAAGACATTCTATGGACTGCAGTATATATTACCCTGGATCTTAGTTTGAAGCATAAATGTTAGACTAATTTCATTTTGAAATATGACAGTAGTAAAATTCAGCATTAATGTGATCAGTCAATAATTCAACTTTTATTTCAGATATCAAAGAAATATCTTTCTGTTTCCAGCCAGAAGAAAAAAGAAAGGGAGAGATTTAACATTTGGCTGATAACAGTCCTTTTTCAATTTATTTTTTTCCTTAAGGAACCGGCCTTGTAACCAGTTTGATTTGGTCTTTGAAACCCATGGGAGTCATGCCTAACTCCCAGGATCCCCATGGAAAGGCACAGCGCCACTTTAGCTGCTGGCACTAGTGTCTGCCTGCCTTATTAGGAGCAGAAAGTTTGAAAAGTTGGGTGAACTGTTTCTACTCTGTTCCCCTTTTCAGCCGCATGACGCCCCATGCTGAACTGGCCGCTTTGGCCGAGAGGTCTTAAGTGGGAGGCTGCAGGGGGAGCCTTCCTATTTGGTGAGGATGATTGAACAGCCCGGGTGATGAGTTTTAGAAAGATTTTCATCTGTAGAATGATTGTGGCCATGCCGAACACAAATGGCTTTGTCACCATTAGCAGGCAGATGGAGCATGTGTTTCGTATTATTAATTCAAGGCGGCCGTTAGGGCTGCTCCAGCAACTCCCAAGATTGCAGAGCCAGCCAGTGAGCATCTTGCTCTAGTTCATGTCTGTAAGGGGCCCTGTTCAGATGATCCCTGGCCTGGTCAGCCCCTCTGAAGGAGATGCTGTATGACACCATCCCTGCCCTAAACGAGTGCCTCACTTACAGGAAATAAGTTAAAGAGAAAGATGAGTCAGGAGACTTCAAAGCAATTCCATTTCCTCAGAACTGAAATCACAAATACCCCAAACTCAAGACTTTACGGACATTCCTGTGTAGCTGTTTGCCCAACTCCACAAGTTCTCCCTGTACAGAGCCCTCACTCTTCCAGAAGGGAAGAGGCCTGCCAGGAAGAAGGAACACAGGTGAAAGAGAGGAGGAGGAAAAGGCTTGGGGCTGGAGGTGCTGCTCAGTTGGCAGAGTGCTTGTCTCCCCTGCAGGAAGCTTTGAGCCTCAGCACAAACCAGGTGTGGTGGTAGACACCCTGTGATCCAGCACTTAGGAGGTTCGGGCAAGACGATCAGTTCAGAATCATTGTTAGCTGCATAGCAAGTCCAAGGCCAATATGGGACATGTGAGGCCACGTTGAGAGAGAGAGAGAGAGAGAGAGAAGACTGTATTCCCAGCTACTTTACAAGTGGAGGCCAATGGGTAAAGGTGTTTGCTGAATAAGTCTGATGACCTGAGTTCCATCCCTGGAACCCAAGGTAGGAGAGAACCAACTCCTTAAACTGTTTCCCAACCTTCACATGTGTGCCTACATTTACACTCATAATACACACACAGTGATAATACACACTCACACGATGATGATGGTGATGATGGTGATGGTGAAGAACAAGAAAGGGGAAACGAGGAGAGGAAAGAGGAAAGAAGCTAGGAGGCAATGAGGGCAGAAGGATGGAAGGTTGGGAGGTGAATGACTGTAAGAAGGTAGCTAAGTCTAATCTTGCAGAAAACTGTGAGGCAATTGTACTCCCCAGTACATCTGCCATGTGGGCTTTTGTTTAGCAGACAACCAAAGTCAAAACAAGCCTGTGTGTCTTTTAAATGTCATTAGCTATTGGTGAGCTCATGGAGGAGAGCCTTAAGTGGTTTTGTTTTGAAGCTAGCTTTAGAGATTTGTGTCTGAGAAAGCCAAGCACCGCTCTAGTCTCTAAGCACAGTTCCAGATCTGCCATCTTGAAGGAACACACGTGTAAATTGATCAAAATGATTGACCGAAGACATTCATGGATACTGCCAAAACGTTCTGACCCAACCATTGCAAAGTTAGGATTTAGGAATTTAAATCTTTTGTTGTTCCGAGACAGGGTCTCAGGTAGATCAGGTTAGCTTCGAGCTTGCTGTGTAGCTGAGGGTGACTTTGAATGTCGTTCTCATCCTCCTGTCTGTGCTTCCCAAGTGCTAGGGTCACAGTTGATCATCACCACACCCAGCCCAAAGAGTTTATTCTGAAGAGATAAATGGACCAGGGATGAGTTGTGCATCTCCCCTCCCTATCTTAAAAGAAGTTACACTGAAAATCCCATTGTGGGTTTTGGTTGTTGTTCCTTTTGAATTTTATTTTTTTTAGTTACTTTTTTAAAGACAGGGTCTAGATGGGGCTGGAGAGATAACTTAGCCATTGAGAGTACTTATTGCTCTAACAGAGGACCAAGGGAACCAACTCCCTCTTCTGGCTTCCCTGAGTATCACACTCACATGCACAGACACAGAATTTAAAAAGAAAAAAAAAATTTTTTTTTTTTTTGAAACAGAGTTTTTCTGTGTAGCCTTGGCTGTCCTGGAACTTATTCTGTAGGGCTAGGCTGGACTTGAACTCAGAGATCTTTCTCTGCTTCCCAAGCGATTAAAGGCATGAGCCACCATCGCCAGGCATAAAAATAAATCTTAAAAAATAAGTGGATGAGACTGGTTAAATAAATGGTGGTGTGTCATAATAAGATTTATAACCTAGTTAAAGTGCAACTCTGTATACTTCTGGAGACTGCTTCTTATAGCATATTGCCTATAATGTTGTTCAGAGGATTTGTGTAATTACATGTGATCCACGTAAGAACACTTGCTTGTACTTGCATTTAACAAGGTCTGGGAACATGGTCCTGAAGTATCAACAGTGGTTGGATCTGGAAGATAGGATTTGGAGTGCTTCGTTTTTCTGTCTGTATTTTCCGAATCCATTTTCTACCATAAATATGTATTGACCTGCCTAATACAAAAAATGGGAGGAGGGGAACCTTTCAAACTCAGAGAGCTTAAGTTCTTTTTCAACAGAGAAGGGCCCGAGTTAAGTGAGAGCTTAGAGCCTTTCTCAAAATTAAAGGAATAGCACCAAAAAAACAAAAAAAAAAAAAACAAAAAAAAAAAAACACCAAAAAAAAAAAAACCAACCAAATATCAGGGCCAAGGCCAGGAGTCAGTTGATAGAGTGCTTGCCTAATCTGGACAGAGTCCCGGCTTTGATTCCCAGCACTGCATGAACACAGTGAGGTATGTATGCCTGTAATCTCAGCACTCGGGAGGTAGAGGCAGGAGGATCAAAGAGTTTAAAGTTATCCTGAGCTATTGAAAATTGGAGACCAGCCTGGGCTACGTGAGAGACCCACCCTATCTCAAAAAACTACTAAATAACAAATAAGAATTTATTTATTTGTTTGTTTATTTATTGCTCCAGGCACCTGGTCTGGGACCTTCTTTCCCATTTAGGCCTGGCCTGAGCAGTCTAGAAGTGACAGCTGCTCTTCTTCAGGCCATTTTTTTTTTTGTGTGTAGACAGTTCTCATGAAGGCTCCCTTTCCTCTAGACTAGACCCACTGCTGCTCAGTTCTGACAGGAAACATTGACGGCCAGCCTCAGCCAGCTTGGAGTGAGGTGGGGAGGCCAAATCAGATTTCAAAGACAGCACAACAGCCCAGGGTACAAGTCGCTGGATGGTTCCTTGGTTCCTGAAAACCTTCCCTAGTCTCAGACATTCTCCAAGGCAGTCTGTGCACTGAAGCAAGGATGACAACTGGGGCACAGACTGCCTGCCCGGCTCTGGCTGGGTGATGTGATTTTGTTCCCTTGTCTCTGCCTCTCCCCAGTCTCTTCCCCCTATCTGCTTGGAGGCTGCTGTGACCTCTAGATGAAGCTTTGGGCTCAGGCTTTCCGCTCCTGTTCTCTGTGTTGCTTCCAGCTGGTCCTCTCCCTGGGGCAGGATGGGTGTGGGAGGAAGACAGGACAGCTGGGGTTCTCAGTGGGTGGGTTCTTGGCCCAAAGCCCTGAGGATCTTCTCTGCCTCACCAGCACAGCCAGCTCCATTCCCACCTCCAGAGATCTCGGTTGGGACCTAGATCCAGTTCTGACTGGAGTCTGGAGCCAGTTTGAGAATTCCTGGTAACTACCAGTCACTGAGGCTTGATGAATATCATCTTTGCTCTCCCCTGGGAGACCCAGGCCACTCACTAACTGCACTAGCTAAAATTTCAGACTGAGAGGTGGGTAGAGGCAGGATTAACCAGCCAACACAAGGAAGTGTAGCGGGCACACTGAAGCATCGGTGACCAACGCCGAGCGCCCTTAAACACTTTACGTGTGATAATTTTCTGAAGGTCTGGATTCCTATCCCGTTTGCAGAAATCAAAACATGCAAAAAAAAAAAAAAAACTGCAGCTACAGAGTTCTTTTAAAAGCAACAAAAAGTTGGGCTGTCAAGATGGCTCAGTAGGCAAAGGGCTTGTCTCTTATGTCCCCAGAAGCTGTCCACAGAAAGCAGGAGGAGGTAGCACATCTGTGACCCCAGTGCTCCAATGGTGAGAAAGGAGGCAGAGACAGAAAGTCCCCAAAGCTTGAGGGTAGCTAGCCTGGCATACGCAGTGGAAAACAAGGACTGACAGTCAAGGTTGTTTTCTGACCTGCACGTGTGTGTGCTGTGGCGCACGTGTCATCTATCTATCTACCATCTATCTGTCTGTCTATCTATCTATCTATCTATCTATCTATCTATCTATCTATCTATCTATCTATCTTCTCTCTCTTTCTACACCACACACACACATACACACACGTCATAAACACCTATATGATATATAAGATAAACAACCATTGTCACAGAGTACTCATGAAAACCTTAATCTGCTGTCTCTCTCAGCCATTTACAATGTAGTCTAGTTAGTGGTCATTCAATTGTTATGGAGTTTAGGTGGCCCTAACCCATTTCATATCATAAAAGTGATATGATCGAAAAACCGATATGATTGGAAAACCCAGCACCCAGAAAGCAGCCCCATGCCTCCAGCAGGTCCTGGAGACCAGTGCTCTGCTTTGCATCTGTACAAATCTGAGCTCTCTAGGAACCTCACAGAGCAGAAGCATTATGGCTGGGTATGTAGCTTAGTGGTATGGTAGAATCCTTACCTGGTGTGTGCAAGGAAGACCCTGTGTTTGATTCCTAGTAATGGGAAGGAGCATGTGTGTGTGTGTGTGTGTGTGTGTGTCTATGTGTGTGTGGGGGGTGGGTACATGTGAGGATCAGATGGTAGCTTTGGGTGTTGTTCTTCCTGTGCGGGCTGCCTTGTTTTGAGACAGGGTCTTCTGTTGCAGGATATTTGATCACACTGTGAACCCAGATATTATGTTATTTACTGGAAAAAATATTTATAGTTGTGGTGTGGCTCAGAGAGGCAGAGAAAGCTGACCTTCTTCCTCACAGACTATGTCCCACCATAAGCTAGCAGGCTTTCGCCCTCAAGAGGATCTTCAAGGAAGAGGGGACAAAGAGATCATAACAGCCAGTGGTCAGATACAGTGGCTGACCTCAAGGAAATAGTGTTTTCTAGTACCACATGGCAGTTACACATAGAGCCTACATACCTGCACAAGCATGTACACATCTGCACAAGCATGTACACACCTGCACAAGCTCAAGCCAGACAACGATGCCTACATAGAGGGAGGAAGGCAGGCATGAAGCCGCACGCACCACTAGGTGAGGAGCCATTGGTAGCTGAGAGCTGCTGGGAGAGGGAGAATCTGTTCTCTTTAATGATGTGACCCTTGGTAGGTCAGCCAATGGCAGGCAAAGCAGGCCTCACACCCAAGACCAGTTTGGTCAGTATAAACTGGACTTGATGCAGGGGCTGTGGGCGGGGGTGGGAGGGGAAGAAAGCTCAAAGTTGGGAGGGTTGGGAGGGAAGGAGGTAGACAGTGGATGCAAGAGGAATTGGGGGAGAGGAGAAAGACTGTACATCTCAAATGGCTGAGGAAATGGGGGGAGGAGAATAAAATACATGGTATAAAACTCTCAGAGAATTAATACGAATAGTACTTAAAGAAGAGAACGTTCTACAAACTCCCTCCATGTGATGTGCAGCATCGTAGGCGTCCAGACAGTCACACACAGCAGTAATAGAATTAAGTTAACATTTGTCCATGGACAAAGCATATATAATTTATAGTATATGCACACATGCCTTTCCCTGTGATGATGGCAGACATGCTGAACAGCATGAATCTTAGAGGCGTCTCTGCCAGTGTTTACCTGCACAC
>NW_021604629.1:5565029-5635093 GCF_004785775.1 Grammomys surdaster
GTGTGCAGGTAAACACTGGCAGAGACGCCTCTAAGATTCATGCTGTTCAGCATGTCTGCCATCATCACAGGGAAAGGCATGTGTGCATATACTATAAATTATATATGCTTTGTCCATGGACAAATGTTAACTTAATTCTATTACTGCTGTGTGTGACTGTCTGGACGCCTACGATGCTGCACATCACATGGAGGGAGTTTGTAGAACGTTCTCTTCTTTAAGTACTATTCGTATTAATTCTCTGAGAGTTTTATACCATGTATTTTATTCTCCTCCCCCCATTTCCTCAGCCATTTGAGATGTACAGTCTTTCTCCTCTCCCCCAATTCCTCTTGCATCCACTGTCTACCTCCTTCCCTCCCAACCCTCCCAACTTTGAGCTTTCTTCCCCTCCCACCCCCGCCCACAGCCCCTGCATCAAGTCCAGTTTATACTGACCAAACTGGTCTTGGGTGTGAGGCCTGCTTTGCCTGCCATTGGCTGACCTACCAAGGGTCACATCATTAAAGAGAACAGATTCTCCCTCTCCCAGCAGCTCTCAGCTACCAATGGCTCCTCACCTAGTGGTGCGTGCGGCTTCATGCCTGCCTTCTTCCTCCCTCCATGTAGGCATTGTTGCCTAGCTTGAGCTTGTGCAGGTGTGTACATGCTTGTGCAAGTGTGTTGGCTCTATGTGTAACTGTCATGTGGTATCTAGACAACACTGTTTCCTAGAGGTCAGCCACTGTATCTGGCTCTTATGTTCTCCCTGAGGAGGCAAGGTGTGATAGTTATGTCCCATTTGGGGCTGAGCACTCCCGTCTCTTAAAAAATACATTTTTTAAAAGTCTTTCAGTTTCCGTGAATAAATAAAACTAAGTAAAGTGGCACTTGGAGATCTACGGGGACTTCATTCCTGGGAGTGTAGCAGACAGTTCTTAGAAACTCCCTCACATTCCCTTCAGAAGTTGTACACATCAGTCGTCGTCCTTTTGGTGATACTGGTGGCAACAGAGATTGTGGATTTGTGATGCTTTTAAAAAGTCCACACAGATGGCTGTGTCATCGAATTTGAGTCTGAATTTTATAAATAAATTGTCTTCCAAGTGTTAACAAGGAAGGTATCATGTAAACCCTGGCTGTCCTGGAACTCACTCTGTAGACCAGCCTGGCCTCCATCTCAGACCTCCACCTGCCTCTGCCTCCCAATTACTGTGAATATATTCAAATTATTAAAAGAAAAAAAAAGATGCCAAGAAGAGTATTCCAGTTTCAATTTTATTGCTGTGATAAAATATCCTGACAAAAAGCAACTTTGGGAGAAGAAAGTTTAGCCTGCTTACAGGTTTGGGTTATGGTCCATGGTAGCTATGGTCCCCATGGCAAAAACTTGAAGCAGCTGGTCATGTTGCATCCACAGTTAGAAGCAGTGATAAGTAAACACATTCAAACCTGTTTGCATGCTTACTAGCCTTCTCTTTTATATAGTTCAGAACTCCTGCCTAGGGAATGATACAGCCCACAGTGGGCTGGGTCTTCTCTATCAATCATCAAGACAACCTGATCTAAGTAATTCCTCAAGTAAGACTATCACAATGAGGGTAATGAGTTTTGTCACATATGGAACAGACACATGAAAAGTAAGATGTTAAGGGACAGGAGATGTTTCCATTTGATGACAGATCACAGCTCCAACGTTCTTTGAAGTAAGGGATCTTCTGGGAGCTTAGATCTAGAGCCCAAGACCTGTCCTTAAAAGAGAAAAGTGGTAGAGGTGGTAATGGTGGTGGTGATGGTGGTGATGGTGGTAGTGATGGTGGTGGTGATGATGATGATGGCGGCGGTTGTGGTGGTGGCGGCGGTGGTGGCAGTGGTGGCAGAGGCTACCCATCAAGAGACACTTGAACTCTGATCATTGCCCCACACAAATATCTCCCAACAAGGGTAGGGGGAACCAACTGGCAGAAGTTCTAAATTCTGATGTCCTTCAGTAGTCAACCTAGCAGAAGGCAAGTATCATTCTTATCAGTCTATTAGGACACTGAGACCTGCATCCACACACCTGTGAGACGAGGGGTCACCAGGAAGCTAGCTAGCACTTGCTACGTTCTGGAAGACTCAAGGTTTGGTCTTGTGATCGCTTGATTCACATGTGATGAACAGAAAGGTGGACAAGCAAAAGGGACCACAGAGTCTCACATAAAGATTGAGCAGAGCAAACTATGTCCAAGAGGAGTTACATTTCTGCCCCAAATAGAAATGTTTACACGTATCCTAAAGAATACCAAGGAAATGGGATAGAGAGATGGCTCCACAGTCAAGAGTGCTCTTCCAGCAGACCGAAGCTCAGTTCCCGGCACCCATGTGGAGTGTTCACTACCACCTGTAACTCCAGCTCCAGAGAATCCAATACCTGCTTCTGGCCTCCATGGGAATCTGTACTTACTTACATACACAAACTCACACCTAAATGCACAGACTCACACACATACACATGATGGAAATGAAAATAAATCTTTAAAAAAAAATCAAAATATTGTTTCTACTGATAACACTAGCTAGTAAAAAAATGAAATCAACAACAACAACAAAACAGCTCAAACTGTCTGTCTATTCTTTGCGTGTTCGTGAGACTAAATGTCTTCCTAGTTGGCTTAGTAGGTATGTTTTGATGGTACAAAAAAAGAAACGATACTGTGGGGTTTATGCTTGCCAGTTCTATTCCTGCTTCTCCTTAGCTGACAGCATGTCACCAAAGGCAGGATGTGTTTATGCCATGATACAGATCTTTTTATTCTCTATTTGGGATTTAAATCTCTATCTTCTTTCTCATGGTTTAAAGTGATCCTTTCTTTCTGTTGCATTTGCTTTGTTACTTTTATTAAGAGTCTGAGGTACTTTAAAACATTTGCCACCACTTTCCTCGGTCTTCCACACCACTCTGTTGTTCTTAGTAGTCATGAATTATTGCCTCACTGCATCGGAGGCCCGCCATCTTCTCTCACTTATTGCTTTTTGTGTTTAATTAGTTCATTGACCAATTTGGAATGATTCTATTTGGTGAGTTATGGATATAATATGTTCTCCTCATATTGATATCCGTTTGTTCTACCCACATTTATTAAGTGGTAATTCCTTCATCCATTATTATGACTGACTCTTCTTTGATTGTGTTTGCTATGTCCTAAGGACTCTTAAGTGCTTAAATCTATCTCTGAGATCATTATTTTATTAGTCTTTGTCCTGGCTTTGATCCAGCAAAATTCAGTTTTGATGAAGATCACTTTATAATGTGTCTTAAAATTTGATTATTGCGCCCTCTTCCACTCTTGGGTATTGTTCTCTGTGTGCGTTTCCTTCTTAATTTTGCCAGTGATTTATCACAGTCTAGAGCATTGTAGCAAGAATGTAATTGGTATTATGTTAATGTATTTTTCATCTTACAGACTAATCATTCTGACATAACCATGAATTTTCTAAATCGAGGTTAATGGATCTAGCTTTGTTTATTTAGGATTGTTTTGCTCTTCCCCATTATACTTCTTATTTTGCTAGATAGCTCATCTATCTGCATAAGTAAATTTCTAAATACTTTATTTTTTTCTAACTTTATGTTAAGGGTACATTTGGTGGATTTTCCATTTAACTAATTGTATAAGCTACAAAAGAAAAAAAAGCACTATTTCTATTTCTGTCTTTTGTATACTTATTTTTTATTTCCTTTTCATCTTAATCCTGCGGGTTTTCTCCTCCAGAAGACGTGCTGAGAGGATCACCTGAGTTTTCTACCTGAACTTGCAGAGTTGTCTCTCCTGTGGTAGCTCTTATACCACAGTCGCTGGTAGCTGGTCATATAGCCACTTACATAAAGTGTAAAAGAAACAACAATCAGCTGTCAGTCTCATGAGCTGTGCCTACATGCTCCACAGGTGCTTGTGACAAGTCACGACCAGCTGGCGTCCCTGGCTGTCCAGCTGTACTGCACAGCATACAAACAAGAATGTCCATAACCTCAGCATGTTGCCTGTTCTAAAGCTTCTTGTGGAATGTTTGCAATGGTGTCTGTGTGTCTCTGAAATAAAGCAGTTTATTAGGCCGTTACAGATGCTAACCACAAAAAGTCCAGCTCCTGGGACAGGTTTCCACAACCACCAGCTGTGGCACTGGATAGTTGGAGCAAATAGTTGGACCTACAGCTCAGAGTATTTTTATAATGAACGTTTAGAGACGGGAAGCAATGCTACACGTGGATGAGAGAGCCAGTGAGCCTGCTGTGGTGGCAGACACCTTTAATCTCAGGTGCAAGCAGATCTCTGTGAGTTCAAGGCCAGCCTGGTCTACCTAGCGAGTTCTAGGCCAGTCAGTGCTACTACCCAGTGAGAGCCTGTAGAAGGGTAGATGAGACAAAGCTGACAATGCTTTGGGATATGTGGGTGGCTCTAAAGAAAATTGCAGCTGTTTCTAGAGATGCAAGGATTAGCAGTCTGGGAACCGGATGCAAAGACACCGGAGTGGTGCCTGCCTGGTGATGGGATTTTCTTTAAGTTCTTTTTTAAAAATGTTTAATTATATGCATGTGAGTGGGGTGGGTATAAGTACAGAAGTGGTCCAGGTGGTCAGGGACATTAGATCCCCTAGAACTGGTTGTGAACCGCTCAGCTGGGTGCCGGGAACCAAACTCAGGTCTCTACAACAGCCGTATAGACCCCTAAGCACGGAGCCATCTACATCTCTCAAGCCCCCGTGATAAGATTTAAATCACAGTTCCCACCTATCTTCTGGAACATGAATCCATTTCTGGCTGGTTTGGTTTGGTTTTCTTGGCTTTGCCTAAGCTGTTAGCCATCCAACCTCTCTTATTTCTCATGCCCTCTGCTTCAGGCCATTGAGAGTCCATTTAGTTCATGTCTGAACATTTTTATAGGGAGCACTTTTTTTTTTATCTTACTGGGGGTGCTGACCCTAGTGGGAAGCAGGACCTGGAAGATGATCAGAATTAGATGATGTCATAAGAGTGGGACCCCCATGAGGTGAAGGGTGGGTTTTTATAGGAAGAAGAGGAAAGACTTGGTATTCATGGTGCTGCTCTCTGCGATGCTTGTGACCTAGCATGATGGCAGTCACCAGACCCCAGCAGCACCAGAACCCCGAAAGAGAAATTTCTCTATAAAACACCGTCTGGGGTGTTCTGTGATACCAACAGAAAATGGATCGAGGTACGTATTAAGACTACTATTAAAGCTCATATTTAAATCCATAAACTTTTAAAAATACTAAATGGTTTTGTTTTATTTAGTGTTGGGGGTGGAGCATGTGGGAGCCATGTCACATGTCCAGAGGTCAGAAGTCAAGAGTCTGTTCTCTCCTACCACCATATGGGTTCCAGCTATCAAACACAGGTCACCAGGTTTGGCATCAAGTGCTTTTAAGTCACTCTAAGCCATCTTGGCAGCCCACCCTTTCTAACTTCATAGGGAAAAAATTCTGTCTTTTGAGTTTAAAGAATTCATATAAAGAATTAATGTTGAACAGGATACATGTCTATAATCTCAACTACTAGGGAGACTGGGCAGAAGGTTACAAGTTCAAGGTCGTCCTGGACAATTTAGCAAAATCCTATTTAAAATTGAAATTCCTTTTTTAAAGGGGCTAAGAAGGAAGCTTTATGGTAAAATGCTTGCTTAGTGTGTGGAAGGCTGGAATTTAATCCCCAGGATGAGGAGGAAGGTTGGGAGAAAGGAAGGGAGGGAGGGAGGAAAGGGAGAAAGGGAGGAAAGGAAGGAGGAAAGAAAAGGAAGAAAAGAAGGGAAGAAGGAAGGAAAGAGGGGTAAGTTAGTTAAATGTTATTGATGGCTTCTTCTGCATCTGCTGAAACATTTTTTAAAGATTTATTTTAATTTTGTGTATACGAGTATTTGCCTGTATGCATATATGTATAGTAAACATGCATGCAATGCCTATAGGGACAGAAGAGAGAGTCTGATCCCCTGGAACTGACATGGCAGCTGTTTGTGGGCTGTCATGTGGGTGTTAGGAACCAACCCAGGTCCTCTCAAGAGCAGCCGGTGTCCTTAACTGCTGAGCCATCCCTCCAACCCCTCAGAATAATCCTATATTTCAAAACATTTCGTACAATGTTTTGAACTGTTTCCTTAGTGGTGCTGATTTTCTGTCCTTGTGAGATTGCTTGTAAGTGATTTTGAGACTTTTCCCTGTTCTTTTTGGAGGATGTTATTTATGGTTTCTTAAACTATTAAGTAAGATAAACCTACAATTTATTTTCCTCTCTCTGTCTCTCTCTGTGGTGTGTGTGTGTGTGTGTGTGTGTGTGTGTATGTGTGTGTGTGTTTGATGTTTGTATACGTGTACTGTCAGCAAGCACAGTTGAATTCACATACCTAGACTAGTTAACACTGGGCTGAGTGCTAGATGGCAGATATCCCATGATTCATCAAGAACAAACAAAAACCCCTAAAAGCTATCACCTCCCCTCTTCCTAGAGTCTTAGGGCTCCCCTGTGAGATTTTAGAATTTCCCTCACTGGACTCCCCATTAGTCAGTCTAGGTCAGTGACACAACCCCATCAGGGAACCTGCCCTTGTGGCCTCTTCAAAACACTTTGCAGAGGGTAACTTTCCTGCATACCTGTCCTGGTCCTGAGGACACCCTCCTCTAAGTACCCCCAAGTGATATCTCTCTGCCTGTGCCCCAATGTTTTCCTTAAGTGTGTCACTCACCATGGCAATAATTATCCTAGCTGTATCCTGTTATCTAATTTCCTCCTGTGTCATTATGTGTGTCTCCTGAGTCCAGCATCCCTATAGGGACAGGGTGGAGGGAGGCTTCAGGTCTGTTTATTTATTTAACACAAGCTGCTCTGTGGTGCTAAGTATGTGGCAAACGCTCAGAAATCCTCTCTGAATAAGCAATGGGTGACTCAGTAATTCTCACCTTACTCTCAGGCAAAACCCAGATTCTGGCCAGGAGCAGATTTGATCAGCTTTAGTGAGCTGGATTAGATTAGCTTTAGTGAACTCATTAGGAGGAAGAAACACAAAGGTTTCCACAAGGGGCCACACTTACCTTCCAGGCTGTCTCATTTGTCCATCCATCCTCTTTCGTTCAATGCATAGGGAGCTGTTGAGTAGCTCCTGGGAGCTGAGAATGGAGGCTTCTGGGTTGGAGAGGGAGGGGGAGGAGGAGTGAGAGAGAGGGGAAGGGAGAGGGGAGGGAGAGGAGAGGGAAAGGGGAAGAGGGAGAGGGGGAGAGGGAGGGGGAGGGGGAGGGGGAAGAGGAGAGAGAGAAGGAGCCTCCCCTGGTTTCATGGTGTTCCCTGTCCAGTAGCAGAAGCTGGTTTTAAACAAACAAACCAACCAATAGCTACACAACTGCAAACTGTGCTAAGTACCATAAAGGAGAGAGAGAATGGTGTGGATACCTGCAGTTGGCTTGCTCACTGAGCAAGGCTCTTCAGAAGATGAAGTGACAGTTTAAGCTGAGGCATGCAAAGGTCCTGAGGTGTGCGGTTGTTTTGTTCCTTAGAGAAGCAACCAAAAGCCAGTTTGTGCCTGGAGCATTGTGAGTCAGGGTGGGGTTCTGTGGCGTGAGCCTGGATGGGACCTGATGATGTGGTCCAGGCCTGGGCATTTGGGTTCTTACCAACTGATTATGTTTTCCAAGATGCTGTATGTTAGCCACTTTTCTATTTTCTACATCACTATGATAAAAGTGCCTGAGAAAAACAATCTAGAGGAGGAAAGATTCAGGGTTCTGGATTCAGAGGCTTTCTTCCATGGTCAGCTGACTTCATTGACCTGGGCCTGAAGGGAGCCATAACCCATGGTAGAGGACACTCTCAGCTGTCAGGACAGACAGATGGACAAAAGGGGCCCCAGCTCCTAATAATGGCATCAGATCATGAGTCCATCAGTGGGTTCACTCACTTAGGAGAGAATCCTCAGTTCAGTCCTATACCCAAAGCCCTGCCTCTTAAACACTACAGTCAGAACCAAGCATCAATATGTAAGTCTGCAGGGAAATTTTACAGCCTAGCCGTGACAGCTTTTCTAAGCTGGCTTATGGGCTTAATAGTACCCCATCTAATAAACATGTATTAGCTCATTTAACACTGAGGCTTCATATGGCATAGGCATTATTATTTGTTTATGTTTTTAAAACAAAACAAAAATAAGGTCTCATGTAGCCCAGGCCTGAATTCACTGTATAGCAAATTTGACCTTGAATTCTTGATCTCCCTTGCCTCCACATCCCAAGTTCTGATATTAAAGGATGTACCACCAACTATAGCTATTATTAATATGCTTAACTTTCCAGTTGAGTAACCAAGGCCCAGTGAAGATAGGCAACTACTCTGATGTCACTAGAATGTTTATGGAGGGACTAGGAAATTCCCAGATCATCTGGAGCCTGCAGAGCCTACACAGTGGCTCTCACTTGGCTGTATAACTATATCTTTGGGGCCTTACGTGGCTGATTGCATTTGTCAGTATGAGAGCAAGCAGACAGGGGCTCTTTCTATAGTGTAGGTGAAAGGTCACTGCAGAGAGACACTCGAGGGCGGCAGAGGGTGGGGAAATAAATGTGGGGATGAATAGATTTGATATATTTATTCTGAAATAAAACACCTTGAAGGCACCTTTTTATTAATGTGGAGTTTAAAAAAGGAAACAAAAAGATCCAAGCTATATCACAGCACAAAAAGTGAGATAGATAAAGAGGACAAGAGCCTTTGTCACTTTAACGTAGTAGAGATAGCAAACGAGAAAGGAAATATTATTTGAAAGTTTGTCACTTCTCTAGACCACTACCCATAACTCCTTGCAGCATTAGCTAACCAAGCGGACACCGAGACAGTGACAGCATGAGATAATGGGACTGGTCAGCAATTTATTGCCGTTAAGTCTTGGGAGAGCTTCTGCCCTCCACCTGCCCTTCCCTTCCCTGCTTGCTGAAGTTTGATCGGTCTTCATGACCCTGCTCAGACCCCTGCCTGGGGTGGAAAAATAAAGCCGTCAATATGAATATGTGGTGGGTTTGGTGCAAACTGACAGTTGACAGCCACCAGCACTGGCCCCGTTGTGTGGCTTATCTGCTCAGCCTTCTGAACAATGAGCTTCAGAAACGATTCTCACCACGGAAAATCCGTTTTGAAGAGCAGATTTTGGTGCTTGAAGGCATTTTTTTAAAAGTGTCTAGAAATTTCTATCATGGTGGATCATCAACAAGGCAGGACAAGGAAGCTTCTATTTGCAGCGTGAAATACTACATTTTAGGCAAAACCTTCAAATTCAGCTGCTCTGTAACTTTGAGTCTCTTGGGCAGGCAAATGGCCTTGGTCAGAAGTACGTTGCCATAAGGTTCTCAAACTGCAAAATTAAGTGAGCCATCTGGGGAGTATCTGTGCCTGCACTCAGTGCACACCTAGGAAACTATAGGGTGAGGAGGTTGGGAAAAGCAGAACAGAGCAGTCAGTCTTCACCTGTGCCTTCTTCTTTATACCTCCCCTGTCCTGGGAGAAATCTCACCAGTGATGGAACAAGGGCTTCCTGCAGCTGCTGGGACCTCCCTTCAGGAATGAATGGCCCTTCTAGATGGTGCCAAGTTGTGTCTAGGAGAGGATCGGAGAGTGTCTCTGCAGCAATGGTCAAAGGTGGTGGGAAATAGGAAAAGGTGAAGTTCATTCATGTGCACTAAGCTTTAGCCAGATCATGACAAGTCTTTGAGGCACCATGTTAGGGCCACTTGGGTTCCTTCTTAAAGGAGCCCTTGTACTTTATAAGGAAAAGAGAGAAAGGTGGAAGAAAGCATCGCAGAGCAGAGAAGACAAAACATTAATATGTACACCAGGCCTTTTCACTCATTCAGCATTCCTAAGCCAGACCGGGGCTGGAGCCTGGAGATTTATCAGCAAGGCATAGTCTTGACGTGTTGTGGGACTCTTGTTACTGGGAAGATGACAGGAACAAACAAAACTACCAATGTCCAACTTGGTGAGGCAATGAGTTTTTATTGGAGTCACTAACAGAAGTGTGGGTGAGGGGTCACTTACCGGAGCAGGGATGACTTAAAGCAGCTGCATTGCTGAAAGCTACCCCGGTATTGGTGACAGCCCAAGAAAGCTACCTGCAACCCTAGAGCTCTCTGCACAGCTTGCAGGCAGCTCATCTGGTCTCTCCTCAGTAGGCCTTACAGCTTATGTAATCTGGAAGAGAGAAGGGCTTGGTGCATCTGGTCATTTCAGGGACTTCCTGAGGTTTCTGAGTTGTTTGCACCCTGAATATTAACAAGCCTCCTCTCAGAAATGTCCTGAGTCTTTCTCAGGAAATTCTAAGAACTTTCTAAGTCTTAACGAGTTTCCTAGGAAATGACTGCACAATACAAGGAGTCTCTGGTCAAAAGCCACATATGCATAGACAGTAGTATATCTGAGTGTTGCAGGCAGTGGGCCGGACACAGCAGCTGGCATGGATTCAGTACTCAGCAAAGCACACATCACCATCACCCTCATCCCTGGGAGATGCCCAGGAATCTTGGTTGGAACCATGACTGGTACCCAGGTTCTCTGAGACTCTCTTAACACAAGGGGAACAACTGACTAAGGAAAAGAATACATTTTGAGCACAGTCCATGCAGGCGCCTTTAAAAGGCTCAATGGAAGCTTGTGTGACTGAACCTTGTCCAAGTCAAGATGGAATATCGGTACTAAATGCTACTTGTTGAAAAATCAACACGAGGGTTTCATTTTTCTAAGTGCTACGTAAATGAAAGGTGCTGCAGGGATTGGAGGGAGAGGTCAGCTCTGTGGACTGGCAGAGAGAGCACATTTTGTGTTCTTCTAGTGTAGCACAGGGTTGAGAGTTTTTACACTGTATTAGCCCTTTGTCCCCTTAGTTATGAAAATGAGAGAACAGCCCTTTCCCTAAAGCCCAATGTTTCTAGACACCATCATTCAGTCGCGTGTTGGTGAATGCTTGACCAGATTTCCAGGAAAAAAAAAAGTTATGTGTAGGAACAAGTCTATAAATTTATTATAACTTTCCTAACATAGCTACGCACATACATTTCACAAGCGATAATAAAATCTCCACTCCTCCACATAGCGAATTCTGTGCAGACGGTGACTCAGTGAGTGCTTGTGCTGATTCCTGTTAAGTTCTTGTAGCCACAGTAGCTTGTGCTGCAGCTGAGCCATGATTGGACCATTAGAATTTTCTCCTAATTCCACTCATCCTTCCCCAGCAAATGTATTGCTGTAGCCTGGTGTGCAACATAAGACTGTAATCCCAACACAAATGGAGGTCTGAGCCAGAAAGATCTTGTTTGTGTCTCAAAAAAAAAAAAATCCAATGTAAGGACTGGGAAGATAGCTTAGCCACTAAAGTGACAGAAACCCATGTAACAAAGCTGATGCAGTGGTACATGTTTGTAGTCCCAACGGTAAAGAGACAGGTCACTGGGCAACCTAGGACTCACTAACTAACTAGCCTAACCCACTAGGTGAGTTCCTAGTGAGAGACCCTATCCCCAAAACAAAAGTCTAGTCCGACAAGATAATGCAGAGTAAGAGTACTTTCACCAAGCTGAAGATCCAAGTTCAATCCCTGGAACATCGTGGAAAGAGAATTGGTTCCATCAAGTTTTCATTTGGATATCCTCTGACCTCAATGTTAGAGAGTAATGAGAGAGAGAGAGAGAGAGAGAGAGAGAGAGAGAGAGAGATCTGAACCAACAACAAAATCTTGCTATGCAGAGGCTGTGGTACAAACACCAGGCTTTCTGCCTCACTTCCTGAATGCAGAAGGCAGGACTGAGTTCATAGGAAGAAAAAAAATGATTGTTTTTAGCCCTAAAACAGAAAATATAGGAATATTTTCCTATAGTCACCCCACTGCCTGCTCCACCACTCAGGCATCTCCTTCCTGGAGACCAAGCTGGACATTTTTAGCTAAGTTCAAACCTAAGAAGCTTGAGACAGCAATTCCACTTCTAAGAATTTATGGTTGGGAACTGAGACCAGCAGAAGGAAGGTGAGCATACTGGAGACAGCAATGGGCAGGGGTGAATATGAGCAAAGTTTAGTCATGTATACACACACACAGACACACACACACACATCCCCATGACTGGAGATGGATGTAGCACTTGCCTGGCATGTGCAAGGCCCTCAGTTTGACCCCCAGTATTGTAAACAAATAAATGTAATAACTTGTTTTTTACCCCTAATTTTTCACTTGGCCTTCTGATACTCCTTAAACTGCCACATCTTCATCACCGTTGTGTCAGAACTTAACTTGTTCATCCGTGCTGCACCTGACAACAGCTTTCATATGTTGGGAGATGATGTTCCTCCTCCTAAGACAGTATTCACAAGGTAGTGAGGGCAGACATGGCTCATTCTTTAGTTTAATGCACCTTGACATTTCCTCCATCACTTCCATAGGTCTAGATTAACAAAACAAGGAATCAATCACAGATGAGGACCCCCCCCCATGCAGTTTTCAATCTCTAAGGTGTCAGGACCCCTGGATGTATAATGGGAGGAGATCTACTTCTGTTCTATTAACTTGAAAATGTAAATAATCTCCAGTACAATAATAACAAAACATTGCGTTGTGAGCATGTGTTACCTTTCTTTCAAAGGACACAGCAGCCTCCTCCAGTCAGCAGTTTTGCTTTCTTTCTAGTTTCAGGTTCTCTTGGCCAACCACATGTTAAATGGGAAATTACAGACATGAACAATTTATAAATTTTGATCTATATATTCTTCTAAGCAGCATGCTGAGGTCACGTGCCATCTTCTGCTGTCCTGCCCAGGGTCCTGCCTCTACTGTTGACTTACTGTGTCCACACTGTGTGCCACTACCTATTCCCCAGACGCTTAGCTGTCTTGGTAATCAGACTGAGTGTCAGGGGATCACAGTGCTTTTAAACAGGCTTCAGTACTCTGTGTGATTCTGGGTATCTACTTGAAATGTAAACCTTAAAGCCTCATCCCCACCCTCATAGATGAAGGATGTCAGGCTCTGTAACTTACTTGTCTTCAACTTAATGTTTTAGCTTGTTTAACTGACTTCCTAGACATTTAGTGCTTGAGAAGTGGCAACTCAGCACCATACCTTTGTTCCCAGTGAAGGCAAAAATCTCCTTAGGTTAAGAGCTATGAACTTGCCGGGCAGTGGTGGCGCACACCTTTAATCCCAGCACTTGGGAGGTAGAGGCAGGCGGATTTCTGAGTTCGAGAACAGCCTGGTCTACAGAGTGAGTTCCAGGACAGCCTGGGCTATACAGAGAAACCCTGTCTTGAAAAACCAAAAATTAATTAATTAACTAATTAATTAATTAAAAAAAAGAGCTATGGACTTTTCCTCACCATGCCCTCCTAGACACACAGTTAGTTAGTTAGCACAGTTAGTTAGTTAGCACAGGCTACCTCTTTTCTGAGTCTTGGAGAAGGGGTATTGATGGGGATGGGATTATGATTCTCTGTCATCCTAACGGTGATTTAGTGAATTCTGTAGTAAGTGCACATTTCACATTTATTTCTGTATACCAAGGAGACAGACAGACAGATAGACAGATCGGCTGTGTATAGCTGTAGCAGAGGACGTTAAGGAGAGATTCCCTAGGGCAACCATCAAATGAGTTACCCTAAGGTAACTGATTCCCTCCTGACCCCTGACCTCACCTCCTCAGAGCCGTCCAAACTTGCCTGATCAGTTTAGATGAGCCCTCTACCTTTACCCGCCTCTGATGCCTCTAGCACAAAGGAACAGAGTTTCTCACTGCACATAGGCCAAACTTATCAGCAAAGCAAATGTTTATTGAGAAATTTGACCAGTACAAGCTCCTCCTGCCCAGCTCCAGCCTCGTCCACCTCGGTTTCTTTTATTTAAGCAATCAATATCCCTTTCACACACATGGTGGGGAGGATGGAGGGGGGCAGCCTGTTGGCCCTACTCCAGGGCTGACTCCCAGGAGACTGTGCTTACACTAGTTGATAAGTAAATGACTGCCCAGATGCCCAACCACAGCCCCATCCCACCTCCCTGCCTGTGCAGGCCTTTCCTTAGCAGACAAGGACAGAGACCCTGGCATTTGACGGGCTGGCCACCAGTGTTAATATTCACATCTGCCCCTTGCTCACATCCTCAGGGTCATGGGCTTCTGACTGGCTACCACTATGTACTCAGTCGCTGCCAGAAGTCACCAGTCCTTTTCATGCCTGTGGAATCCATGTTATCTTCAGTAGAGAACTCAATGCTGAGAATCAACCCAGAGCTTCCAAAATCCTAAGCGCTTCTCTGGCATGTCTGGTCCCCATCTCCAGTCCTCCCCTGCCTGGGTGGGGCCCCTCCTGTCTCCTCACATCCCAGTTCCTTTAAACAGGTCCCTATGTGCTTTTCCAGCCCCAGAGGACACACCTGTCCCCTTGTTAAGGCTCTGCCAGGTGTGACAAACTCACTATCACCCAGCTGAGACTCGGGCCATCTGGGACTTTCCCGTGTCTTCTGTTGTTTCTAACTTTAACGTCATTCCGACTCAGCATCAGTTGGAAATTCCCAGCCTTCCCTGCTCTGACTGAAGCCAGGGTCCTTGAAGAAGCAGAGACACTGGCTTACATTGTAATCACCTATGCTGACCAAAATCACAGACGTGGAACTCCTATCTCCAAAGGAATAAGCTCTTCAGAGGGACCGCACTGTGATGGCATCCATGATATTTATGATACATAGTCATAATAAAATCACTTTTTCAGTTATCCTGAAATCTTGCCTATTCTGCTGTGGGTTGTGAAACCACTACCATAGCTGAGTAATGGTTAAGTCATGGGGGTTTTTTGGTTTGTTTTTTTTTCCTCGTTTGTATTCTTGCTCACTTCTATAAAATATTGCTTACAGATGTTTGAGAATTTATATTAAAAGTGAATTCCAATAAAAGCCTGTTAATTCAGTGATTTAGCCTGATTCTATAACCCTCCCCCCCCCCCCTTTTTAAAAAATAACATGTGTGCTTGGGATGGGGGGGTGTGTCTTCCTGTTGTCATTTCCTGAGATAAACGTGTTGGGAAACGAAGCGCGTTGGAACAGACGTAAATATCACTTTATGTAACCGACGATGAAAGCTGAGTTTAGAAAGTCTGAATAGAATGCAGTCTGACTCGCTTTGGAAGAGATTTATGATCATGGGGTCCAGTGCTTTGTCTCCCATGGGTTCTGTTAGTGACTGTTAACTCCTTCGACTCTGAGTTTCTCCGTGCAGCCAGAGGAGGTGGTAGACTTGCAGGTAGATGGGAACGGCAGGAGGTGGAAGCTAGTGTTAGCAAGTCACCCAGACAACACCAAAAACTACACACACACAGGAGCAGGTTGTCCAACAAAGAGCCGCATTTGATCATGTGGATATGTGCTTTATTGTATAATTATGTATGTCTGTATGTTTATGCACATGGGTATAGTGTCTGCAGAAGCCAGAAAAGGGCACTAGAGCCCCCTGAAACTGGAGTTACAGTTAATTGTGAGTTCCCTGATCTGGTCTGGGAACACTGAATTTGGGTTCTCTCCAAGAGGAGCAGGCACTCTTAACCACTGAGCCAGCTCTCCAGCCCTGGATATTATTAAATTTTTATTTCATTTCTATTTGTGCATATATGTGTTTGTCTGTGTGTGTATGTGCATGTTGTGTGGGAATGCCTGTGGAGGCCAGACGAGGACATTGGATGTCTTGGAGCTCAAGTTGCCAGCAATTGTGAGCTCCCTGATCTGGGTCCTGGGAACTGAATCTAGTTCCTCTGGAATAGCAGCAAGCACTGTCAAGTGATGAGCCTTCTTCAATCCTAATCATGTAAACATTGTTGGGGAGAAAATAATCTTGGCTTATTTTACAAAGGAAGGCACAGACAAAATGAAAATAATTCAGCAAAAGACAGTTTCTTCTTACAAATAGGGTGACCAGAATGTCAACTGAGCTAGTAAACACACTTACCAAAATGGCCTTTTGTCTCTGGCACAGGTGGTAACTACATCTCATCCCAGTGGTTGGAGCACCACTTCACAACATGGCATGCAATTGGCTAATCAGTACAAAGGAGAAAGGAGCAGTTCAGGAAATACAGGCCTTGGTCAAGCTGACTTTGATAGCAAAAAGTTTCTCAAAATATTAAGCATACTGATGTCCCAGCAGGTTTTTATGTTATCTTTTTTGTGTGTGTTATTATCAAGATTTTCTATACTGTCTTTTTATTTTATTTACATGTGTGTATTCATGTGCGTATGAGTCTACAAATTTGTGCAGGTGCACATACACAAGAGAATATATGTGTGGAGTTTAAAGGACACCTTCAAGTGTCTTCAGATACCACCCACCTTTATTGGGTGCAGCATCTCTCACTGGTCTGGAACTCACCAAGTGGGCCAGTCTGGCTAGCCAGTGAGCTTCAAGGAGCCACCAGTCCCTGTTTCTCAGGGCTGGGATTACAAGTGCCTACTCCTATGCCCAGGACAGCTGCTGTTTGTTAGTTTTTCCGCGGGTGTGGGGATCAAATTCAGATCCTCATGCAGAGCAAGCACTTCACTGGCTGAGCTATCTCCCCAGTCCCAGAATGCCTTTAAAAGGGGGAAGAGTTAGGAGCTGGAGAGATGGCTCAGTGGTCAAAGGCAGAGTACCTGGGTTCAGTTCCCAGCACAGACACGATGGCTCACAGCTGTCTGTAACTCCACTTTCATGGGATCTGCACCCTCTTCTGGCTTCCATGGGCATAGATGTACATGCAGACAAAACACTCATACACATAAAAATATCTTTTTCTTTTAAAAGAGGGCGAGTAGAATTAATATTTCCAGTGGTTGCTTTAGGCAACCTCGTTGGGTCCTTTTTATCTTAGCGTATTTCCTGCCACACCTCTGAAAACCAATTCCCACAACAGAGATTGCTAAGGCTGGCCCCGAGGTTACACAGTGGGGAGGGCGTGGTTGCAAATGAGGGCTGTTGTGGCTGATTCTGGAACACTCGACCTGGATGGAAAATAACAAGCGTGGTTTTAAAAATTAAAAGGTGTATTAGCCTGACCTGTGCTGGTGGTTTAAATACCCTCAGAGGGAGCTGGGCGAAGCTGCTGTTCTGAAGGACCAAGATGAAAATACTTCTGGACTTCTAGGTCAAAGGTCAAATTCCTTCTGCAGGTGGGAACCGCTGCCCCTCAGGGAAATACCAAGCTCCGGTTCTTCAATGACCTTACCCATCTGAAGCTTTCCCGGAATATCTTATCGTTACTTTCCCCACCCAAAGAATAAGAATAAGAATTTTAAAAATCCCACACCATCTGATTTTACAAATTTTCCCATCTCTTATTTGAGTTTGCAATCTTCTTAGATAACAGATGGCCAGAAAAATGTGTAAGCCCAAATAAAAGGAAAGAACAGTCACACTGCTTCTCCACTGTATGAGTTGCCTTTGGAAATTAACATTATGTAAATGAACCCTCTGGTGTGAAGGAGGAGCTCTTGAGTGCTTTAGTTTGGACAGTGTGTAAGTCTCTCTCTCTCTCTCTCTCTCTCTCTCTCTCTCTCTCTCTCTCTCTCTTTCAGCTCTTAATGTTTCCTTTTAAAGAGAAAGAGCAAAAGCATTTGGTAAGAAACATTTTACAAGTTGTTTTGCCCGTGGCCAGCTTAGAATGAGGAGGGATACTGGAGTTGGCATAGCCCTCAGAGGAGGCCCTTTCAACTGACAGGAAGGAAGAGATCCAGACGAAGGTTCCAGCCCCTCTGCTTTGGCATCCTTCTTTCCTCAAGGAGTTAAAAAGTGTGGGGTTGGGCGTGCTCGGCCAGATGGATTTTAACAGTACCGTGGCTCTCATTGTTTGGATTATCCTGTTGCGAGTACCGTGTCTCATTTACCTTTTATGGAATAAAGTGTGGAAAATTGACCACAGATGTAAGTAACCAAGAGCGATGGGGAGCTGTTGTTACCAGGCCTCTCTCCTCCCCGCTCTCACACGCCCGATCCTGCAGATAAAAACGAAGAGGAAAATGTGAGGCAGGCTGAGAACTAGCTCTGCTTCGATCCTAGCACAGGCCTAGGCGTCCTTAGCCCTGTGATCTACAAGTGTGCACCTCCAGGCTTAGCCAGGAGACTTGTGCACAGGCTACTGTCAGATTCTGATACCCAACCAGTGGTTAAAGCAGGATGCATATGAGTGGTTTCCCCAGATGCGTTTGAAAGATGGTGATGTGGGGCCATCCCGCAGCCTTGCTTGCTGCCACAGAGTCAAGGGATGATGTGAGGGACCTTGAGAGTGTGGAGAGTGTTGTGCTGTCCTTGCTTTGATTGCTGTCACAGCTGCAGGATGGCAGGTTAACCAGGGATGGCTCCTGCCTGGTCCCCAGAATGAATTTCTAAGATTACAAAGAGCTGAAGGCCGGGCACAGAGTAGCATCACAGAGGAGCATTGAACAGGACATGTTACGACAGGCCCGCACTTTCCTTTACAGGGGCTCTCGGGATTACTGAAACATAAATACCTTTTTAAAGCCTCTGGGGAAAGTCATAAAGTAGGCTTTACAACAGCCTCTTGTTTTCTGTTTTTCCTTTCCTCCTCTGCCCTCCCTTGACCAGGCCTCGCTGGGTTTTTACCTCAGGCCCTTCTCTGGGGCCTGAGCGCAGAGCCACCTCTGCGTGTGACTGTACCAACAGTCAGGTGACTGAGTCCTGCTTCTGGTCTTTTGGAGGAACCAAGGGTCAAAATTACCCTTGAAAACAAAATTACCTCAAAAACAAGTGAACTGCAAGCCTTGCAGGCTTGTCTTCCCTCTGTGTGGGGCCCACCATGAAACGGAGTCCCACTCTAGCCACACATAGTTTCTGTCTTCTTTACCACCCCCAACACACACACACACACACACACACACACACACATGCACATACACACGAACACACATATACACACACGAACTCACACACATGCACATGCATGCACACACATTAGCTCTGCCTCCAGCCAGGCCTGTACTGCTCCCTAACCACTTCCTTCTCTTTAGAGTACTGGCTCTGCTGCCAGGAACCTCCCTATCATGCCTAACCCACTCCTTGCATGCTTTGTGGGAAACCTGGGCCTGCCTTCCAACACCTCATCTCTCCTAAGCTTCAGGCTTTTTCACATGTTTACCTAGGTCATTCTCCTCTGAAGCACCTCCTCCCCAGAAGCTAGGGTACTTGGTGTGCACCCACACCTGACTTTTAGAAGCTGAGGTGTTCTTGACATTCATGAAAAGTGGGTTCTTAGTCTCCATTGAGACCATCCACCCACCCTGGCTCCCTGCTGAATTTGACTCCCCTGCTCTCCTGTCTACCCACTGCTTGGTTCCTCTGCCTTCTTTGTCTCTCTGTCCATGAGAGCCACTCAGCCTGTGACTTCATTTCCCTGTCTTAAATGGACCACACTAAGTCTGAATATCAGCCTTCCCTGGCCACCATTCTCCATCTTTCTTCTTTATCATTCATGACCCTTCTTTGGCCCCTAAATAATGACCCTCCATTCTCCAGAGACTTGGTATCCTCACAGTCCAGCCCAGTTGACAGCCGATTATTCTAGCTACACATCACCGGGATGATGACAAGAGTGAGCATCCCCGAGTTCCACCTCCAACGTTGTTTTTTGTGCTCTCACTTCAAGAACTTTGTAGTCCCCATGCAAAAGAACTAGGAGATGCTCTGCCAGCCTTCTTCAATTCTGCTCGGAATTGAGGCTGCTAACCTGACCCCTAGCCCCGCCCCTGGACACACACACAAGCACACATGCACTGGGCTTCCCAGTCAACAGTGTTTCCTTCCCTTAAAACTTGAAAACTCATCCAGGGAAGACACTTCTTTGCTTCCATTTACACATGAGTCCTGGCTCCACTCCGCTTCCCAACTCTCAGATCTTTCTTCATCATCCCAAGTTCTCTCCTGTTGCTGTCTTCTCTTCTGCCCTTGTGATAAAGGTGACTTGGGTTCTCCTTTCTCTCTCCCTCTTCTCCACCCCCCCTCCCAGTGGCTTTCTCTTTTCTTTTTGTTTCTTCACAATTATTACATCCCTGCAGAAGTGCCGCAGGTTGGCAGTTCCTAAGGCTGCACTTAAAAGCTTGCTTCTAACTCAGCACATGGGAATAGAACCTCTACAAGTGGCTGGTGAGGTTAGCAGTCTGTGTCTGTGATCACTTGGGACTCCTAGGGGAGACAGTGTTCCTCTGGTGGTGATGGCGAGGATGGGTGTCTGAGTCTGTGGAGTTTAGAGCAGGGCTTGGGTGGCCATCCATATTCTCACCTGCCAGGCAGATGGGCTCTAGCCTGGAACGAATCTGCCATCCACAAGCTGTTTGGGCCATGCTCTGTGGGGTTTGGAATTATTCTTGGTAATTCAAGCCTACTCTCCTCCTACCATGGTGTGTCCTTGGGGAGTTGGTTTCTCCCAGGTGTGTCTCTGTTATTATTTGTAAAATAGTATCATTGTTTCCTGAGGATGACAGATAATAAACTAGTGGGACGATAGAGACATCATTTAGTAGGTGATCAGGCTGGTATGGCGACATTGTTCTGCCCTAACGAGAAGCCTGACACCTGCCAACTCACCAACAATTACTTATAACCTCTTTCCTGCACATATACACTAGAACGAGAGTTGAGAAGATTCCTGGAGCTGGCCCCAGATCTCAGTCCGCTAAAACCCCACACAACTCCTTTAAAGGCTCTCCATCAATGGTCTCGCTTCGACCAGGTGTCCAGGACATCAGGCAGTAAGAGTTGTAGAGACGGGAGGCCAGTGGGGCTCCCGGTACATGGGATGTGGCCTAGAAAGACTGCTTGGCATAAAAATGTCATGTGGTATAAAGTAAGTAACAAGTCATACAGGCTTCTGTGGACAGTAGTTAGGGAAGTTAAAATCAATACCAGAGGCACCAGGGAGCCATTGAGTATTTTTTAATGAGAACATGATGAAACAGGATTGGGAAAAATAAAGTCCCCCGATTGAAAAGGTATTTTGGAGAGCTAAGGATGTAGCTCAGTTGGCAGACTATTTGCCTGGGTTCACTCCCAGCACCACATAAAACCAGATGAGGGGGTGCATGCCTGGAACCCCAGCAACATCAAGGTGGAGACAGGACAGTCAGTGCAATGTTATCCCCATCTACGAGTGACTATGTGAGACTCTGCCTACAAATAAAGAAATGACAGGTAGACATTTTGTTTGGAGGATGAGGAGAAGGAGGATTCTCGGCTGTGGAATAGGACTTTGATCTGAAGCAATGCAGGGGTAGATGGAGAAGGAGAGAAGGAGCCATCATCAGACTGTCCCCAAATGGAAAAGTTATTGAATATATCAGTAACAAATTCAAGATGAAAGAAAAAAAAAGACTTAAAAGTGATTCCAGAGTTTATGTTGGAGCTCTCGGTAGACAGAACGCAGGCAGTATGAGGAATCCCATCCCACTGTGCCCATTGGTAGTTGTGGTTTGCTGTGTGCACATTGTTGCAATCCCAGAAGAGAGACCTTTCCAACAGTTGTTGAAGCAGCTGAGCCTGTGGTCTGTTCCCTTGCTTTCTGCATACTTCATTTTTAGTACTTTCTCCCTTGTGGGAGGAAAGCACTCCCTCCTGGGCAGCCAGATTAGCCCAAGTCATCCTTGATGATCACTGGGGTGACTTATCAGCGTGCCCTCACATCCTCGGCCTCCACTTTGTATGAGGTTGCCTCTTGTTGTTTGCTACTGAGTACTCCAAGCTAGCTACCCTGGGGCTCGCAGGGACTCTTCTGTGTGCCGCTCTCAGGCAGAGTGCTGGGAAGTAGGTGTGTACTGCTGTACCTGGTTTTACGTGGGCTCTAGGGATCTGAACTTTGCACCACAAGCACTGTACCCACTGAGCCATCTCCCCGGCCCCAGTTTACCATTCCTTACTAATTTATTTGACTTTTACAAACTATTAATCTGTAATGATTTGGAAATAAGAAAAAGAAGAGACCCTGGGTCTTCTCTTTGTCTGGCTTGAGAAACAGAAGAAGAAAGACACAGGGTCTGTGAGAAAGGACAGGCAAGGAGTGGAATGTTGAACATGATCTCCCTGCCTCTCTGCCAGGCAGCCTTCCACCCATCCTTCACAGTCCACTTCTGCGTCCCCCTTTTCCAGAAGCTTCTCTGCCCTCCCTCACCTGAACCCTTCTAAGTTTTAACAGAGGTCCATCCACCTCCACTGTACTGTGAGAGCATCCACCGTCAGCATCATCACGGTACAGAAACTGGCCATCTGGTCAACCCCCACTAGATGGGAGCAGTGTGAAAAGAGCCATCTCTTCTCTGGGCCCTCCCTGCCTTGCATGCTGTTGGGACACAGGGCAGGCTTGTTCTCACAAACTGAAGTAAGGAGAACTGAATGGAATTGAAGGAACGGTCTTGAAGACATTCAGAGATGATGACATGAGGGGTGAAGATAAACATGCTTAGACCGAGCTTGGCATCCGAGTCTCCTTCCAGACCGGAAGGAGGAGGCTTTCTTCTGTTGTGAGTTAGACGATAGGGTAGGGGTGGAAGTATCCTGATGGCTGGAGCTGGCTGAGCAGTTAGGCTGAGCTTGCTGGGAAGACAAGAGATAGTACCCTGGGCTCTGCTTCCAGTTCATCTTGACCTTGGCCCTCTGATGATCAGTATTCCTTCATCACATATACTTCAGACCTTATCATAACTCGTGAACTTAGCCATCAGTCAGCACGTACCTGCTGAAGTTCTGCTCTTTCTCCAACTCCATGTGAGAGACGTTATCCTTCACCTGAAACCCTCCCAGCATACCCTTTACTCCCCACATCTCACAGATGAGCTTATGGAGGTTGAGTCATTTGCCTCAAAATTAAGGCAGCTGGTCAGTGGCAGAATAAGGTTTCAAAACCTCCCATTGTCTTCTCACCGCGGACAATACCCACAGGTACTGCTCTGTAAATGTGTTGGATCATTCTGGAGACAGTAGGATACAGAATGCAAAGAAAGGAAAGAGGGAAGCGGCAGTCTGGGGTAGGGCTTGACCCAGCCAGTTCTGAAGAGGAAGGGAGTAATAAGACTGAATCTAGAACTGGGTGGGGTAGTGCAGACTTTAGTCCGAGCACAGGGGAGGCAGAGGCAGGTGGACTCTATCATCTCAAGGCCAGCCTGGTCTACAGAGTGAGTTCCAGGCCAGCCAGGGCTACACAGTGAGGCCCTGTCTCTAAAAATGGTAGTGAGTCTAGGATGGAAGGTAGTCAGTGGGCAGAGATTGTAAGGCTGTGGCAGGCGATACTGCGCCTTCTGATCAGAGGGACACTTGTTGAAAGGTCATCTTGATTAGAGTCTCTTAGGGCCCAGTCCCTGGGCTACACTAGAAGGTCTAGCTGTCTCTCACAGGATTCCTCCTATGTTCCCGTCATGCCCTGGGGACCTCAGGATTCCACTTTGCAAATGACTGGGGTCTTATTGCATAGCCACGGTTAGCCTTTGCTATGATGGATGTAGATATTTAGACTGACCGTTACACTATCCTCTGACACCGAGATGTCCAGAAGCCTTGCTACATGAGCAGGCCTGGGGAGCTGTGCTCCTGGCTAACCTTTTGACACTGCACCATGGTTTTGTAATGACAATGTTCAGGCTTGAGAGCTGTACAGTTGTGTTTTAAAAAATCACACACACACACACACACACACACACACACACACACACACACGACGCCCTCAGAACATTTAGACCAGCTAGTCACATCCCAAAGCGTCATGTCAGTTCTTCCTTTTCTTTGAATAGCATATCCTTTCTTTATTATTTGATAAGCTAATTCAAGTAAGCAGTGAGTCTTGATCATATCCACCCTGAACTCCCTTTTTCCACCACCACCCCACTTTCAGGTACCCCCAACAAGTCTCCTGCTGCCTTCATGTCTTCTCCATTTTTTTTTCTTTTCTGTAACACACTATTGAGTCCAGTCAGTGCTGCCCGTTGGCTTGCTGACTGACCATGTTGACTTGATCTCCTGCGGGTAGCTATAGCTGCTGTGACTTCCTAAGCACAACGTCCATGTCATGGCCAATAGACAGCCTTCCCCCACACGTCCCTCTCATCCTCTGGCTCTTTCTGCCTCTCTTCCTCCATATCCCCTGAGCCTGTGGAGAAGGTTGACAGAGACTTTTTTAGAACTGCATATTCAATAATCACTTATTCTGACCATTTTAACCAGTTATAAATCTCTGCGTTAACTGCTGTCCACTGTAGAAAGAGACTTCTCTGGCCAGGCTTGAGAGCAGCGCTACTCTCTGAGTCTAGGCATAAATATTTAGAAGACAGTCTGACAGTATGTCTATCTCTTGCTGTCAACTCTTAAACAGTTTCCCACACTCAGCCCGGGGCATTTGGCCACCTGTATCGCTCCCACGTACATCACCTTTCCCACCTCTGTCCCTCTTGTTTTCTGTGCTCCAGATGCTGACTCCCTTTCCTTTCCCTTTCCTTCCACTTGCACCTTCTCTTCTTGAATGTTCCTTCAGGAAAGAACATGTTTGTAGACCATTCATCTCTTCCCAAATCTCTATTCAAATCTTTCTCCATAGATCCGCCTCCTCGGCCTCCATAAGCCTGTGACCACCACTGACAACAGCATTTCTAGCTGTCTTTAGCCCTTCATCCTATGACCAGCCCTTCATCCTGGTACCACATATGTGTGGGGTTTTTTTTTTCCTTTCCATTGTGCCTCTCCTCCACTCAAGTGTAAGCTTCCTAGAAGAAAGCCTTTCTAGTCTGTGGTTTGCCGAGACCAGCATCTCGAAGAGTTGTCAGCATTCCATATTCTGCCTCTGTGGCTCCATTAATATTTGGTGGGCAAATGCATCCCAGTGGCCAGCTTCTCTCTCAGAAATCTGAATAAAGACACAGTGATCTCTTTGATAAATGATACGTACTGGCCGTGTGGGGTAGCCAGATATGGGGCCGGCAGCCATGTGTGGTCACTTGGAACCATAGGAAGCTGGCCACACTTAAGAGAGATGCCAAGCAAATCCCCTGAGAGAACAGAGTTTTATTTCCTGGGGTTCTTGCCTCCAGATCTTGGGGCCCTGAACCATGAACTTGTCTCAGTGTCCGTTTAAAGCCACATTCCCTTGTCGCTCGTCTCGTCCCAGGTGAGCTCAGTTCTGCTTTCAGCTTTGGGTTTCATGAATATCTGGGGAAGAGCCTTCTGCTTAGCTTGTTGGAGGTGTTGACTCAGTTCAGTTCCTCGCAGTCTGAGGACCAACGTCACCATGTGTTTGCTGGTGTTGGCCAGGGACTTGTCTTACCCTTTAGAGGTCATTCCCAGCCCCTGAGCATCAACAAGAGAGTTTGCTGTTCTGCACGCAGTCTCCCAACTTCCTCCACTGCCTGCAGGGGCAAACTGCTCCAAAAGGCTCCTGTGGTTAGGTGGGTTTACCTACATAATCTCCTTTGAGTAACTCAAAATCAAAACTAATTTCATCTGTGAAATCTCCTTTCCCAGTAACCTACCACCGGCAGGCCACAGGAGCCCAGTCTGGTCACAGCCCTGGGATTAGGACAGGAAATCATAAGGGGCCATTTTCGGATTCTGCCTACCCCAAGTATTTTTTTTAATCTGCTTTAATTACTGGGCTTGGGGAAGGGGGTTCTGTTGCTTATGACCAAATAGTAATGACTATAAGCCCCAGCGGCCTCCACTCTGGGGGGAGGTGGATTATAAACATTGCCTTTCGGACCTCTTCTGAAATGCCATCCTTCAGTTTCTGTCTACAAAAGAGTTGAGAATGCGGAGATGTGGCCGATAAGACCATCTGCTGGGCTTCGAGTGCCAAAAATAATGATCATGGCCCCTTGCCTCTGAACCCTCTTGCAGAAAACTTAACAAGCAAACAAACCCCATTTTTCTCGGCTGTGGATGTAGTGATGTGGAGTGTTTGCCTAGTGTGCAAGAAGCCTGGCACCATAGGCAGGCTGTAATCCCAGCACTTAAGAAGTGGACGCAGAAGGTTCACAAGTTCAAGGTCATCCTCAGCTACCTAGTGAGTTTGAACCTATCCTGGACTACATAAAATCTTTCAATTAAAATTAAGAAACATCCAAGTGGGGTCATGAGTGATCCTGAGTCTTCCCCCATGAGCCAAATTGATGAACCAAACCCACACAGAAAATATGGGCCGTAAGTGGCTAGAGGATTCCAGGTCCTGATCAACAGGCGTGATGCTGGCTCATCGGTGCCATGAAGCTGGAAAGCTGTTCTATGTAAGCGTGCATTTATCCTGAGAGTATGATCGGGATATTCCACACAGAAAGGAATCAACTGGGGTAAAAAAAAAAAAAAGTAAAAGTAAAAGAAAAATGCAAGACAGAGTATGCTGTTCCCTGCAGACAGAGATCAGAGGAGTTTGAGAAGCGTTCATGACTCAGAAGAAGTCACCAACCAGATCTGCTGAGCAAGGCGGCAGGACACAGAAACAGCGCTTCGCCTCCCACTGCCTGCCGTCCACTCTTCCTGTGCCATGGGAAGTCAGAGAGGCAGAATAGCTAAACAATTCACCGCCTAGCTACACAGCACCGATGATCATAGCAGAGGGTCAAAAAAATAGTGTGTGGGAAGTTAGAGAGGAGGGAAGAAACTCACCTTTGGAAGAGAGGTGCTGGCAGGTTGAAAGATCGTAATATTACCAAATCAGAGAAACTTGAAACTAGGGAGGCCTCCCTGCTGCCACCACCTCCAGCCCCTACTGGTGTGCATACATATCAGCTCTTCCTCCACCATGTGTGTCCCAGGTATTGAAAGCAAGTCATTGGGTTTGCCTGCAACAGCTTTGCCACTGAACCATCTCACCAGAAGTGCAGATGCAAGAGTCAAAGATAGACAACTGAACTTGTGCCTCTTGGTCATTAGAGGGTTAAGAATATTAATGCATGTTTATATTTGACAAGGCATTTACTGAGGCTTACTCAGCCATGCCCTGGGCACTTGGCATTCAGAGAAGGGTCCTGCCCTGCAGAAAAGGGGCTAGCAGAATTTTGAAGCAGGCTGTGGTCTGGAGCAGGCTCTGTTTCTAGAAGGAACTAGCCGACTTCTAACTACTGTGGTGCCCAGAGCCAGCTCAATGACGGAATCTGGGGAATCCTGCTCCATTGTTGCATGTGTCTCTCTGAGGCAGCCTACAGATGTTACTGTAAAGTTTAATGAATGCTGGTTACAAAAGAATGAGCTAAACATACTCCATCTTTCAGGCACCATCTGAAGGGACAAGAGTGGGGTCGTACCCAGTTCAAGGGATGGCGGTATGGGGAGAGCCCCCAACTATCAGGACCTACAGCTTTTAGTTGCAATGCTTTCAGGAAAGAAACACCCGCTCCCTCCCGCTCCCTCCCGCACATCTTCAGCTGCTTTCCCTTGATCCAACTCTGCTCAGGGTGGAAGGCAATGATGCAGCCACTCTGCACAGAGAACGGAAACAGGAAAGCACAGACGGGTTGGGAAGACAGAAACAGGACTTCTTGTGATTTAACCAACCCTGGGTCCCATCAGTTGGCCCTGGCTCTATTGACACCCTGACAGTCTTAGTAAGATTAGGATCTGGCCGTGCCTGAGGCTGGGCCTCAGGCTAAAAATCTCTGTTGCTTCATGTTCTTGATGGGAGCTAGGAAGAGCAAGGGCTGGCACTGTACCTTTAAAATAACAGCTTGTTTCTTACATATGGGGGCCACATGTCTGCAATTTTCCAGTACGGTCTCAATTTCAAATATTCTGTCCCATTTTACCCATAAGAACATTGGCATTTGTCAGATCACATGTTCCAATTTTTGACTCAGAAAATATGGTCACTGTATCCCCTAGACCACAACAAATGCCAGATGGCTTAAAGAGCTAATTTTTTTTAATGGCACACTTATCCCAATTGTTGAGGAAAGACAATTTTCTGACTATTGAAGCAATTGAAGAAATTATCAGTGACAAGTTTGATGGGTTCAATTATATTTTTTAAAAAACACCTTTTGGTATATCAAGAAAATCAACAAGCACAGGAAAGGAGAGGCATTAGATGGGGCACAGTAAGGCCTGACAACCAACATCTCAATAGCCACATGCTTTGGGAAGAATTTTTTAAAACTCTGAAAGGATACAATTAAGTCTTCATTTTGGGGGCTAGGGAAATGGCTCAGGAAGTAAAATGCCTGACGTGCAAGCCAGGGGACCTGAGTTCGGATCCCCAGCATCTGTGTTCAAAGCTGGGTGTGGTGGTTTCCTCTGCAACCCCATGCTGGGGTAGAACAGAAGTCATGCAGGTCCCTGGAGCCAATCCACTGTCAGTCTACCCCACTCAGTGAGCTCTATGTTTAGTGGGAGATCCCATCTCGGAGAATAAGGAGAAAAGCAATGGAAAAAACAGCCAGTGTTGACCTCTGGCTCCACACGTATACACATGCACCCATACATACATGTGCATGCCCTTACATACCTACATATCACATGCACACACATTTCCATTGGACAAATGTTCGAAGTTCACACATGGAAACTGTAAACAAATCTTAGGAAGAAAATTTTACAATTCACATTAAGAGGTGGAAGTCACCATTTCATACCTACTACATTATTAAAACTAAATAAAAGCCATCAAATCTAACGTGGGCAGAGTTTTGGGGAAACATATCCGCCTGGGCTTTGAAGAGGATATTATGAGTTATCTTCTATTTTTTCCTCCTGTGTTACAAGAAGCAAAGAGATCACAAGATGTTCCTTTCTGACCTAACAATTCTACTTTTGGAGATAAGAGTCGAGAAAATAACACTTGAGACCGACAGGGAAGGTAGGTAGATCAGCTGACTTAGTTTTAGCTAAGGTGACCAACAGGTGCATGGCAGTTCAAGTGTATTGTAGTAGGCCAGGGTAAGTGAATGTTTTGTGTTATTAAGTATCAAGTGAACTTGCCTTATAAACATGTGAGGAGATGGATTTTGACAAAAACACAAGATTATCGCCGTTGGGTGGTGACCACATAACAGCTAGTCTGGTCCAGCTTGTAAGAATCGGGTGAGAAGCTAAACTTCGTCATCGTTTCATTTCCTGTGATGAAGCACATCCTGTTCTGGCCCCCTGTTTCTTTATTGTTGGTCTTAGACATTCTAACCAGAGACAAGTTTTCCAAATAGAGAAATATAGGCACACAATCAGGATCCCAGAGCTCTGAACAGTAGGTCTCAGAGTGGATGGCGCTTGCTTCTTTAGACAGATCCCTCTGGTGAGGACAGGGTCTTCCAGAATGGTGGTGTGTGCACTGTCTTTCCTAAACGCGAGCCACGAATGCTGAAGTGCCTTGCTGTAAGCGGTGATGAGGATCTTCTATGTCTCATGAGAACCCTGTGACGTAACTGTTTACACTTGACTACTAAAGTGCTCCGGCTCTGTGCACATCCCAACCCTCCCGCTGTGGCAAAAGTCAATACGATCTATAATATAGAGCGTTGTGGTGTTTTTAAGACCTCAAATACTAATCTGCTAAAGTAAAAGTGGAAGTGGATGGTGACCATTCATAATGCAAA
Organism: Grammomys surdaster; assembly: GCF_004785775.1. Taxonomy (NCBI): domain Eukaryota; kingdom Metazoa; phylum Chordata; class Mammalia; order Rodentia; family Muridae; genus Grammomys; species Grammomys surdaster. The sequence goes on from NW_021604629.1 coordinate 5,594,597, forward strand.
TGTGAACTTTGAAAAACCTAACCTATGACCTTTGGGGGACGATGTGAATTTTTTGAGGCAAGATCTTGTGTTCCAGCTTAGACCACTTGGAGGTTGAGAATGACCTGGAACCTCTAATCCTCCTGCCTCTGCCTCCTGACTTCTGGGATGACAGGCACCATGCCCAATTTTTAAATTGCTGACAATGAGCCACCATGTAGGTGCTAGGAACCAAACCCAGGTACTCTGCAAGAGCAAGTGTTCTTAGCCACTGAGCCATTTCCATTTTTTTCTTTTTAAAAATAATTTTTAAATAATTTAAAAAATAATTTTAGCATTCATTTACTTTTCTGTGTGTGCCTGTATGCGCACATGGATGGCCCAGTGTGCTTCTGGAGATCAGAGAGCAGTGTGCAGAAGTTGGTTCTCTCACTCTACCAAATAAGTTCCCAGCATGGAACTCAGGTTGTCAAACTTGGCAGCAAGTGCCTGTGCCCACTCAGGTACTCACTGGGCCATCTTACCTCCTCCCCCACTTCCCCCTCTTTTCCCTTCCCTTCCTTTCCCTTTCCTTCCCCCCTTCTCCTCTCCTCTCCTCTCCTCTCCTGCTCTTTTATGTAAATCAGTGTGAGCTGACATTTGGCCACACAGCTTTATCGGAATTGATGCAGGGGAGAACTGTGTGGAACAGACAAAAAAAGAAAAGGTGCCCGTGTATTACAGCAACTCTAATTTGGGCTATTCATGATGTTTAACTTGTTTTGAGATTTTAAATCTCAATAAATAGATTTTTATGTTTATCGAAAAGGTCATATATTATCGATGGCTAAGAAGCACCAACCACTGAAGGGCCTCTCCTGTAGGCAACATTGTGGACAGCTGCATGGGCTCACTCACTTTCACTCTTTTTGTTGTTGCTATTTTATTTATTTACATTTCATATGTTAATCCCTTCCCCTCCCCCATGCCCCATGCTTCTTTAAGTGTGCTCCCCCCACCAGCCCCTCCCACTTCAGCGCCCTAGCATTCCCCTATGCTGGATCATGGAGCCTTCACAGGACCAAAGGCCTCTCCCCAACAAGGCCATCCTCTGCTACATATGCAGCTGGAGCCATGGGTGCCTCCCCGTGTACTCTTTGGTTAGTGGTTTAGTCCCTGGGAGCTCTGGGTGGGGGAGGGGGGGTTGGTTGGTTGATATTGCTGTTCTTACAGTTTTTTCGCTCTTATTCTGCAGACTCTTACTCTCTTTGTCCTCTGGTCCTCTTCAAGCATGCGTCTCAGCCACATCAGTTGTTCTCTCTAGGGGCCGTTTATGTGTCCCTTGGCAGGGGACATTAGACAATGTCTAGGGACATTTTTGGGTTTTATGCCTGGGAGAGTAAGAGGATGGTATGGGACAGAGAGGCCAGTGATGCCTTTAAATCCCTCAGTATGCAAGGCAGTTCCTTGCAGCCAAGGATTGCCCAGAGCAATGGTCAGTGGTGCCTGTACTGAGCTTGGAGCTACACTGCAAGTGTATCGGGTGTTAACATGCCTTCACAGCAAGGCCACTCTCTGGATGTTTGCAAACTAATAATCACCATCATCAGCTGACATTCTAGGTGTGGTTTCAAGCCATCATATCTGCATAGTCAGCCCTTACTAGAGGTCATTATTCCCTTATTTTACTAAAACCAAAGAGCCAAGAAAGCCAAGAGGTAAGAAAGTAAAGTAACTTGCCCTAGGCCACACAAATCAGTAGCTGATGAGAACGTCTCTCATAGTAAGAACAGTAAAAGAGAAGAATTTGTATTAATCTAAACTGTGTATGTATGTGTGTGTGTTTGTGTGTGTGAAGATGTGGATACCTGTGTGTGAATGTGTGTGGTGGCCAGGAGCCCACATCAGGGGTCATCCTTAGTCTCTCTCCACTTTATATTTTTAAGATTTATTTTATTATGATTACATGGATACATGTGTGTCTGTGTGGGGGTGTATACAAATGAATAGAGGTGCCATCAGAGGCCAAATGCATCAGATCCCTCTGGAACTGGAGTTAGGGTGGTTATAAGCCACCCTGATGTGGGTGCTGAGAGCTAAACTCAGGTTCTCTGTGAGAGGAGTATGCACTGTTAACCATTGAGACATCTCCCCAGTCCCTCACCCCTCAGTTTTTGAAACAATCTCTCTCTGAGCCTGAAACTCACTGATAAGTTTGGATGGCCGGGCAGTGAGCTCCAAGGATCTGCCTTTCTCTAATTTTCCTCTCACTGGGATTTCAGTGGTGTGTGTGTGTGTTTGTTTGTGTGTGTGTGTGTGTGTGTGTGTGTGTGTGTGTGTGTGTGTTTGGAATGGGAGGGAGCACTGGGGGTCTGAATTCAGATCCCATATTTGAGAGGCAGGCCCTTCAGCAATAGTCATTTCCTCAGCCCTTTAATTTCTGTTCAATCAAGAGCTTTGGGCATGGTCATTTCTTTTGTCTTTGCTGGGAGCTTGTGGAATAGATACATTCTACTATCCATCTAAGATGCACAGAAAATAAGACTCGGTGGAGCTTGCCTTATGTTTACAAACTGGTGCCATTTAAAATTATTGTCAGTCTCCCTCTACTGAACTGTAATCCCAAGAAGGCAAAAGTCTTGCTTTCTTCCTATGCTGGTAGCGAACGCCCTGCTCACCTTCAGTCTGGCAAGAGTGCATACTGTGTGTTGAGAGGAGAGAAGGAAGTAGCATCCTTAGATGGGCCAGTAGACGTCTGGCAGTGGTTTGGCCAGTGTGTCGTATATTCTTTGCTTGAGTGTTTTCCTACGGCTCCTTCATTCCCTGGGCCCTCAAAGTTGCCCATGAGAGAATTGTCCTAGCCACCCCCCAATCTGGTTTGAGCCCACTTAGATATTTAAATCTTCTCTTGGACTTTATCAGAATAAACAAAAGGGTATCTGATCTTGAGTGGTTTAAAACAAGTGGTAAGCCCCCTAGAGCTCCAGACAGGTTCGTGTCTCTACAACCTGCTCTCCTAGGGAGGTAGACGTCCGTGTCCCTGTTTAATGAAATTTGATGACACAGAAGACTAGATAGATCCCTCTTTTCCCTGTCTGCTATCTGGATATTTTCAGAACCTAGATAATTTTATCCTATTTACATCAAACACGTAGGTAATGCTAGACTTTGATATCTGTATTATTTCTGGAGAGGCCTAATAAGATTATGAATGACAGTAATTGACATTACATGCTTTAATTAAATTTCCTTTGCTGTGAATCAGAACCTTTTAGCTCAGTCCTACAGTGCAATCTCTAGGTTTGTCTTTTCAATACGCTAATAAGTTGAGCAGCAGGGACAATATAAACTCATTTTTGGAGATTCTCTTATTCTGTAGATTAAATGAGATAATGTATCTAAGGGGTGCAGCTTGATGCTGGTCATATCATCTTTTAATTAAAGACCATTAGGTAAATTTGCATATTGGGTCTGTTAGCTTCCGACTGGTTGGGAGAATATTAGACTTTTTATGCTATTGTTATCATTGATTTGGTATGAAAAGTGCCCTTTGTTCTCTGACAGTGGATGGGATCGACACTGTAACCCATAATTTCTCTTTCTAGGGTTTCTACAGAGTCAGTGGGGATTTGGAATCTCCTTTTTTCCAGAAGAGAAAAATTATCACCAGAGGTAGCCCCATGTCACCCCCATCTTCTTCCACCCCAGCTCAACAAAACAGAACCGTTCCTTTACCATCTAGAATAACAGACCAGCCAGAGTTGAGGACCCTAGGTATCAGGTACTTCAGACCTAACCTTCTTCTTTATATGAGTGGAGAAAGTATCCAGACCTCAGAAGATACACTCGCTGTAGCACTACCTTCCAGAACAGTCCACACCTTGGCCTTCAAAATCAGTTGCTACAAAAGAGAAAATTTCTCTAATGGGTTCAGGGGACAGATGCGCTGTCTAGAGATTATTTTGACTCTCACTAGCAAGACCATTTTCATCCACTTGCTCAGTCTGTCCCTATGCCTAAGGCAGGGAGGCCCTTGTTGGGCCCCAGAGGACAGACCTTAGTGATGGTCATCTCTGCTATACCCTGCCTTAACAGTCCAGGCATCTTGGTACCAAGTCCTGAGTCCCCACAGAGATGTGCCCTCTGAGCGCAGGTGACCTAGTCTCCAAGTCTGAATTTTAGTTCGGCGCCAATGCCAGTCACCTCACTACTTTGTCTGCAAATGGAGCTGATGAATGGCATAGGCCTGCCTCTCCTGACAGGGCTCTACATCAAACCAAACCAGGCAGCAAGCTCCATGAACCACAGTGACAAATATCTAAAACCCAGGAGGGTTTTCTTTTCTTTAAGACAGATCTGAAATTATAGATGTGTCTGTGGGTATTCTATCACCTTAACTGTCCTATCCATAAGCTTAGGCTTTTCCTCTTGATAGTGAAGCACCCACCTAACTATTGAGAGAAACCTTTGGAGGTGCCACATAGCCACTGCATGCCCAGGACTGGCTGGGGTCACCCAATTGTACCTACATCTTGCTTCTGCCTACACTCATGTCTTCTAGTCTGTAAGGGGCTATGAGATTTCAGAAGATCCTATTTGAAGTGGCTTCCAGCATTGACCCTTGGAAAAGGGCAACAAGACTACTGTGTCTGCTGCTCTGTCTCTACCCGTCACTTGAGATATATACCCCCACAGAGCAGAAACAAACAGGCAGTCTACATCTCCGTTGCCAAGAGGCAGGAGACAGGATCCTGCTTGCTCTTCAGCAGATCCACAAGTCTCAAGTGGCATCATATTAAATTATATAGGCAGCCACTGGTGCTCAGCCGAGGTTTACTCTGAATCGTTCTAGGCAAGCAGCAGCCTTGTCAGGAAGCGGTGGGAAGGATCCTATCCATAGCTTTGCAGACCTCCAAATGTCAGAAGACTGTCGTGAAAGCAGACACAGGGGATCCCACAGAGAGAGGGCAGCCGCACAGAAGAGAGGATGGTTGTGGCTGCAGTATTAGACCATGGGCTGCGGGGCACTTTGCCCTAAAGGTAGGACCAAACATGGACAGAGTTGAACATGGTAGGTGGGGGTAAATCTGTCAGGAGTGCCTTGGCCAGCTTCTTGTATTTGGGTTTCTGAGATGAAGACCACTCCCTCTTACTCTTGAAGGATCTGCATGTATGTAGACAGGACTTTCTGTCTAAGGTGGTTAGACCGCTGTTAGGGAGAATGTAGATGGGTAGGGAATGGGATAAATAGGTAAGTAAGGGGGTGAGGGACTTCGACAAGGAACTCAATACCTAATTGGGCCACATTCATCCTCCACTCCTAAATTAAGCTTGGACTTTGGCACTGCTCTGAGAAATGTGTGCCCCTCTGTGAGCTGTCTCCTACTAACTGCTTTTCCCAGGATCTGTCTGCCAGCTCTCCTCCATAGCTGGGACAGAGTAAGTGTCTTGATTGTCTCTGGTGGCAGGAGCATGAAGGATCTCATTCTTGAGAGCTTTCGGTACAATTCTCCCACCTGGTTTAGGATGGCTCAATTCCGACAAGTGCCCTGTGGGTTTGATTGATGGGTGTGTAGTGTCGTTAGCAAGATTTTCCACTCAGCTTCTGTCTATGGTAAAGCAGGGCTTAAAAACTCACATGTGGGTCTACAGCTGGGCTGAAAAAATGCTTCCTAGGATGATTGACAGGTTACATCCATTTGAGCTTCTTGATCTGAGTTCTGGAAGACCATGGTTAATGAAAATCCAGAGGTCTTCCTGGCCTCCTTAAAGACCTGTAGGAGAATATTGGCTCCCGTGGGATTCTCTTTGCTTCTGTCACTGATGAATTCTGTCATGTATGAAGTCTCCATTCACCCCTCCAGTAAGCCATTTGTGCTGAAAGTCCCAACCAGAGATGATGACTGCCTAGAGAGAAGAGAGGAGCTGGGAGGTGTGGAGTCCACAACTAAGTCCCAGAGGTCCCTCCTTAAGCTGGACAAGTGTCACCCTGGGGTTGGGATGGCCCTGGGCCAGATACAAATGGAAAGAAGGTGGTAAGAGGGGCCACACCACTGTTGATAGGTGGCACTTCAATGTTGTTTCCACAGGATATCCTTAGGGAGCAGCCAAGAGAAGTATTTCCCAAGTATTTGCCAGTTACCTGTAATTCTTTCTTCATTAAGACTGCACTTGGGCTGGTGAGATGGGTTGGCCGGTAAAGGTGCTTGCTCCAGGCTTGACATCCTGATTGCAATCCCGGGAACCACATGACGGAAGGAGAGAACCAACTCCTACAAGTTGTCCTCTGACATCTACACACACAACGTGTACACACACGCACGCACGCACGCACGCACAAGTAAATACATTTTAAAACCTTAAAAAAAGTTTTAAACTTTAAATTGCAATTGATACATTTCTTAGCTTCTCTTAAGTATATGGTGGGTATATGTTATGTATTTGGGAAGCCATTATATGTGAAGATTATCATTGCTGTTTGCTATATTAGTTGCATTTCTTTTGTTGTTGTGGTTTGTGTGTGTGTGTGTGTGTGTGTGTGTGCGTGTGTGTGTGTGTGCAGCTGTGGGTGCCCAACATACCCAAAGGCATTGGGTATCTTCCCTGACTATTCTCCAACTCACTATTGAGGCAGCATCTCTTGCTTGAACCCAGAGGTCACCACTTTGTCTAGTGTACCTAGATTGCTTGCTCCAGGAAGCCCCTGTCCCTGCCTCTCATGCACTAGGATTATGGGTGGGCCACCATGTCCAGCTGGCCCTTACATGAGTCCTGAGGATCTGAACCCCAGTCCCCATGCTGAGCCATTTCCCAGATTTCTTTTTCAGCCTGGCATTATCTTTGGTGTGGCAAGTGGCTTGCTCGTATCTCCCTCCTTATTTTTGAAAACAAGCCCTTGGCTTACTTCTGCTTGTCACTCCAAAGGACCATTAAAAAGAAAGATGAAAGAAGACCTAAGTAGGATGGCAGACGCCTACGATCCCAGCCGTGGGACAGCTGAGGTGGGAGAATGGCAGAGACGTTGAGACTGGATGCAGTTACATAGTTAGACTCCATCTCAAAAGGACAAAGCATCTTTTTAATTGAGAAATTAAAACTTCTAATGAACATAAAGGTAAAAAGGATAGTGTGATTCCCCAATCCCCTAAGCAAATCTGTCAATCAATTTGCCAATAAACCAATGTTGTTTACTTTCTTTTTTGAGACAGGGTTTCTCTGTGTAGCCCTGGCTGTCCTGGAACTCACTCTGTACACCAGGCTGGCCCCAAACTCACAGAGATCCACCTGCCTCTGCCTCCTGAATCCTGGGATTAAAGATGTGTGCCATCACTGCCCAGCCAGTCTTGATACTCCTTACCTGATCTCTCATCTCCACTAGAACATTAATTTGGATTAAATCCCAGATATAATAATAATAATAATATATTTTTATGTATTATGCATAAATGTTTTAAAATTTTTATCATTTATTTAGGTAAAGTTTTTTTTTTCTTTTTAAAGATTTATTTATTTATTTATGTCTCGTGTATACTGTCGCTTTCCTCAGACACCAGAAGAGGGCATAAGATCCCATTACAGATGGTTGTGAGCTACCGTGTGGTTTCTGGGAATTGAACTCAGGACCTCTGAAAGAGCAAACAGTGCTCTTAACCACTGAACCATCTCTCCAGCCCTATGTATAGTTTTTAAATATTTAAAATTTATACTTCAGGGTACCATAAGAGTGTTTTATTTCATTATGGAAGGATTTTTTTATTTAAAAAAATTACATAAGGAAAAAAAATCAATTCCTTAGTATTTTCAGCCTTTTGTTTTGCAAATTTTGATCATTTAGTAATTACTTTTTCAGCATGCTGGAATCAATATTTAAGACAACAACAACAGAAACCGTGCTGGAACTGGTGGTTCCCTGTTCAGGTTCTTTTGAGTCTTTGCAATTTTTTTTCTCTTTTCAGGAAAAACCTGTAGAGTTTCTAACAGTCTGGACTCTGCTAATTGGGCAGTGGTGGTGTGATTGAACCTATTCGTCTGGCCCCTGCATTTCCAAAGCTTGCTGGGTAGGGGTGGGGTCAGCATAGCTTGTCTCTGGAGTAAGGGTGGGATGCCTTACTCCTCCTTGCCTCTCTTTGTGATGCAGGGAACCATTGGTGGTTATTATTTAGATAGCTAGTCTATTGGGGCATTGGGCCATCATTAGTTAGCTGAAACTGTTTATAAACTTCCCCAGAGCTGGAGGTAGAGACCCCAGCATTGTGCTTCTGTTTTGAGACAGGGTCTCTCACCAAACCCTGGGACTCACTGACTTACGGGGCGGGATGGCCAGTGAGCCCCAGCCATCCACCTGTCTCCACCTCACACTGGGATCACAAGAGCTAGTTGCCACACCTGGAGTTTTGCAGGAGTAGTGGGGATTGAACTCAAGTCTTCATGCTTGTGCAGGAGGCACTTTCCCAACTAAGCCACCTCCCTGGCTCCCTGGATGATGGTGATGGTGATGGTGATGATGATGATGATGATGGTGATTCCATTATTAATCCTTGGGTTTACGTGTAATTGATCTATTTCAGTCCATTGCTATCTCTATCTTTGTTGGTGTTTAATTTTTCTACCTTTGGCCAGCTGAAGCCTGACTGATACTTCTGTAGCTGATAGAAGCCCACAGCTGACAGGCTTCCACAAGGCAGACGACCCAGGCTCATCCCATGTCTCTGGTCTGAATAGGTTCAGACTTAGAGTCAGCCCCTTCTCTCAATGGCATTGGATATTATTTGCCTACTTCTGAAAACTCAGCCAAACCACGGCCACAACTCATGGCAGTACCGGCTTCTATGGCAGCCACCTCAGCCATCTCCCCTCTGCCTTCACCATGTGTCTTCTTTTTCCCTGAGCATCCTCCCTCCAGACTCCTTCACAGCCATCATGTGGCCCTTCACTGTATGTCTGGGTGCTCCACTGTGCCACGTGCCCCAAAGCATCTTTCTGCATTGTGGAGCCTTTGTGTGAGCCTGCCCCTTCCTCATCATCCTGTCACAGTCCACCCAAGACAAGGGATGGTCATTTCTTACAGTCTCTCTTAGTTCTCGAGCCCAGATGGCTCTCCCAGACATTGTTAGCCCGTTAGATAGTCTCTGGCAAGCCTCCCTGTCTCTCCTAGTGGTCACCCATTACTAGACACACACTGACAGAGGTGGTGAAAAGGCAAATAAGCAGGTACTGAGTGCTCGGGAAGGGGATTCTGCTGTGCTGGGTGGTTTATATGCTTTCTGTCATGGTAGCTTGTTACCAGCCTGTGAGCTAAGCAATAGGATTCCCTGTTTGGAAAGGAAGTCAAGAGGCTGTGCTAGGATTCACCCACGCTCTCTCTCTCTCTCTCTCTCTCTATCTCTCTCATGTGTGTATGTGTGTGTGTGTGTGTCTATATGTCTATGTGTATGCAAATACACGTGCATGTAGAGGCCAGGGATCAACCTTGGATGCATCCCTCAGTCACTCCCCGCCTTGCTTTTTTTATTTGCAAAGGTTCCTGGGTTAGTTTCAGCTAAGTTGCCTGGCTAACCAGCAAGCCCCAGGGATCCACCTGTCTACACCACTCTAGCATTGGGATTACAAGTACAAGCCACCATGCAAGCTTTTTCTGAGAATGCTGGAGATCAAACTTAGATCTTCATCCTTGCATGGCTAGAAATCTTCCAATAGAGCGTTATTATCCTCAGCCTCTGGAGAACCTTTTCAGAGTCGCCTTCAAACTTGCAAAACTGGTTTTTTCTTATCAAGGGACTGGCCACTCTTTTCAGGGCTAGACCCACATATTGCACATTCTGGCTTGTGTGATCTTGACTTCACTCTGTGATGACACGCATGGTTGTGCCAGCCTCCAGCCTGTCCTGTCTGAAGCCACTGGAGTGCCTCTTCCTCTAAGATGCTCTCTCTATCCCACTTCGGTGTGAGCAGGTGGGGGCAGCTTCTCCTTTGTTCTCTTCACTCCAGATGTAGCCTTGGCTGTATGAGTTATTCTTTGAGGGCCTATGACAAAAGCATCTTAAGGAAGGAAGTATTTGCTTGACTCACAGCATGAGCTACAGCCCTGCAGGGAAGGCAGCTGGTCACATACATCTAGCTAAAAAGCGCTGAGAGAATGCTGTAGTCTCTCCTTTTCATTCATTTGCACCCCAATCCATAAGATTATGCCTCTACACAGAGCATAGGTCTTCTCAGTTAAGCCTTTCTGGAAATACTCTCCTAGACACAGCAAGAGGTATGTTTCCACAGTGATTATAAATCTAGTCAAGTAGACAGTCAAGATTGACCACCACTGTGACCTAGGAACATTGCTCTCCACAGATGCTAAGTGTGTGTTAGAACAGGTACATACTGTGTGGAACCAGCTATCTCACGCCCGCTCACACAGGTTCAACGTAAGCTTCTTTGATATGGTCTTTGTAATGTCATATCCTATGGCCTTTGCTGCTCTGCACTTCTTTGTATGTGCTCGCTTCTGTCTCTAAGTTAAATCACACCCTGTGCTTGGAGGATGCTACTGGAATGAAGTTCCCAGTGCATTGCCCTGCACAGAGTTGAGACTCCGTAATTATCCATTGAATTGAATCAAATGGAAGGTTGTACAGAAGGCAGGCTCAGGGGAGGTGCGCGGCCCGCAATCAGCAGAACGGCAGACAGTTAAAGCAGCTCGACTCACCACAATTTCTTTTAATAGATTTTTCTGTACAGATTTGCTGTCAACATGGGTTGCTGGTTTGGAAAAAAAAAAAAAAAGATAAATAACCAGGGAGCTGTGGTGGCTCTCGTGATGCAGAGACTGGCAGCCTGTGCCATTTCTGGTGCCATATTCCATGAATTTCCAGGTCTGGACAGGACTGTATCTAGCACCAAGGGGGTCTAAAATGATAAGCACAATTGCCTCACACCAAATGTCCTGAACTCCCATGTTCTGGATAAGCATGCATCACCAACTCTGCTCCTCCAGGGCTGCTTGGTCCTCTCTGGAAGTCCAGACCTTCGAGGAATTAATACTAGTATAAGAAGTCAAGCTGTTTATCTGGCTGCGGGTCTCTGCTGGATGAGGAGAGCAGCCCAGCGGCCCACATTGCCATCCTGTTCACTCATTCAGCAAATGCATGTTAAGCATTCATTGTGTATGGGATGCTGGCAGATGCTGGCGGATGATGCTTGGGCCTTTTGGAATCATAGGGAATACAGGTGTTCTTCAGATATGCACACAGCTGTGTAATTGCACACTGCTGGGTGAGATGGACAGGAAAACAGACTTCTGGAGACAAAATATCTGATGCCACCTTCATTGTGAAGTCCGTTCCTCTTTCCCATCTGGTCCTTTCTGGATACCCTAGTGTTCGCATACCACTTGGAGTTCTTCCAGGGCAACCACTGGCACCTTAGACTAGGGGTGTATGTTGCTGTGCGCTTCCAGGCCAAGGGTTTGTTCTCTCTTAGAGAAATGTGTGTCATATTACTGCACAGTCATTGAGGATAAGAGAAAGAAATGAGTAGACATTCAGTGCCTCCTGTCTTAGCTACATTTCTGTCCCTGTGATACAAAAAAATAAAAATTAAAAATTAAAAATTAAAAAATTAAAAAATAAAACAAACAAAAACAAAAAACAAAACCCTGAGCAAAAGCAACTTAGAGAAGAAAGAATTTCTTTTCTTTTCAGAATTGCAGGTTATGGTTTGTGGTCTGTTGTAGAGTACTCAGGCAGCAGGAGCTTGAAGCAGCTTTGATCATACCCATAGTCTAGAACAAAGAGAAATAAATGCACCCATGATAGCTCACTTGCTTATGTTCAGCTATAGATTTCTACTCTTACACAGTTCAAGAATCCCTGCCTAAGGAATGGTGCTGCCCACAGTGGGCTGAGTCTTCCCCACCCTCAATTAACTTAATTAAGCCAGTGTCACACAGACATGCCCACAGGTCAACCCAATGTGGGCAGTCCCTCGTTGAGACTTCTCCCAGGTGAGTGAGTTGGGTCAGGTTGACAGTTAAAGGTAGTCATCATATACACATTGTTGTTCTGTCAGACAGCAGGTGGCCCTGCAGTTGTGACAATGGATTGAACTAGCTCTGAACTTCAGCTCTGTTCCCCAGACAACTGGAAAGGAGAAACTGATATTTGGGAGGCAGCCAGCACAGGGCCTGGCCTCTCTCCCCACCCTCAGAAGCTTCCTCAAGAGGCTGCAGGACTCTGATGAGAGCAAGCTGCCTACCCAATTTAACTTGGCATTCTCAGATCAGCCTGGGTATGGTCAAGACAGCCTTAGAAGCTCCCATGTGGTCATGCCATGGAGCCAGAGCTAAGAAATGGCATAGACCTAGGGTCAAAACATAAAGAACAGGGTTCAGCTTCAGACCTAGTCTGTTCCTTATTGCTCTGTACTTGGAGAGGAAAAAAAAATGTGCCCTTCTCAGATTTCTTCCTAAAAATATATACTTTTTATCTCCTACCAATTTTTTGGGAGCTTGTCTTGGGAGGTGAGAGGTCTTGAGCCCCTCCTTCCATGGGTACAATAGAAGTTTGCACCTCACACCTCAGAGCTACCCGCAGCTGCCTCTATGTTCACCTATAGGAAGTAGTGTAGGTTTCAGTGTAATGAAATTCCTCCACTTTCTGCCAGGGTCTAGCTCCTGGAGCCCCATAGCCTGTGCCTCATATGGCCTGACAATGTGGAGACAGTTGGGGTTGAGGGCTGGGCTGATGGGAATCCTCTAAGAGGTGGTTTCTACAAGGCTCCTTACTCTTAATACCAACAGCTTCTGTGAGATTCGTCTCCTGCTATCTGGTGAGGATAAACTGCCACATATGAGGGAGGAGATGATCACCTCTTACGGTTCTTGGTCCAGCATCTCACCCCTACCCATTTCACATCAGGGTCTCATGTGGCCCAGGCTGACCTCACTCACACTCAGTATGTAGTCAAGGGTGGCAATGCCTGAGTCTCATGCTCCTGAGTGCTGGGATTGCAGATCTGTACCCAGGCCTGACTAATCCAGTTCTGAGGTCAAGCCCAGGTTCTCATGCATGTTAGTTAAGCATTGTGTCAACTGAGCTCACCTCTCATCCTTTCCTGTTGACAGACCCTGCTGCTGCTCCTCCAAATCTGGAAACTCCCTAAATGCCCAGCAGCTAAAGCTCCCTTAAGTGTGTGTGTGTGTGTGTGTGTGTGTGTGTGTGTGTGTGTGTGTAAGTCAAAGGACAACTTGCTGGAGTTGATTCTCTCCTTCCATTCTGTGGGTCCTGGTGATTGAACTCATGACATCAGGCTTGGCAGCAAGCACTTTTACCTGCTGAGCTATTTCATCAGCCTTGGGTAGACTTTAAAGGCAAGGCAGTCGTGTGGTTCTCAGTCTAAAGAAGCAACAGGTTATTTATTGCATGAAAAAACAAATCCCACTGATGTGTTGTTCCCCTGGCCCCTCCTCATCTTGTCCTGATTAAATTGAACTCCTGTGGCTCACTTAAAACCTCAGCAAATGTTTCCATTCACATTTTTGACTGCCTGGAACGACCAGTAGTTGTGTTCTACCCTCTCCCTCTAAGCTTGTCAGCAATTGGAGGGCAGCTGTACCACGTGCTGGGTGGAACAATAAAATCATGCCCTGGGTCTTTGCTTGGCTACCTTCCAACTCTGCAGCAGCTACAAAACCTACCAAATTAAAAACTGCTGGAAAATTTAAGACAAACGACTATGGGTCCTTCCATCCCTTCCTGTCACAGTGCCAGTCTCTCCCTATGGTTCCCCCCCCCAGGGTGAGTGTGTGTGTGTGTGTGTGTATGTGTGTGTGTGTGTGTTCGTGTGTTCCCAGGACCTGATGTGAGACCTTTGTGATTAAATAGTTACATAGAGTATACGAATATGTGATTCTACTCTGACATTGAGCTAAGGTCACCAAGGATTGGCTCCTGCCTCATCTATGATAGTCAGGAAAACAAGTATCATTTTTTGTTGAAAATAATAGAGCTTCACTTGTTTGAGGGGCTGGGTGGGCAGAACCAGGGCTTTGCATTTTCCTTGGCAGTCTCCCAAGGAAGGAAGTGAACCTGTATGTTGGAAGGAAAGGCAAGGAGAGAAGATCCATAGGAAAAACCCTTGTAGACAGTATGGTCTTTTCTGAGATACCCAGGCCCTGACACCCTGGAGATCTTTGAGCAAGTGCTTTATGTGATAAAAGGGATTAAAGATTATGGTTTGGATCTGGGTGGGGAGTCCTGGATTACCCAGGTAGACCTAGTGGAAGTACAAGTTACTTGAAAGTGGATGAGGGAGACAGAAGAAGGGTCAGAGAGATCCAACTGGAAAATCCACTCCCACCTCCCAGTCCTGGCTTTGGAGATGGCATGAAAGAACCAAAAGGCAGGAAATGTAGGCAAAGGGGTGAGAACACAGAATTGCCTTAGAATCCCACGGAAGCATGCAGGCCTGCTGATGTCTCCACTTTAGCCCAGTGAGACCCACGTTGGTCTTCTAACCCACAGCTCTCACTGTAAGCTACCATGTTCCTAGTCGTTTGCTTAAGCTGCAATGGAAAACTAGTCCAGAAACTCTGGGCACAAAAACCATCAGGGGCCATGAGCCTTCAGTGAGAGGTCCACCTGTGAGACCCACCCATCCCTTTCCTAGAGAATGACAATAGTCCCTTACGCATCCTTAAGCAAGGAGGAAGCTCTTCCTTTCCCTGCAGCTGTTCTATTGGTTGCTTTCCCCTCTTTTGACAAAATTCCTGGCAAACAACTTGAGGAAGGAAGTATTTTGACTCACAGTTGAAGGTGCAGTCCATCATGGCAGGGAAGGCTCAGCGGCTTGAGCCTGAGTACAGAGAGCAGAGATGAAGGCTGGAACTCAGTTCCCCATTTCCCCTTTTCCTTTGTATTCAGTCTGCCCCCCCCCCCCCGGAGGATTGGGCGTGGTGCTGTCAGCATTAGGGTGGATCTTCCCTCCACAGTTAAACCTATCTGGAAACACCCCCATAGGGTGTTTCCAGAGGTATGTTTCCATGGTGATTTTAAATCCAGTCAAGTTGACAGTAAGTTGGGCCATTACATCACAGCCCTGGACTATGGGCTTTCTGCCTGGCTTCTTGGGCTCTTGGATCATAATGAGCATACCCTGTGTTGTGGGAATTTTTTGTGATAATCTTGGTGTATTGTCTTCTGTACAGATGCATCTAGAAAACTCTATTCAGGATGAGCAAGTCACTATCATCTTCCTGGAGAAGAGAGGAAACCTATGTGTCCCATATAATTATGGATTTCTTTCTTTCTAATTTCATCCCATGAATTGTGTATATATTTCTGCAACAGTAGTGTCTTAGGGTTCCTATTGCTTTGATGAAACACCATGACCAAAGCAACTTGGGAAGGGAAGGGTTTATTTGGTTCACACTTCCATAACAGTGTTCATCGTGGAAGGAAGTCAAGACAGGAACTCAGACTGGGCAGGAACCTGGAGGCCTGCAGGAGCTGATGCAGAGGCCATGGAGGAGTACTGCTTACTGGCTTGCTCATCATGGCTTGCTCAACCTGCTTTTTTAAATAGAACTCAGGACCACCAGCCCAGGGATGGCACCACCCATAATGGGCTGGGTCTTCCCATGTCACTAAGAAAATGCCCTACAGCTGAATCTTATGGAGGCATTTTCTCAGTTGAGGTTCTCTCCTTTCAGATGACTCTGCTTCTGTCAATTTGACATAAGACTACCCAGCACAACTAGTAAATTCATATTAGCTTTTTAAAATATTCTTTTGGCGTAGTTTTCGAGTCACAGAAAATTTGCAGAAATGTACACTTTCCTCACATCCCACCCCCAGTCCCCACACTTCCAACCTACATTGTTAAATACAGTGTGCTTGTTAGAATTGTAGTTCAGCATTGTAGTGGTTTGGTTCTGACTGCTTTAATATTTGCTTTTTTACATTTATTTAATGTGGTTCAGGAGCGCATTTGGCAGACATATGGAGGTCAGAGGTCAGCTCTCTCCATCTGCTGTGTAGGTTCCAGTCAGCAAATGCCTTCACCTGCTGGGCCATCTTGCTAGCCCTGGTTTGTGGGTTTTGAAAACAGGACCTCATGTTTTCTAGCTGGTTTTAAACTCATTGTGAGGCCAAGTCTGGCCTTGAACTCCTGATCCTCTAGCCTCTACTTCCCAAACCTGGAATCACAGGTGTGGGGCACAGTCCTATCCTCTCTTAAGAATCCCTTGGCTGTGAATCTTGCAGGCTTGGAGTATGATAATCTTGACAGTTCTGAGGAGAACTGGTCAAGTATTTGAGGGTTGTCTTGTTGTTGTTAATATTGTTGGGTTTGTTTGTTTGTTTTCTTTAAATATGTACAAGTGTTTTGCTGGCATGTATGTTTGTGCATAAGATCCATACCTCGTACCAATGATGGTCAAGAGAGGGTGTCAGATCCCCTGGAACTGAAGTTAGAGATAATTGTGAGACATTGTGTGGGTGCTGGGACTTGGACCCAGGTTTTTTAGAACAGCCAGTGTTCTTAAATACACTATCTCTCCAGCCCCTGGCCAAATGTTTTTTAGGTTTTTCTTTTATTGGGATATGGCTGACATCTTTCTCCTCATTAGACTTTGGGAAATGGCTTCTGAGAAGAAAAGGTAAAGTAGCATTTTTACCTCATCATACCAATAGTGTGCAATATCAGCATCCACATGGCTGTTAATGCTGACTTGGTCGTATGGGTAAGGTAGCCTCTCAGGATGCTCCAACGTAAAGCCAGGCTAGTCCCTGTTTCCATACAATACTGTAGAATGATGGAAGTTGCTGACACAACCCACAACTAAGGGATGGGGAATTGTGCCCAGTTTGAGCCACAAATATCTACTAAGCTATCTCAATTTTTTTTTTTTGAGATAGAGTCGATCTAAGCACATGGTTCTCAACCTGTGTGGGTCATGACCCTCTTTGGGGATCAGATGACCCTATCACAGGGCTCGCCTAAGACTATTGGAAAAGACAGATAAGATATTTACATTACGATTCATAATAATAGCAAAATTACAGTTATGGAGTAGCAACAAAAATAATTATGGTTGGAAGTCACCAGAAAATGAGGGACTGTATGAAAGGGTCACAGCATTAGGAAGGCTGAGACCAACTGCTCTATGTGGTCCTGGCTGTTCTGGAACTCACTATGTAGACTAGGCTAGCCTCAAACTGACAAAGATCCTCCTGCCTCTGCCTCCCACATGCTGGGGTTGAAGATGAGAACCACTAAGCCCGGCAGTTATCTGGGATTTTACAGCAAACCCTCCCTCTATTAATTTATTCACTTGTTTATATCCGAGTGGATGACTATTTATTTTATGCCTTTGCTTATAATCCAATATAACTTTTATTTTGTTCAAATTGTTTCAAGTTTGACTTATCCATTCTCATGTGTGTGTTTGTATGTGTATGTGTGTGAATGTATATATGTGTGTATGAGTTCATATGTGTATATGTGTGTGTATGAGTTCATATGTGTATATATGTGTGTATGAGTTCATATGTGTGTATGTGCATTCAGGTGTGTTTGCAGGACAACCTCTGGTGTCAGTCCTCACATTGTACCTTGTTTGACACGAGATCTGTTTGTCATTTTGTCACTGAGTGGCCAGGCTAGCCACTCATGAGCTTCTGGGAACTCTCCATCTCTACAGACTCTCCCCATGGAGCACTGCATTACAGATGAGTCTTACCATGCCCAGCTCTATGGAGGTGCTGGGGATTCCACCTCGGGTCCTCAGGCTTGCACGGCAACCACTGTATCCCCTGAATCATCTCTGAATCATCTCTCCAGCCCTTTTCATGCTTTACAGTGTCCTGCAGAGAGTGGATGTTTTAATAAGGCTCAATAGATTTCTGTCATAGATTTTCCTTTTACTGTTTTAATATTTTTTTAAAGATTTATTTATTTATTTATTTTATTTATATGAGTACACTGTAGCTGTCTTCAGACACACCAGAAGAGGACATCGGATTCCATTAAGGATGGTTGTGAGCCACCATGTGGTTGCTGAGAATTGAACTCAGGACTTCTGGAAGAGCAGTCAGTGCTCTAAACTGCTAAGCCATCTCTCCAGCCCCTACTGTTCTTATCTTTAAAATTCACTGCCACACCCAAGATCAATGTGCCTCCCCTCGTTTCAGGGGGATAGGGAGGCTAAGGTATTATACTTTAGATTTAGGTCTGCAGTTATTTCAAGTTTGGGGAAAAGTTTATAATCTGTGTCTTCACTGACTTTTCTGCTTCTGGACATCCAATCCCTGTGTGGTCCTTTGTTTAAATGACTATGCTTTCTGTGTGGATTTGCCTTTGTGCCTTCAAGAGATGAACTGAGGTTGCCCAGATGGTGCTCAATTTGTGGAGTGCTTGCTTAGCATGCACAAAACCTGCATTCCATCCCCAGCACTACATAAATCAAGTATGATGAAACACACCTATAAGCCCAGAACTTAGGGGGTAGGGGTAGGAGGATCAGGAGTTCAAGACAACCTCAACTATATGGTAAGTTCAAGGTTAGCCAGGGGTCCGTGAGATGCTGTTTGGGTCTGTTTCTGAGTTCTCTGTTTTTGTAACTGCCGTTTCTTTTGTAACGGCCGTCAGGTTCTGCTACTTTGTAAAGGCCAGCCGGTTCTGCTGCTCCGGTCCGCAGGTCAGGATCTAGCAAGAGAGAGAGTGGGGACGGAGGAAGGGGGAAAAAGGGGCGAGAGACGCAAAAGATAGATACAAGACAGAGTCCAGTGGAGTCTCTTCAAGTCTCTTCTTTATTCTCCTCTCTTCTTCTATATTCTCCTCACTCCTTCAGTCTCCTGACACCTCCCACCTTCTACCTTCTACCTCTCTACCTCCTTACTTCTTCCATCCATAGAAAGGAAATCCTGGGTATTTATACCCTTTACCACGTGACTTGCCCTCGTGGACAAGCTCAACTGAAGGCACTATGTCACGTGCCTTGTAGCCATGGATACCAGGAGCACCTTGCAGCTGGGGGCACTAAACAGTGTAACAAGATGTTCATCAGAGTGCGCTCAGCTATTGCAGGCTGTTGAAAACAAGTCTCTTGTCAGGGTATATGGCTCGAGATGGCTGTAAAGATGATAGCCACTTTGGGCTAAGAGTCGGCTCCCAACATGTTTTGTACCATTAAGCTATTATCTATGCCATCCTGTTTTGACTATGATAACTTTACTAGTGTCTTGAAGTCTATAGTCAGTATCTGTCCTGCCTTTGCATGTGCGCTTCAGGATCAGTTTGTCAATGACAAGGAAATATCTTCCTCTGGTTTTGACTGAGAGGTTTATATTGCCCACATGTTGATCCTCTTCACAGTTAGTTTGGTTTCTCCCAATTGTTGCATTTTATGCCACTGGAATGGCACCACTTTTAGTTTCAAATTCCAGTTCTTTTTTCCAGTGTGTGGGAGGGCAGTCAGCTTGTGCAGTGATAATGGCACCCCTGCAGCCTTGTGACACTCCCTCTATCTCCTCCATTGGAAGCGCTCTGCTCCTTCCTTCTCCCTATGACTAAGCCCAAGGCTCTAACACCCTGGCCCATTCACATCTCTGCCACTCCCTTGTTTCCCTTCCTTGAACATGCTCACTCCATCATAATGTTCAGACATTGTGGCCACTGTCTCACCCCCTACCCTGTTTCCCCAAACCTTCCGATTTTCACACATAAGTGCTTTGGGGGACCTACCCATTTTGAATGACAATGTAGGTGTTTCAAAGTCCTATTCAGATGTCCCTTTTGCTAGGAACCCCTCCACTTCTCAGTGTTCAGCATCAAAATCAGCCTCATTCTGCACAAGTTCCTCTGGTTCCCATCTGGCACCTGGAGTGCAGAACACTGGTCCGTGGTTCCACTGGGCCTGTCTCCTCCACTCCTGGGAGCAGAGTGGGGCATGTCTCCAGGCTCCAGAGGAGGCACTCAGTGATGCTTCTCAGTAGAGTAAATATAATTAGAGATCCTGCACAGGGAGCCTCGAACTCACTATGTATGGTCTTGGATTTACCCTTCCCCATTGTTGGTTGCTGTGTGCACCACTTCCCAGGGATGGAACCCAGGGATTCATGTGTGCCAGGCAGGCTCCACCCACCAGCAGAGCTCCACCCACAACCCTCTTTCACCTTTAGAAACCTTTCTCCATTCTTCTTTCCATATTTATTTCTCTCCTGGGGTTCTTGGGGTTCCCAGGCATAGAAGTTTAGGATTCACCATGTCCTGTGGCTATCCTGTTCTTTCTGGGGAGAAAGAGGAGGTTAAGTTACCATCAATTACAGACATGTTATCCACGTAATCCTGATTCCCGTGCACCGATTGGGTAGACAATGTCCCTGGTCCAAGAAAACATCTGGTCCTCCAGCTTACATAGTAAGGGGTGGTTCCAGGGGCAGCAGCTCACCAGTATCACCAAAACGTCCCTCTTGTCCTTCATACTTGTCAACTTCAGCATGTTAGCTTCTTCAGGCGAACTCACCTCTTGGCTATAAAACGGCCATAGCAAAGTTACCATAATAGCCTGGTACAATGGTGGAGAAAAGAGAGGAAAAAGACTTACCTTCCTTGGGACTCTTTCTTAAATGGAGAGAAATTATTCTAGAAACTCCTAGAACTATTTCCACTGACAGCTCAGTGACTACAATTGTATCCTATGGGCCCTTAGGGCAGGGTGAGGAGCAATCAGGATCTCACTCTGGACCCAGGAGGGGCAGGTGGATCCTAGACTAAAATGGGGTTTCTTTCATAGAATAAACACTGGAGGAAACCAGAAGTCTCAGCTATGCTGTCATTCCTGAGAGAATCGCTTCAGATCTAACTGCAGGAAGCCACATCAGGTCTTACAGCTAATAAAAAACAGAGCAGGATTCAAATCCACCTCTTCAAATCCCCAACTCTGCCTCTGCTGGCCAGCTGGACTTCATTTCAGATGGCATTTTCTAGAAAATAAAATGAGATAAAGAAACCCCTTTTCTTGGGGTGAACTAAGGCAATCTCTGAGCCTTTGCAGCCTGCCCTTCAGCTAGCCGTTTATACTTTTATTAAGTTATGACTAATGTCGGGTGAGGAGCTAGAGACTGCACCCTCGGGCTGAGAGCTTCAGACCATTCTAGAGTAAACAACATCCTCAGATTCTGTGCCGAGAGAAAATTCAGTCGTGGCCCTTTGTCTTTCTAAGCTCAGGGACTGGCAAGCAGGCTGCTGCTGGGCCCTGCTCGGGTTGAATAGAAAGGAACCTTCCAAAGCGGGCGGGCTGTTTTGGGAAAGTGGCTGCTAATGGGGCCTCGTGGGGCGGGGGCCAGGCGCAGACTGAGCAGTTTGCATATTGGCTTTTACAAACAACTGGCTCTGAGTCAGCGGTTAATGGAACAGGAATGGGGTTCCTGCCCAATGGTTTCTTCCAAACACCCATTTCCAATTGTAAGCATATCTCAGCCTTTCTTCTGGGGCTTGTTATGTCTCTGTGAGTGAATTGAAGAGGCAGGCCAGAGGGTGGGGTTCTGACTGTAGCTGTGTTCATCTGAAAATATTCTGAACAATGCTCTCCGAGGGAAGACCTCATTCAGACTCACCTTTAGGAGTCCTGGCTGGGAATATCATCTTTCTAGTCAGAAGGAGATATTTAAAGATCACAGTGTTTATACACTGGCTCTAGCTACATTTGGGGCAGATGTGAATTTTCTTCCTCCACAAAATGCAGACTGGTCAGGAGTAGTGCCTCCGGCTTGTAATCTCAGCCAGGGCAGAAGGATTGCAGCAAGTTTGAGGCCAGCATGTGCTACATAGTGAATCTGGGGGGCAGCCTGGACTACCCGGCAAGACCCTGTCTCAAAAGAAGAAAACAAACACAAGCTACAAATTCTATCTCAGAATCTATGCAGTACAATAATGCACACAGAGTCGGACTAAAGTTCAGACTAAAGTGTGAATGACTCTTGGCCCAACACTCTCCCACCTCCCCACCCCCACCCCAACAACATGAAGGCTCTTTTAAAACTCCGTGGGTAAATTCTGCTTCTGCATCTAGCCTGAGTTCTAAACAGTGATCTTTGTAGTCTGAGTTACTTATTCAATAAATACTTGCAAGGTACAGAGAGTATTAGAGGTATCATCTTAAGTAATAGTAGCAGCTCATATGTCCATGACTCTTCCCAGGGACCAGGAATCATTTTATCTTCCCAATAGGCCTAAGAAATTGGCAATATTATTTTCACTCCCATCATGTAGATGAGGAAACTGAGGCAGAGGAAATTAATGGGTTTGTCCAAGGTCACATAGCTAGAAAGTGACAGAACCTGAGTTTGAATCTAGGCATCTAATTCCTGAGCACTGTGCTATCTAACCTCTTTGAGAATCTGATAGTAAACAAAGGACAAAGCGTCCCATGGCTAGAGTGATGCTCAGTCGGTAGAGTGCTTCCTAGCATGCACAAATCCCTGGGTTCAGTCCCCAGTACCACATAACCACAGAGCTGATAGATAATACATGCTTCTGATCCTAGCAGAGGGCGGAGCTCCCAAAGTTCACGATCATCTTTGCCTACTACTGTGTGAAAAACTTTTCCTGGGGAGGCATGATACTCACATCTACTCACCCCCTAGGGAACCCAGGACAGACCAAAGTACAGATATCACCAAAAAACAGTTTGATGAACCATGGGTTTTAGTGGGGCCATCTACAGGAATTTGACTCAAGGGTTACTTACAGGAACAGAAGTGACTCAAAGACAGCTGCACCACTGAAGCCCACCCCAGTGTAGGTGACAGCCCACAAAGTCGGGAACAGGAAGCACACTGCACAGCCTGCAGGCATCTCAACAGGTTGTAAATGCCTCAGTTAGTCTAAGCCTCTTCCAGGCACCTGTGCTGGTCCCACTCCTTCCAGACAGTTGAGTTGGTCTGGTCTCAGAGCCTTCTTTGCAGCTCAGCTCTCCTTTCCCTTAGGGAGTGCCTTAGTCACTTTCTATTGCTGTGAAGAAACACCATGACCATGGCACTCTTATAAAAGAAGGCATTTTATTTTGACCTTGCTTACAAATTCAAGGCTTTAGGCAAACACGGTACTGGAGAAGTAGCTGAGAATTCTACATCCAGATCCACAGGCAGTAGAAAAAGAGAAAGAGAGACAATGGGCCTAGCTTGGGCTCTTGAAATCTAAAGCCCACCCCCAGTGACATATTTCCTCCAACAAGACCACACTTAACCCTACAATGACACAATCCTAATCATTCTAAGTAGTACCACTATCTGATGTCTAAAAATTCAAATATATGAGCCCACTGGGATTATTCTTATGCACACCACTACAGGGGGATTCTCAGCTTTTTTTTTTTTTTTAACTTATTCTGGTAGGAGGGTCCTAGTGAATCTGGTCAATTTCAGGGACTTCCTGAAGCTATTTTGAGTTGTTTCATCTTCTTGCTTAAAGAGCTTCCTGCAAGACAGAAAGTTTTGATCTCAGGGGAAAGCTGTTGTTACAAAACAGCTACATAGCAGGTCCAAGGCTCCCCTGAGTTACAACTAGACCTCCTGGTCTCAAACAAAGCAAACATCTTTACCCAGCTTTCATTCTGATTTGGGGAATGTTGGAAACATATATCTACATTATTTTCTTCACATGGTGACAATTCTGTGGAGAAATTCTCAGGGCAGCAGAAGGCTGAACAGAGGTCTTGAAAGTCACAATGGAGTCCAGTGTGTGATGAGGGACTGTAAGAGAGTTGAAGTCAGGAGGATGGCTGGATAGGCTCCTTTGCATTTAATAGAGCATTCTGCTGCACAGTGACAAAAAGATGGGGACAGAGAAATTTAAGAGAAAGCAGTACCTGGGTAGGAGGTGGTTCTGCTGGGCAGATGGGGGAGAATGGTGGCTAGAGCCAGGACTAGGGGTGGGGAGTATTGATGAGGAGATGCTGGACTGGGGTCCAGCTTGGTGGGGTGGGGCCTAGAGAACTTGCCAGTCAATATGAATGATAAAAGGGATAAGGGAAAAGATTCCAAGAGTGCTCTCCAGATTTCAGCTTGAACCATTAGGTAAACCAGGGTGCTTGGAAAGAATATGTATGTTTATTTCACGTGGCATTTGCTTCCATCTTCTAAGTTTATGTTCAAGCACCATGCAACCAAGTTACCAAAACACACACACACTTATATGCATACATACACATACGTACATACACACGTGTACATACACACATGTTTTAAGTATGTTTACAATTCTATGTTGGACCATAGCCATAATTACCTTGAGTCACGTATAGCTGGTGAACACCCATGAGAACCCTTGGACTGCAGGTTGGACACACTTAGTGTAAACAGTGGTACCTCTTACTGAGTAGGAAGAGAAAGGAGAAGGAAAAGGAGAAAGAGGAAGAGAAGGAGAAAGAGGAGGAAGATAGGGAGAGAGGGTTTGGTTTTGCATGGTTGTGGTGGGCATGAGGATGTTGAATCTCAAATCCTGTCTTGGATGTCTAAACTTGAGATATCAGGAGACTGGACCTTTCACATGGACATTCTCAGCATGTAGGCCAACAGGATCTCCTAAGGGCACATCAGATAATTAGATTTCCTGTGTGGGAAATATTGCATCATGGTGCTTGAGGAATATAGACACCGAGGACCTTTGAGACTTAAAATGTGTTTGGTGAGGCTATGGAAGTGAGTGCTTCATTCACTGAAATTTAAATATCTGTGTAAAACCCCACAGACCAACAAAGAGACAAGCAGAAAAGTCAGAAAAAGACAGACGCCCCAGCCTTCAGAAAGCCCAGCCTTGTAGCTATAGTTAAACATTTCCATTGCCTGTCAGTTCACTGGAGTGTGTGTTTGAGGTCACCTATATTTTTCTGATGTCTTATGGAGAATTATACAGAAGGGCAGTTGGATGTATTTGGAGACAGGGGCTGAGTAAGGTCTGAGGAGATGACTCAGTGGGTAAGAGCACTTACTCCATAAGCATAAGGATCTGAGTTTGAATCCCGAGTGCCCACATAAAGTGAGCATACCTACACCTGCCTGTAACCCCTGCACTGGGGATGGAAGCCTCAGGCTCAATGGGAGGCCCTGTTTTAAAGAAATAAGGCAGAGAGCTACAGAGGAAGATACCAGATATCCTCTTCTGTGGACTATATGCAGGGCATGCACACCAACATACATACATACATACATACACACACATACACACACACACACACACACACTCATACAACATACATGTTAGAGTCAACTGGCCAGGAACTTCCTAAAGTTAGTGTTCCCTTAAGGTAACACCTGCTTCTCTATTTTGGTGCCACTGACTCATTCCCTGTCTAGCTATAAGTGGGTAAGTAGTCCCCTGTGCTTCAGAGCTCTCCGGAGTCTAGGCTGCAACCTAGACTCAGAACTGAGAACTGAGTCGATAAAAGAATAAATAAGATGGAAAGATGGGCCATTGCTTTCATTAAGGTTGATTGCTGCTGCCGTATTAGTGCCTTCAAACCTCCCAGTGACCAACACCCTCAGAGAAAATGACCTTTGTGTACTTAATTGGTGAAAAGTGAGAGGATGTGAGGTGCGGCTTTTAGGAGGAGGAACCCAAGGTCAACATCAAGTGCTTCCTGCACTGCTGGGCTTGAGAGTAAGAATCTTCCCCCTCAAAGTCCATAAGGGGATTGTGTGCTTGAAGGAGTGGGGCTGTAGGTCACTAAATCATTCTAACATTCCTTTTGCTAATTTGTACTGTAGGTTTCCAGTATTTGAAAAGTGAAAAGAAATGAGTAGTCAGGTTGCCAAGATGGCTCAGTGGGTAATGGTGTATGCTGCCAAGCTAGCTGACCTAAGTTTAACTCCTGCATTCCATATGATAGAGGGAGAGAAGCTACTCCTACAAGTCCTCTGACCTCCATAACACACACACACACACACACACACACACACTGGAAGTCCTTCCTTTTCAGCTGAGGATACAGGACTGTAAAGTGGAAGTGCCAGAACTTAGTCCTAGTCATGAGAACCAAGGAGCCCAAGCCAGAGCCCAGCACCCTGGATGTTCCCACACAGCCGCTGGGGATACGGAGGGAGGATTGTCCACAGAATGTCTCAGGGAAGGCAGGATGGTTAAACTGCACATGGAAAGGACTTAGGAGATAACAGGCTGAAATTGATAACCTCCTTCCTCCTGTCCACAGTGAGGAAGCATCGTGAGCCCTGGAGGAAAGACAGATGCCAAAGACAGAGAGGCCTCAGCAAGCCACTGTGCTCACCCTACTCCTGTTTGTTCCAGAATCTTCTCTAGGAGAAGATGGATCTCTGCATTTATGGCTCCCCTTTTCTCAGGAAAGCGAGAAGAATGACAGGCAGAAAGTTGAGATTAAAGGGACAATTAGGCTATCATAAGGAAGAGCCTGAGGGATCGATGGCAGGCTGGGGAGAAACTGTGAGCTGACTGAGGAAGGAGAAGCATCTCCTCAACATCAGTATTGATGATGAATCTTGTAGAGTCCTCTTCCACCCAATCCATCCTTCCCCAACATGTGACCAGGCTCTCCATTGTCTTTCAGTGTCCGAGTTCCAGGAGGAAGGAATGAACGCCATCAACCTGCCTCTTAGCCCCATCTCCTTCGAGCTGGACCCCGAGGACACTATGCTGGGTAACTGTCCCTCTTGTCTCTAAAGTAACTTAATGCCCACAGTTTAGGCACCCCTACCAAACTCCTTTTCTTTTTCTAGCTCTCTTTCTAGTTTTAGGATTTTTTTTAATCTTAAGAATTTATTCTGTAAGAATTCCATACACGTATTGATGAAATACGATTTACCCACTTCTGCTTTCTCTCTAACTCCAAAACCCCCCAAACATGTCCTCCTTCTCAACCTCGTCTCTTCTCCCTTCTCTTCTTAACGACCCTCTAAGTCTAACTGATGCTGCACACATGCACAGCTGTGGAGCTACCCACTGGAACACGGGCAACCACAAGGGAGGCACCACCACAGAACCATTCTCCCTCCCTCAGAGACCACCAACTGCCTAAAACTCCTTAGCAAGTGGTGGGGTCTCCAGAGCCCCTCCTCCTTCCATGCTGGATGGTTGGCTTAATCTTGTGCACATCTCGTTCAGGTCACCACAGCTGCTGTGAGTTCATAAGTGTAGTAGCCATGACATGTCCAGAGGACACTACATCAGACCACTCCACTCCAGCCTCTCTGGCTCCTACATCATTGTCCTCTCTTCCTCAGCGTTCCCTTGGGGCTGAAAGCTCACAGTTACTTATCCCCAGTATTATCGCCAGTTAGGCTGAGGCTGCTCTCAATCTCTGTGAGCGAAGCTTCCTTGTGCAGTAGGCAGCATTCAACAGAGACCCTGCTTTCTTTTACAGAGGAGAATGAGGTCCGGACAATGGTCGATCCAAACTCACGCAATGACCCCAAGCTTCAAGAACTAATGAAGGTAAGAATCAGTAAGGACAGGTTCTGGGAGACTTTCCCACAGCCTTCCGGCCTTGGCAGGAGTCGTGACAGCCACTGCAAGGAGAGCAATGTCACATCACAGTCCCTCAAAGGAACTTGTTAAGTCAAAATCAGAAACAGCTCCATTCTCCAGGTGAGGAAACTGAGTCTCAGGAAGCCAAGTGATTGTTTATTGTCTAACTGGTTTAGAGAGATGGAATTGGGGGCTGGGAGTGTGGCTCTGTTAGTAGAGTACTCCCCTAGTGTGTACACAGCTCTGGTTCCACCTCACCACAGCATAACCTGGCACATGCCTGCAATCCCAGCGCTTGGGAAGTAGAGGCAGAAGCATAAGAAATCCAGGGTCACCCTGAGCGACATAGAGAGTTTGAGGCCAGCCTGGAATAAGGAATGGAGTGGGGGAGGGAGAGGATGTGTGTTGTATCTGGCACTTTGGCCATCATCTAGTAACTCCTCTTGTCCCCTGACCTATGTCCCTCCCTTTGTTCCCAAGCCTCACTTAAAAACAGAAAAGTGAATAGCTAGTCCACAAGTCCACTTATGGTGTCTTCCTGCTTGAAGCCTGCCTGTAGTTTCCTATCAAGTGCAGCAGCCTCAGGTGGCAGTTGTGTCTTTGCTCTGGCACTCTCTGCAGCCTCAGATAATCTTTGCAGTAACACAGGGACAGCTGGCTTCTAGCTGCAGCACTCCCTGTCCCCAGGCCTCTGCTTAAGCAGCTCCCTCCATTTAGATTGCCTCTGGCTTCCTGTATACCACTTCCTCCAAGAAGTCCTTTCTAATGGCCATCGCTATGACGCAGTCTCACTGTACAGCAATGGCCCCTTGGCTTTAGAGTGTTAGTGCCGTCTCCACATGCTCCAGCTCTTGAGGGCTGTGCTGCCCCCTCCTCCTTCTCTCTCTTCTAGCCTTCTAGCCAGTGAACTCCTTGGGGTTAGAGACTTCCTTTTCTTTGTCATCATCATATCACCAATGTCTAGCCAGCATGCTATGGATAGTGTGCTATGGATACGAAATCCTAGCCTTCATGACAGACCCTCTCATCTTCTCTTCAGAGACTCCTCACAAGCAAGGCTCTGGGGCAGCATCTATTCATTGCTGCTTACTTCTGTGTGCTCTCTGCCTGGGTAGGACCTTGTGATGGTTACTTTTGATTGTCAACTTGATGGAATTTAGAATCTCTGTGCAAAAAGAAAAAAAATTCTCTGGGCATGTCTGTAAGATATTGTCTAAGTTAGGTTATTTTAGGAAGACCCACTCTAGGTGTGGACAGCACTATCCTGTGAGCTGAGGTTCCAAGCTAAATAAAAAGGAGAAGAAAGCAAGCTGAACACCAGCAGCCATCTTACTGTGCTTCCTGACTGTGGGTACAACATCACCAGCTGACAGGAACTACCTTACCAAGTACCATAAAGGCAGAGGCTCAAAGAGGTAACTAGCTTGCCTCAGACTCACAGATGACAGAGATGAGCATGCACAAGTTCAGAGATGACAAGAGTGTTCACGTGTACAGGGCTGTGAGTCAACCACAGTTCGTAGAGGGGCAGGCACACATATATCATGGACATCAGAGGGATGCAGACACATGTGGACACAGCTGTAGATGACAGTGGTACACACACACAAGTCAGTAAGTGGGGCTTGGGTTTGACCCATTTGCATAACTCTAGAGTCTATACTCTTGCCTGGTTTGAAGCCTATCCCTTTGGAGGAAGGCTCGGTAGGGACAGGGAAGATTATCAGAGTCACCAGTAGCACCCACACTAGAAGAGCTAACCCCTCATGTCTTAGTTACGGTTTCTATTGCTGTCATAAAACACCATGATTATAAACAACTGGGAAAGGAAAGGTTTGTTTTAGCTTAGAGTTGGTGGTCCATCACTGAGGGAAGTCGTGACAGGAACTCAAGCAAGGGAGGAACCTGGAGGCAAGAACTGATGGTGAAAACACTGTTCATTGGCTTGCTCCTCAAGGCTTTCTCATCCTGCTTTCTTATAGAACCCAGGACCACCACACCAAAGGTGTCAACATCATAATGAACCTGGCCCTTTCCAGTTCAATCGCTAATTGAGAAAATATCCTATAGGCTTCTTACAGTCAAATCGTCTGGAAGCATTTTCTCAATTGAGGTTCCCTCTCAGATGACTCTAGCTTGTGTCAAGCTGACAGCAAACTAGCCAGGGCATTCTGCAAATGCACGGGATACTGGGGCTCACTCCTCCCTACCATTTGCATACTGGTCCCATGCCCGCTCTGCCGATTTTAATTATCTACCTAAGAAAGCTAGTTTCCAAACAGATGTGCAGCAGCCCTTCTCTGACTCTGGCACTCTCTGTAGGTGCTCATCGACTGGATCAATGACGTATTGGTGGGAGAAAGAATTATCGTGAAGGACCTCACTGAAGATCTCTATGATGGCCAAGTCCTACAGAAGCTCTTCGGTAGGAGAGGGGAGACTTGGGAATGATGGCTGGCTGAGAGGCAGTCCCAGGTCACAGTGACCCACCTGAGAGAGGTGGACAGAGTGGGACGGAAACATGGGGGCTTTAACTGCCTTCTCGGGGTACTGCTTTATGTGATGGAATGCTGTGGGGAATCTTTTGGAACCTCATCCGTCTGCTCCCTGGCTATCCAGGGTCATCAGCTGAGTTGATGAGGAGCCCCCATTGCAGGGATACAAACCACACCTCACCCTTCAGAAACTGCCTCACACATATGCTTGAGTAGCCCCTTGTATTTTTAGAGTTTTGTGGCTGGAGTATGTGTGTGCATGTGTGTGGGGAAAGGCAAGGAGAGTTCTGGGGTGATCTTGGTAGAGAATGGATGAAATAGGCTTCCTTTCTCATCTTCTTTGTCTGGGGCCCACACCAACCCAAGATTCTAATTCCTATGTCTGGCTGTCTTTTAGCCACCTCTCCAGGGGTGCACTTTGGATTGAGTATGCCCTTCTAGAGAAGTAATTCTCCTCCTTGCCAACAGCCCCCTGGTACAGTGTCACCAAGATGTCCTCCTTCCTTAGAGACCTCTCCTCAGTCAGCTGCTTTGCTATTTTTAGTCACTTCTCCTCGTTTGTCTGAACAGTTGAAAAGCTTCTGGTCTTGTGTCTACTCGTCTCATCCCACCTCTTCTGGTCTGTCACCTGCTAGCTGCAACACCTGGTTAAATGACAGGCCCCATCTACCCTCATCTAAAACTCCCAACGGCCCTTTCTAGCTGATCACCATCCAGACCACTTAGCCCAGCCCTCAGGACATCGGATCCTCCTCCCCACCCCTCCCCCACAACTGTCTGTAGCTTCTCCTCCAGACACCTCTACACACATGGCTCACGTGACAGGGCATGACAGGTGAAGTAAGTGGCTGTTCTCGCTGTTGGTGTTTCCATTTTTATGTCCACCACAGTACATTATTTCCTATGCCATGTGTTCAGCCCGATACTTCAGTCTTGTATCTGTCTCTAAGGCCCTTCTTCCTCCACCATCTGCCAAGACACACCATTATTGTTCATTCTTCTGGACTCAGGGGTTCCCTTTTACACCCTGTGCATTATGGTCACATGTGGAAGACAGAGCTGTGGATTCTCCTATGCTTATCCCCTCACCCCTATATCTGTCTAAGTGGAAAATGTGAGTGTTCAATTTTATATAATCTAAAATACTCCAGTATCTGAAAGCTGCACACTGGCATACACGATGAGTTGTGATCAGTGATGGTGTGCTAGAACTAGTATGTAAAACTGCCTTCAGCTTGGCATGGCGGCACATACCAATAATCCCAGCACTGTGGAGGCTCAGGCAGCAGGACCCTTGTAAATTTGAGGCCAGCCTCGGCTGTATAATGAGTTTATGTAAAACATACCTTTAGGCTTTGTATTGCTACTGTAAATGTATATGAGCCATTAAAGAATTTTGTGTTTAAGACTTAAATCTTGTCCCTAAAATGTCATATATATATACATATATATATGTATATGTGTATGTATATATATATGTATATATATGTATATATATATATATGTATGTATATATATGCATCCTGAAATCTAAAGAAAAAATAGGTATCTGAAATCTGAAAAAAAAAATTTCCCAAAAATTTGAGGTAAGGGATATTTAGCTTGTATAGTATGCACATATCTGTATATATGCACATATATGTATACATGTTTCTACATGCATCCCTTATCTTATGTGTTGGTTGTAGCTGTGTAAGTAAACACATGTGGCTTACCACCATGAAGTCATAAAGTAGGACATATTTATTTTTTCCAGGTTTCTCTGGCTCTGTCAGGCTGCCTTGCACACCACCTAGCACTTAATCAATGTACATTAGGTAAATGAATGAATGGCTGATATAAAATCTAGTAATTTCTTGGAAGCTAAACTGATTTGGTACTCAAACATCAATATTAATGAGTATTAATATTTAAAGGTTGTAAATGCTAGCTGAATACAAAATGGGAAGGTTTTGGCACATGTAATCATGGAGAAGATATGAGCTTCACTGAGCATGTCCCCGGTGGCTGCAGCTGTTGGCCCCTCCAGCACGATTTCTAATCAGCCTCAGAAGCTGCCTCGAAATGTCCTATGCTAGGCTCTTGGAACAAGAATGGAACGTGGCCACAGAGTCATCTTGCCTCCAGGGAAGGGTTACAAAAGAGCCTGACATCACATCTGTGTAACTCCACATCAGGCGTCCTGTATGGATAGGTCAGATGACGTGAGATGTCCTTCTTCATGTCCCGAAGGTGAATCACAACAGGAGTCATGCTCCTCATGTGAACTTCAGTTTAGTCCTCTGTAGGTGTAAGGTTGAGCACACACATTCCAGACCTATAGGCAGGATGCCCAGATGGAAGGAACCATTGTGCAGCATAATGAATCTCATCAAAGCCCCTGAGACAGAGACAGGTGTGAATGACCCCTGTGACCTTAAGCTCCCCTCCAGTCTTTTGTCTTCCTTCTTCCCTAGCCTAGTTTTTTCAAAAGAGCATTTGGCACTCTCTGCATCTGCTACCATTGCTAGCCACTCCCTCCTGGCACCTGGCATGGCAGCCACCTCCCCATCTTTCTGTCAAGTTTCCCTGCTGCTGACACCTGCTGCTGTCTTCTCTCAAGGCTCTGCTTCTTCCAGTCATGGTTGGAGTTTCTCAGTGTATTAGTTACTTTTCTGATTGCTGCAGCCAAATACCTGGTAAGAAACAGCTTAAAGGAAGAAGAGTCTGTTCTTGCTCACAGTTGGGGGGAACACAGCCCATTATAGCAGAGAAGACATAGTGGCAGGAGCATGAGACAGCTGGGCAATTGCATAATACACAATCAGTTAGCAGAGAGAGACGAAGATTAACCAGAGACTCATCGTCCATCTGGGCTCTTCTTCCTTCCGAGTTCCTGGGTGCTTCTACCGGTTCCTGCGATTTCGACCACTGATGCTACCATGATGACTCTCACAGCACTCCAGAACAGCATTCTCCCCGAAACTGCCAACCTCATGTTTAACTGTCTTCAAAAAAGACAGTTCTACCTGAATGCCCCTCAGCTGCCTTGCCACCAGCCTGTTCCAAACAAGCTGCTTCCCTTCTTTCTCCCCACGGAAGTCATTCCATTTCCACTCCAGTGGTGGGTTCACTGTGCACAGCTGGTTGCTCAGATGAAATTCAGTCGTCCATACTGCTCATTTGCCTTCATCTACACACGTCCTGGCGACTGTTCTCCCATCTACTGTGTATCAGATCCATCTGATCTCTCTACAGGCATGCAAAGCCTCGTGAACAAGCTTGGCTTAGGCAGATGGGCAGGGTTTGCTCTCTACATCATTCTACAGCCACTTTGGCTTAGAACAGTGGTTCTCAACCTGTGGGTCCTGGCTCTTTGGAGATCAAACAACCCTTTCACAGGGGTCACCTAAGACTATCGGCATATCAGATATGTACACTAGGATTTATAACATTAGCAAAATAAGTTATGAAGAAGCAATGAAAATAATTTTATGGTTTGGGGGGTCACCACAACACAAGGCACTGTATGAAAGGTTCAGGCCATTAGGAAGGTTGAGAACCGCTAGCTTAGAACGTCTTGTTTACTGTTAGCGCCATTGGTTCCATCCTTTGTTCCCGTACATCATTTCTTGCCTCCGTTGCATGCTGGAGATATTCCGTATCTTTCTACATCTCACTACTCTGCTCAACACTTAAACGAACCCGTGGGACATTTGTCACTTTCTTTCTAAACTTTGTGACTTGGAACTAATTTTAGGCTTCGGGTCACAAAGTTTGTACAAGGAATTTCCACATATTGTTCACCTAAACTCCCATATGTTCACAGTTGACCCAACCATCTCTTCAATACCAAAACTGAAAGAATAATCTTAAAAAGCTCTTTAACCAAATTACAGGCCTCCTTTGAATACACTATTTCCTTGTTTTACATTGTTTTTTTTAGGTTTATCTATTTTTACATTTCATGTCTGTATTTTTGCCTGTGTGTATACATGCATGCCAGATGCATACCTGGTGCCTGGAGATGCCAGGAGAGGGCATTGGATCCTTCAAACTGAAGTTAGAATAGTTGTAAGCTACCATGTAGATTCTGGGAACTGAACCCAAGTCCTCTGCAAGAGCAGTAAGTGCTCTTAACTGCTGAGCCATCTCTCCAGCCCCCAAGGATGCGATCAGTACTTTCTAAAATGATGCTCAATTTCAGCATCCCAGCTTACATGCTTTAGCTGGCAAGTCTCCTTTGCTCTTGAGTCCACAGTGGTTTCTCTGTCACTCCTTGTCTTTCATGAGGTTGTGCGTCTGAAGAATACTGGTAGGCAGTTATGCGGGGTGATGGTTACATTAATACTACTACACAGTTTGGGGAGCCAGTCCCCCAAATGACCCACCCTTCCCAGTGCCTACTAGGGAGCACTTGTAGTCACCATGACTTGTCCCAGGGGGCATGCACTCACATGACTTACGGTGGTCTCTGTCAACTTTCTTCACTACAGTCTTACCACTTTTCCTCTTTGTGATTAATTTATTCAGGGAGAAATACCTTGAGATCATGGAGATCATCCTCTCTTAACTCTCTGCTTTAATCATGCAGTTGTGTGCTGGGGATGAATCTCCTTTTCCTTCCCTCTGCTACATTTATTCGTGGGAATTGTCTTGCAAGGAAGAGCTGGAATGTTATCAGTTTATTCAGCTATTTCATTCTGTCGATATGGACAAAAGATCTTTGTGCATTGGTTGCTGGGAACACTCTCCCATTGGCTCCTGGAGTCTTTTGGTATGCAGCTGAAGCCTCGTGATGTTTTATTGATATGTCCTTGCATTATGGCATCATGAAGTAGTCTAGGATTGTATGGTATTTTCTGTACTCTGGTAACCACTTTTCCAAAGGGCCTAGATTTTTTTTTAACGTAGAATGGCATTTATAGATCAGGTTCTGGGCCTATCACTGGGTGTTTTAACTTGTTCTCTGCAGCATAAATAATCAAATTCTCATTGGACAGTATGAAGATAAGTCAAGCATCGTTAGAAACTGAGCCTCCAATATCTGGGGCTTGAGTGCTTCAGTGCTAACTTGGTTGGGCCTGGAGAGCAGGAGCAGCCATGTGGATGACATCATGGGAAAAAGATTGAGAAAGAAAGTGAGCAAGGTGCCAAGCAAGAGCAGTGATGTCATGACTGAGGGTCCTGTGTGCTTGATGGTGATGCTGGCAGCCTGGAAAAGACAGGTGACCTGGGATGGAAATGACCCTCTGTATGTGCTCTGCTCAAGAGCCCCTTAGATGACAGCATCAGACCTGGCTCACTGGTGTCTAGCTTGCTTACAGAAAAATGGCCTTTCTCAGAGCCCCCAGGCATTTGGGGGATGGTCTCTCCACTCCTTCTGACCTCACTGCCTTCTCGAGTGTCCACTGCTATGTCTGTTTTCTGTGCATTTCTCTCTTGTGCTGGCAACAGATTTTTGTGTAGGTTTTCCTTAAAGCACAGAGACAAAGATCTGGTGGAAAAAAGTTTATAGGTGTCTTAGAAATTATAGATGAACCAGGCCTTGGGGTTTAACTTGGTGACAGAGTACTTGCCTACCATGTCCAAGGCTTTGGGTTCAATCGGTCCCTAGTACAAAAAAAAAAAAAAAAGAGGAGGAGGAAGAAGAGGAGGAGAAGAAGAAACCACAAAGCCAAAAAGCAGAAACAAAATATAAATAACCAAGTAAGTAATATAAAAGGAAAAACTAATTAGATTCTATCAGAGAAGCCAGGTATGGTGATGGAAACTTTTAATCCTAGCACTCGGGAGGCAGAGGTGGGCAGATTCCTGAAGGTTCAAGGCCAGCCAGGTCAGCACAGAAAGTTCTAGGATAGTCAGTCAGGGCTACACAGAAAGATCCTGTCTGTCTCAAAATACAGAGGGGTGGGGGGAGAAGGAGAGAGACTATTACTGATAGGCTGGGTGTGTGCCTCAGTTGGTAAAGTGCTTGCCTAACATGCACAAAGCTCTGGGTTCCAGCCTAGCACACATACAGAGCATGGAGTCACCTACCTGTGAACTGCAGCATTTGGGAAGTAGCGGAGACAGGACAGGACAATCAGGATTTAAAGGTAATCCTCAATTAGATATGAGTTTGAGGCTGGTCTGGACTACATATTAGACTAGCAATCCTCAACGTTTCTAATAAGATCCTTTAATACAGTTCTTCATGTTGTGGTGACCCCCCCACCATAAAATTATTTCATTGGTTCTTAACTGTAATTTTTAATTTTGCAACTGTTATGAATCATAATGTAAATATCTTATATACACAATATCTGATATGCGACCCCAGGTTGAGAAATGCTGTATTAGACCCTGACTCCCAAAATAATTAATAAATAAAAGATATATTAATAAAAACAACTGCTCTGATTGTAACCTGGGCCCTTAGAGCAACCAGATGACAGTTTGACCTAAAATCACCCTCTCCAGGACACTGAGGCAAGAGCATTTATCCTGAGGTTCCTTTGTCCATTGCACAAAGTAAAAGATTTCAGCTGATTTTCTAATCTGTGGTGGAAGAAGAAGGAGCCTTGGGCTGGAAGTGGGAACAGGAAGCATCAGGTGAATAGCAGGGCACAGGGAACTCTGAGAAAGACATCCCAAAGGTCTGACATCTGCACTGTGGCAGCTCTTGCTGATACTGGCCATCTCTCTGACCCATCTTTTTATGGGAATAGCATCAACCCTTCAAAACCTCAAATCAAGACTGTCCTAACCCCAGGCAGAGGAGGAAATACCTTGCTGTTCTGTGACACTATTCCTAAGGAGATGTGAACAAGTGTTTACTCACCCCAGATAGGGAACCAATAAGAGACTGACGTTCAGATACCACCAAAGTCTCACAAGTTCAGATACCACCAAAGCCCGCTTGGTGAAACTATGAGTTTTGTTGGGGTTACTCACAGGACCAGAAGTGACTCAAAGACAGCCACATCACCAAAGCCCACCCCAGCAAGGTGACAGCTCATGAAAGCTGGAGCACACTGCACAGGCTGTAGGCGGCTCTGCAGGTTGCAGAGTATCTGTGTAGCTCAACTGGTCTCTACTTCTCAGAGGCAGCTTACATTGTCCGCAAGTCTTCCAGGCAGCGGCTTGTCTAAGAATGATCTATGGAATTCTCATACTAGTGAATCTGATACGTTCCAGTGACTTCCTGAAGTTATTTTGAGTTGTTTCATTTCTAACCTTAAAGAGCATCCTGCAGGGTAGGATGTTTCACCTTCCCTTAGGACATCCACTTGACAGGAAAATAAAAGATTTTAACCTGAAAGAACACTGCTACACAACACTCTCTGGCCATGCTCAATAGTCATCCACTCTTGGGATTCCTCTCTTCTGAAGTGGCTAAAGGAGACTACATCCTCAGTTCCGCCAGAGGTTGCTCTTACCCTATGTCATCTCCAAGGAAACACTGGGACATGTTTCCCAGCATCGCTGTTGTATACTGAAGTCCATGGTCACTTCATTATATTTTCACATACACACACATACACACCAGACACACTCAATACACCCACACCTAGCCATTGGACAGCATGGAAGAAGGAGACACACAATTCCAGGAAAGTCAGAGACCTGGTGATGCTCCTCAGGTCATCCGACAATAGCCCCTGTTCTTTTTTATTTGGTCTCTTAACTCAGGGTGACTGTGGAGGTCTTTTCACTGTGTTTTATTAGACCATAGTGCACACATGTGTGTACATATACGTATACCTATACATATATGCATAATTAAATGCATATATGTGATAAAAATGTTTTGCAAAGGAGAAAGGGATAGAAGGGGAAGAAGAATGGGAAAAGCAATACAAATAGAAAGTCAACTAAAGTGGCTCAGATGACAACTAGCTCAGTGCAGGTGACCACTAGTGAGGGTGAACCCTAGTACAGATGAACC
Source organism: Grammomys surdaster (assembly GCF_004785775.1). Lineage (NCBI taxonomy): Eukaryota > Metazoa > Chordata > Mammalia > Rodentia > Muridae > Grammomys > Grammomys surdaster. Next base: position 5,632,445 of record NW_021604629.1, read on the forward strand.
CTAGTGCAGATGAACCCTAGTGCAAGTGATTCCCAGTACAGGTGAACCCCAGTGAGGATAAACTCTAGTGTGGGTGACCCTAGTGTGGACAACCCCTTGTGCTAGCAACCCCTAGTGTGAGTGAACCCTAGTGTGGGTGAACCCAGGTGTATTGCAAACATAGTCCATAGAAATTACTTTATCCATTTTTTTAAAATGTAATGAATGTGTCCCATATGTTTGCAAACTAAAGTGGTTTTGAATAGTTGAATAGCTGGGGACTCAGTGCTATTGGAAAGGGGGTTTTAGTATTTGTAATTCTTTAAGGGTATAATAAATGTTACAACTCCATGAATTAAAGCAGTAGTTCTCAACCTTCCTAACACTGTGACCCCTTAATAGTTCGTCTTGTTGTGGTGACCTCCAACCATAAAATTATTTTGTTGCTACTTCATAACTATAATTTTGCTACCATTATTAATCATAATCTGATATGCAGGCCCTTGAGACCCACTGAGTTAAAGCATATGGATCATCTTGTTGTTCTGGGAATTGACTGCACTCTGAACGCCTTCACACTTCCTGAATTTGTTGCATGCCATTCCATTGTTCTGTAAAGCCGATCTCTGCAAGAACATCTTTGTATTCTAACTAAAAGCAAGGAAACAGTCACAAAGCAATACACCTGAGGACATTCTAAACCACATCTTATCTATTTGAAGATCATATTAGCACTTCCTAAAAATTAACCAATTACGATCAGTTTGCAGAAGCATGGAATTGTATGAGAAATGGCTTCCCAGGAAAATAATGCTTCAGCAATAGATTTGTAAAGACCCAGCTAATATTACCCTAAGAACAGAAGAGGAAAATTAGAAATCTGGGAGGGGGGATCTTTAATTCCCTGGCACCATGGAGGAAAATCACTATGTAACTGTAGAAATAATTCAATGGGAGGTGGCTCAGTTGGTTAAGTACTTGGCTGCACAAGCATAAGAACCTGAGTTCGGATACCAGCACCCATATAAAAAGCTGGTTATATCAGTTTCTGTATGTCATCATGCCTGGAGACTGGAGGCGGGAGGATTCTCTGGGGCTCGCTGGCAGTCTAGGCAAATCAGTGAGCTCTAAGTGAGAGGCCCCGTTTCAAAAAGTATAATGGAAGGCAATTGAGGAAGATACCTCAGGCCTCCACATGTACACATACAGAGGCACACACACAGAGAGACACATATACACATGCACACACAGACACATACATACTCATGCACACACATACACATATACACATACATATAAAGATACACACACCATAGAAGGAAAGAAGGAAGGAAGGAAGGAAGGAAGGAAGGAAGGAAGGAAGGAAGGAAGGAAGGAAGGAAGGAAGGAAATAAAGAAGGAAGGAAGGGAGGAAGGAAGGAAGGAAGGTGGGTCTTAACTGAAGTAAAGCAGTGAAAGAACTAATGAGAAGAGATTTGGAAAGACAACCAGACACAAGAATAAATCGTGTGAGGTGGGCTCTTATTCTTGTCAGCAACCATCAGTTAGTTGAACACAGGGGATGTTTTTTGCAAACAGAGGCAGGGACGAACCCTGGCTGAATACCTACAGAAGATGGTCAAACAGAGACAGGGATGGACCCTGGCTGGATACCTACAGAGGATGGTCAAATGTGCAATAAGTTCTATACAGTACATATGAATTTTTTTCAAAAGAGTGACTTGACCCTAGAAATCATCTGTGCAGAAAACAGTGGTGGAAATATGCATGTGTACATATATACTATAATCTCATTCTTAAATTTTATTTAGATTTGTTTTAAAATGTGTATGCATATATATGTGCATGAGCACAGACATTCCTGCTACTGTATGTAATTGGAGGTCAGAGGTCAGAGAACAACATGTAAGAGTCTGTGCTCTCCTTCTACCTTTACATGGGTTCCAGGGATCAAACTCAGGTAGTCAGGTTTGCATTGTCAGATGCCAAATGCCTTACCCACTGAGCCACTTTGACAGCCCCCAGGTATATATTTCCTATTGTCTGTCTATCATTTTAACAAGAACAAAGCCAGGTGTGATAGCGCCTGCCTTTAAACCCAGCATTTGGGAGGCAGAGACTGGCACCAATGTGTGTGATCTCAAGGCCAGCCTGATCTACATAGTGAGTTCTAGGTCGACCAGAGCTACACAGCGAAAAAGAAAGAGGAAGGAAAAGAGACTCAGAAGTGGAAAGTGTTCGCCTTAGAGGTAGCCAGCAGAAGGCTGTGGGTATGAACATCCACAGGCTGGGCTGGCAGGCACCTGGCTCTCACACGCTCATCCTCCTGCCATGCCAACCTTCTGCGGAGGAGGCACTCACAGCAATCTAGCCAGCAGCTTTTCCTCCAGGTCAAGCTCAGGCTTCCAACTTTACCATCATAGTGTTTTGTGTAATCCTTCCCAGGGCATGCAGTTTCAATGTATGAAAAAAAATAGCTTGCTTCTAAGGAAGGACAATTCCAGTGTCATCAAGAAAGAGTGGAGGATGAGGGGGTGGCGGGAGACAAATTTTCCCTTTCTTTAAAAAGAAAGGATCCAAAATAAGAAATCAGCTTAAAGGTGGAAAAGGTGAACTGACAGACTGCTCACTCAGTAAAAGTGCCTGGACCAAGTCTGCTGACTGAGTTGG